>NC_090445.1:208326488-208629518 GCF_031143425.1 Pleurodeles waltl | reverse complement strand
TGAGGACAGAACTGGGGCTTGTAGTCCTGGACATCGTAAGGTGCGTTAAAGGAGCCTTTGGAACCTTGGTTATGGTAGGAATGGCCATGCAAAAACACGTTGGTTGAATATCTTTTCGAGAGATAGCTTGGCCTTGTCGATAGATCAAAAGGTGGTGCATAGCGTCTGAGGTCCTTGATGAAGGAATCGCCAAAAAGTTGGCCTTTCGCTTGTACGCCAGGATCAAGAGTAGCCATATTTGCGAGTTTAGGGTCCAATTTTAGAAGTAATACTTTCTTTCTCTCATGGATAATAGCTGAATTGGCATTACCTAAGAGCCAAAAGGACCTTTGGACCCAAAGATAGAGGTCTGAAGGATTGATGTCTGTATTATCCAGTCTAGCTGCTTCGGCCAGGACAAAAATACGAGCGAGGTGGCCTACCACATCCGACAGCTTGTCCTGGCAAATTTAGTGAAAAAAGTTATTAGGGATTGGTCGATAGTAGGAGTGACTGTGATGTTGGACGGCAAGGAAGGTCTAGGGCATTAAGTTTTTAGTTTTGCTTGCGTTTGCCTGTCTAAAGGAAGACGAAGGCAAGAAGAATTGTATTCTCCAATGTGGGAGGCAGGTAACCATTCAGTGGAATTGAGGTGGTGGATTAGGGTAGGATCGAACATGGGAACTCCTTCGGTATCCATAATAGAGTAGGAAAGATCAGAACTGGTTAATTTGCTTTTCTTAGAAGGGGGGTGGAGGGATGGAGTTGTCATCACCAGCCACATCAGATTTATCAAAATCATCTATTTCATCATCTGTGTCCAATATCTTTGAAATAATAATCTTTTTTGGCGCATCATCTATATGGTTCAATTTTAATTTGCAGTTAGAATGTGAGTTGGAAGAATTATTTGCATTCTTAGAAGTATTTCCCTCCTTAAACGGAGGCCTGGGAGGAAGTTAATCCTCAGTCGGGTGTGAGGAAACCTCACTAATTGACTGTGCGCTATTAGGTAAAAAAAAATTTTTATAAGAGGAATCAATTTGCGTTTTTTGCTTTCCCCCACAGAATGGGGCAGTAAAGTATTGGACATCATATTCCTCACAGAATTCTCAATATTTTTAGACATTTTTTCCATAGAAGCCTGTGGGGCTTGTTTCACACAGGCTTAATAAAGTAATTTAATTCTTGTTTGAAAGTTTCCCCATCGTCATTAATATCAGGAATCAAAGGGGAACTGTCTAACTCCATTTTGTGAAATAGGAAGGAATAAACAAAAATTCATAAATTAAGAGGTTAAAAGAACTGGGAGTGAAGAGGGGTGGGAAAAACAAGAAGAGACACTCCCCTGAGGTATGTATTGGCCCTTGAAAGAGGTCCGGACGAAGCAGAGAGGCGGAGATTGGGGCCCCACCTCTTGAAGGAAATGGTGTGTGGAGAGCTGCAGAGAGAATCTGAACTCAGCCGTTGGAGCGCTGGACTAGATGTGATACCAACAACAGTAAGCGGAGAGGCTGTAATTGAGGCCGCGTCCCCTGGGAACGGAGAGCGAAGAGTGGCAGCAAGGAATGGAGTTCAGCATCTGGAGCACTGAAATTGAGGCGAGTACAACCGCTGGAAGGCTGCACGGTGGTCGAAACCGTTATAGAATGTGCGAGCTGAAGTGAAGCGCATGAGAGGACAAAAAGGGGGGGCAGCAAGGAAATAAGAACATATGCTTGTAGCGCGACAAAGAAGATGGAACGAAAAACGTTCCGAAAGTAACCCCAGCATGTATATCATATAGTATAAACAATAGAAGAGTTAAATGTTAAAGCTAATGGAGATAGAATAAATTTGAGTACTTATCTTGACTGCGAACAGCAATAAAAGTGTGCTCCTGGCAGTCAAGTGTGTACTTTGTGGTCATTAGTGTTACCCCATTGGTGCTTACTATAGTTATGTTTTTTTATCCCATTGGCTAGCCTGTTGCTAAGCCTCTTGGGATTTGCAGTTCCTGACTGCTGCTTTAATAGTAAAGCAAGATTAAAATGCATATTAGGAGCCTCCCATCTTGACATAAAATATGCTGTCATTCTAGCTTCTGGAGCACCTTTCATACCCTCTACAGGAAAATCATAAGAAAACAGTTTTCTCTAAAACATGGCTCATGAAATCCCAGCAGAAGGTTTTCTCACAGGCTGAAATCACCTTAGAACACACCACAATCAGAAATTTCCTAGCTATCGAGAAGGAAAGTTTCAATTCTCTTAAGGACACGGAGGCGAGGATTATGCATTTCTTTCTTCACTATTTATTATAATGACCAGTTCAAAGTTCAACAAGAAAACACATAAACACTACATATCCCATGAGTCCAACACATCTCCATGGTAACCAGTATCCAATCCCTTCATGTTTTGAATATCCATAAATATATAATCCGTTGTCAGAGTACTTCCTCGACTTTACTGAGATCGGAAATTAAGGCATCCTCAAGCCATTGGTGCATCAGTTCCTATGAGAATAATGCAATATACGTGAGAAAAATGAACTACTGTCCAAATTCAAGCAGAATAAAAACAACCCTTCAGCATCACATGCCCTAGTCTGGCAAAACACGTTCCATCTTAAAACACTCGAACATTAGCAAAGCATTCAATATGTACATAATCAATTTACTGCTTAAACAGCATGTTTTAAAACCTAAATACCACCTGTGCAATGATCCTGGCTCTGGTAAACAGTGGGAGGGGAGACACAAGCAATGTGTCATTGGGATAATCCTCGCCCCCGTGTCCTTAATAGAATAGAAACTTTCCTTCTCTATAGATTGGAAATTTCTCATTCTATGTCAGGACTGGAGGCAAGGATTATGCATTTTTAAAGCTTACCACTAGTGATCTCCCTCATTAATCAGTTTAAAATAGAACCTTTTGAAAGGGGATTCTGATGACCAATCAGCCGCATTCACGATGTCCTCCAATCTAGCACCTACCTGGATGGCCTTGGAGACTATGGCACCTCTCGTGGAGTGTACCCCAAATTTTCTCACATTGATACCTGCTTTCATCATAATCCATTTCACCCACCTTGCCATAGACGGGGAAGATACTGCTTTAAAGGGTTTCTTTATAGTAATTAACAATTGTCTTTCCCCCGGCGGACGATATTCAGCCATCATTTCCTTGTATGCCTTTAGGCATCTGACAAAGCACAGCTTAAGAGCATTCTCAAAAGCAGGATAGGTTACCGACCTGTGATTGCATTTGGTTCTTTGAGATGTAATGAAGATTACCCCTTCAAACGAGAAGGTCTGAGCCGATATGTCCAGGGCTCTCACATCAGATACTCTTTTGCCAGATATGAGGCAAAGCAACATAGCTAACTTCGCCGACAATTCTTTTCTTGAAAGGTACTGATTGCCCTGCTAAGAAGACAGGAGCCATAACACCTCATTGACATCCCAAAGCTCCAAATATCTAGGTTCCGGGGGCCTAGAGATCCTGATGCCCTTGACTAGCTTGCAAGCCCAGGGATGTTCACCCACCGGGACATTGTGAAGCAGGGGATGCCCTGCTGAGATTGCCAATCTGAAGGAATTGACCCAGCAGCAAGATAGCCCAGACTAAGCCAAATCCACCAGGAAGTTTATGATATCTGTAATTTTCGCCCCATGGGATTGAGATGTCTCTCCACACACCAATGAACCCACTGGTTCCAAGCTGATATATATCTCTTACATGTGCCAGGTGCCCAGGCCTGGCGGATGAACCTGTCAGCCTCTCTATTGTCTTCCTAACGACTCCTTAAATTCCCCACGCCATAAGATTGAGATGGCCCAGGAGAACCATGGGGTGAGGCTGACCCAGAGGGTCCAAGAGTATCCGTGGAAAAGACGGAATAGGGAACGGGAAGTCGTGGGAGGGTTCCAGCAGAGTTGGAAACCACACTTGTGGCCTCCACAATGGGGTTATCAACACCACAGATGCCCTCTGATGACGTACTTGAGCTGACACTCTCAGTATCAACAAGAAGGGGAAAAGGCGTAAACCTGATCCTTCCCCCAATCCTGCAATAACGCATCTAGTGCCGATGCCCCCGGGCCCGGTTGCCAGCTGAACTACCTCAGCAGTTGGGTGTTCAGACTGGACACAAAGAGATCCACTGAGTACAGTCCCCAGCGATCCATTATTGCCAAGAAGACGTTTCTGCTCAGTCGCTGGTATCCTCCAGAAATCTGGAATTCAAGTCCACTAGAGCATTCTGGGAACCCGGAAGGTATTCTGCCATCACCGAGATTTGATGTTAGAGGCAATAATGCCAAAAGTCCTTTGCTAGCTCCACCAAGGCTCTTGAGCGAGTGCCATCCAGATGATTTAAATACTGGACTGCAAACACATTGTCCATTCTTAAGAGGATGCAACAAGAGACCTTGTCCCACGTCAGAGACCTGATCGCGAAAGATCCCGCAAGGAGCTCCAAGCAATGGATGTGGAGATTGAGCTTCTGCTGAGTCCATCGGCCTCCCATCGAAAACCCTCTACGTCTGGCCCCCCCAGCTCTGACGGCTGGCATCTGACTCGATGATCAGATCCGGCGAGGACTCGAAGATCACTCTGCCATTACTAGCCTCCATGTCATTTAGCCATCATTGGTGAGGGATATTGGTTCGGAGTAAGTCACTCCGCGTCTGAGATGCTGCGCTGTAGTGCGCTGTAATGTAGGGGACCCAGGAAGATGGCCTGTATTGAGGACGAAAATAGCCCCATAATTCTGGCCAACTGCCTGAAGAAAATCCTGTCCATTCTCCTAACCTTCCCCAGTTCCTTCTTGATCTTGGCCACCTCCAGGTTTGTAAGACTAAGAGAGGCCATATTGGAATTTATGAGAAAACTCAGAAAGGTCATAGTCTGTGAGGGAAGAAGATCTGATTTCTGCTGATTTATTATGAACCCCAACACCTGGAGCAGAACAATAGTCATGTTCGCGTTGAAAAGAAGTTGGGAGCGGGACTGATCCATCGGGAGGATATCGTTCAGATAAATTATCAGATGCACCCCCTGAGTCCAGAAGTGCTCCACCACTGGTTTGAGCAGTTTTGTGAAGCACCACGGTGCAGACGATAGTCCGAATGGGAGAGATTTGAACTCAAACACTTGTTCCCTTCACAAAAAATTGTAGAAACCTGCGGTGTGGAGGAAATATTGGGACTGTCAGGTAGGCGTCCTTGAGGTCCAACCGAATCATCCAGTCCCCTTGTAAGAGGAGGTCCCTGAGTATGTGGATGCCCTCCATCTTGAAATGTCTGTACACCACCCACTCGTGAAGGCACGTAGATTGATAACTGGGCAGAAACCTTTGTCTTTATTTTCTACCAAGAATATATTGCTCAGTAAACCCCTGGGATGGATAACTGATCTGTGTGTGGCCTCCTTCATCAGAAGATCTTGAACCTCTGAGTCTATCAGTGCCATGTCTGTGTCCCAAAAAAATATAGGGTTGGGAGGTGACTCCTGGACTGGGGGTTCCTCAGAATTCTATGTGGAAACCTTCCACTGTCTGCAAGACCCAAGTGTCGGAGGTTATGTCGGCCCACCTGTGTGCAAATTTCCGCAACCTCCCCATAAGGGCCTGAGGGGAAGAAGGGATAATGCTTAGCATTAGGTCCTCCTGGGGTATTCGCTCCGCCACGGGCACTTCTCCTGGGTTTGCTCTTCCCTCTTTGGCCATCCCACCATCCATTGTTTCTCTTGGCAAATGTGGTACTGAGGCCTTGTTGGTTAAAGCGGCTGGAGAAGCGACCCCTGCCTCTTCCGGCTCCGCCAAACACCTTTACAGGGAAAATCCTCTTTATGGAGGTTTGTGCTTTTTCCAGCGTTGAAAATGTTGCTACAAATTTTCCCAGCTCCTTGACGAATAGATTGCCAAACAGGTGGCACTGGGCGACTGCCCTTGCCTCTGAGCCTGAGAACTTCCCAAATTTGGGGTCTATCTTTATCAGTAGGGAGCGACGCCTCTCCACCGAGATGGCACAGTTGGGATTTTCCAGAAGACGAACTGCCCTCTGGGCCCAGCCTGCTACGATGTCTGTAGGCAAAGGTCTGTCTGTGTGCTTTGCCTGCTCAGCCAGCTGAATAATTTGTGTCAGGGGTCCTAACACGTCCAATAGTTTGTCCTAGCATGCCCTCCAGGAACGATTAATGCCCTTTTTTGGGTCTTTGGTGTACTTTCCGAAGAAAGTACACAGTTTGGGGTTGATGTCTGGTGTCACCGCCACTTTGCCCGCAAGAGTAGGGCGAGGGCTTTCCGCCCCCTAATCTGTCCTTGTCAAGGGGTTGCCTAATATTGCTGGCCACGTAGTCACCTACTTTCTGATCCGGTCGCCACTCCAAGGATCTGGGGTGATATATATCGTCAGGGTCAAACATGTCCGAAGTGGACATGTCCCCCTCCTCTGGGTCTGGCGTGGCCGTAGCCAGGCGCCATGGCCAACCGGAGTCTTGACCCTCATCTGAGGATGTATCACCCTCTGTGTTGCCCTCTCCCTGTATGGGTCGGGGTCAAATATGGGGTGAACCTCTTCACCAATCTCTCCGGGCCATACATCCTCCCAGAAGGGTGCTCGCTTTAGCGTGTGCGCACTCTTATTCAAGGCTTCTGTGAGGTGTTCGAAGTCCTCCAGGTGCCCCACATCACGCTTGCGCGATTTCTTGGGGGCTGCTGCAGTGCTATCACCCTGGCCAGCTGCCATCTCCCCAAACATGCCTGTCCCCTTTGAGACTTGCTCTGTTAATCTGACCATGCTCACCTTTAGAGGGGCCAGGGCATTAGCGATGGCCTTTGACAGGATGGCTTCCGCCTTGGGCGTGAAGTGACGCTGAGAGGGGCCTTCCCCTGAGGGCAGATAGGGCAAATTATTGTGGTCCTGAAGGAACTGGATCATCACCAGAGAGTAGGATACACAGGGGTTGACAGTACTGACAGAAAATACACCCTGAGACTATTAAGGGCAGTCCCCCGCACTCCTTCTGTCAGATGTTGAGGTGGTCAGCCTCTGCATGTGATGGCCACGCTTCATGCTGTGGCCCTTGTAAGGGTTAATCCCGACCACAATGAAGTGTTCTGCAGGGGTTGGATGGCTTTAAGTGAGCCACAGGCTCTATCCCCTTCAGTGCAACTGATAAAACGATTGAACATCCACGGCAACTCAATCAGTTTCACAGACGCGCTCCGCGTCGCCACAGCAGTGCAAAAGAGTGTCCTCTGGTGGACCCAACGTGTCATCGTGATACTAATGTCAGGTGACAGAGATAGTAATAAGGAGCAATACGGTCAGGCAATAAGCACACAAATTGCAATATAATTCGGCAAAATAGCTATATGAGGCAGTAAATGAAAAAGTGACTTACCTTACGCTCAAGCAGTGATGAAAGAGGAATGACTCTGACAACGGATGATATATATGGACATTTGGAACGTGAAGGATTGGATATTGGTTACCAGGGAAATGTGTTTGACTCATGGAATATGTAGTGTTTATGTTTTTTCTTGTTGAGCTTTGAACTAGCTCTTATAATAAATGGTGAAGAAAGAAATGCATAATCCTCGCCTCCGGTCCTGACAAAGAATTCCTAAAATCAGTACGGTATCATTAGCAAATGATGGAACTTGCTAGCTTACGCACCAAGAATTTTCAGTTCTATTAAGGACACGGAGGCAAGGCCCCAGGACAATTTGTTGAGCAGGAAACAACTTTCCGCCAAACTGGCTATGTCCCTTTGTAAAAGCGCTCGATCTTGCAGGTAGAGTATTTACTTCAGAGGGAGTTTCCTTTTCTATTACCAGAAGTACTAAAATATTTACCAAGAATATTGACTATCCTACTTTTCCATTTAATGAATACTTATGTGGGTTAAATGTTTAAAAACTTACGACTCCAGAACTCAATCAGTTAGAAATGACCCAACGTGACAGTTATTGATTGCTTTGCAAAAACCTTTCAAACCTGTTTTGTCAGCCACTAACTAGGTGGCTTAGAGATGTTATGAAGGAAGCTGTTGTTGATACTCAAGTGTTTGGAGCTCATTCCGTAAGTGGTGCAATGGCTTAAAAATCGTTAACTCTAGGTACTTCTCTTCAAGATATAATGAAAACAGCCGAATGGTCTTCTGATTCAACTTTCAAACAGTTTTATCATAAACCTGTGGTAGATGTAGCATCAGTGGTCATTAATCAGATTTAAACTAGCATAATCTGAGCCTCTGGTTCTGACATAGAATAAAAAATGTGCTATCTTACGCACCAAGAATTTTAAATTCTATAAAGGACACAGAGGCGAGGATTATCCCGCCCAGGTTTCTGTGATTTGATATTAATGATAGATGATATAGCTGTGATGGTTATACTAAGTAGCATCATGTTGACTTATTTCAAGCTTGCTGATATATGGTTATTAAATGAGTGTGTCCTCGCATGATTGAAGTTATTTGGAGTTTTCCTGCTTAATTACATCTTTTCTTTGGTTTGCCAAAAACCAGAAAAAGAAGAGGTCTGCAAGTTTTCGCTTGGACATGATGGTCCTGGTTTGCGCCCGTTCCAGCAAAATCCCTGTTGTTTCGTGGAAGTTCGTTAATTTCAACATTGGATATTAAACGTTTACAGTTGTTTGAACAATACGTTGGGCTGAATCTCTGCTAAGAAAGAGGAAGTTATGTGATTGTATTGGGTATATGAGGGGTTATCTCGTACAGGATTGGTAGCTGGAGAACAGGAGCATGATGGATATGAAGTCATTGTGGTTTATGTTAATGACATATGTTTGAAATAATTCTGTTGGCTGCTGAAAAAAGAGTAGTAAAGAAAGAGAAGCATAATCTGAGCCTCCGGTTCTGTCACTGAATCTGTTATCACCCTTTATGCGTTTTCCTTTTTGTAACCCTCAAAACCTGCCAGTCACTACAGTGCATGTCAGTGGGGTGCTATCATGTATGTTGGTCCCAAGATGACTGCCAGAACCTCCTGGTTGAAGTGCTGACAGCCAATCAGATCTCACCATGAGAGGTAGTTAGGCTTCGCACAGATATCTGTATATTTTTTCCTTTAGTAACTTCAGGACCACTGCACGGATTTATAGCAAATAACAAAAAGCTCGATCTGCCCTCCAAGATAAAGCTTCCTGCCTAATTTGGGTGTAATTGCGTTCAGCGATTTATGCTGTAATTGGGTCAAAAGACCCTATGAGAATTAACATGGGAAACACACTTTTTTTTACCCCCTCCCACCCCCCATTTTTCTCAGCCCATGCTTGGCGAATCATCCCAAAACTTACCATGCACAATAAGACACAGTAGGATACTGCCTTTGGAAACTTTTGTGAAGATTTGTCAAAAGGCACCAAAGTTATAGGCAAGTCTTCATATGTGTGTGTGTGTGTGTGTGTGTATATATATATATATATATATATATATATATATATATATATATATGTATATATAGGTATATATATATATATATATATATATATATATACATATATATGTATATATAGGCATATATATATCTATATATATATATAAATATATATCTATATATACATATATATTCATTCAAAAAACAAAGGTTACAGGGACGTTATATTTAGGTTCAGATTCATCAACTTGACAATTATAATTATGCTTATCTCAAGAAACTATAACTCATGCCCTTAGGTAACTATATCACATCCCCACCATGCAGAGTTTTCTCATCAATAATTTTATTGCAAATGCTGCAGTGATATTTTTAATGATGTCATAGAAGATGTGAGGTCTGATGTAATATGTTGGGTAATCAGCAGTGCATGGCAAGGGTGTGAGTTATAGTTACCTTACACAACCACTCACACACTCATACACCCACTCACTGACCCACAGAACTACTACTACACCCACTTACACATGCACGCACACACACACTCACTCACTTACAGACTCACCCACTTACACACCCCTACAGACTTTGATACATCTACTCAGGGACTGAGAGAACCACTCACATACCAACACAGGCACTCACACACCTACTCAGTGACTCACACAGCCACTCACACACATATACAACCAGTCACACACCCATTCGGACACCCTAAAAACCACTTGAGCACCCACTTCACACATCCATACTCCCACTTATAAACCAACTTACATACCTGGAGAACAACTCATACACTCTTTCGCAGATTCACAAAACCACTTGCACATCCACACAACCACTCAAACACCTACTAACCCACTTAACACCCACTCACCAATCCAATAATCCATTCACACACCCAAAGAAGCTCTAGACAGCTACTCACACACCCATACAGTCAATCACAAAGCTACTCGCACATTAACACACAGGCAGTGATAAAGTTATATAATTGCAATAGGCTATGTTTCTATTAAATGTGTTTGTTTTCTATTGAATGTTTTCTTTTGGTTGGGAGCAGAAGTAGCACACAGGAAGAGGCTGCAGCAGAATGAAGCAGTTTTGAAGATGAAAGATAAAAGGCAATTAAAGGACAGCAACTAAAATATACACAAGAACATATTTAATTGGATGGTGGAGATGTGCAGGGAAATAAATTAACTATTGACTGTATGGAAAAAAGGAACTAACTCTGTTATTGGGTTTGGAAAATAAAAAAATGTTATGTTGTATGGGATATGCTTGAATTTGCAAACATTCAACCACACCTGCTACAGTTAATGTGGAGCTAGCATGCTGCTGAAAGTCTTGTGAATGTTTGGCCTACTGGTAGGTAGAGATTATTGGAAAAAAATGTATTATGGAAATGGAGCTAAAAGAGTGTTGTGGGGAAAGAACCAAATAGGCTGCAGAGTGAAACCGAAAAGTACACTGGTGTACAAAAATTGCTCAGAGGGAGTGAATGTCTTGTAGTTGACAGTACTTTACAAAGTGATATGAATGTAAAGCATTGAGAACAGATAGTTGAATGCTTGTAAGGGCTTCTTTAAGGATCCACTATGGACCACACTGGGGGCTACACTGAGCCCCATGGTGGATCCACAGACCTGGAAAACAAAACTACGGAATTAGGCTTTCTTACAAGAAAAATGGTAAAGGTTAAAAATAGTCAACTGTAAACTTCGCACTTGTATAGCGCACTACTCACCCGTTAGGGTCTCAAGGCGCTGTACGTATTCCGCTGTGGAACCCCTCCTGGCTTTTCTCTGTGAGGCACCCAATCCTGGACAGCCCCAGGTTAAAGCCAGGCATCCAAGCACTGTGAGGGCCTTTGTGGAGATTAAGCAAGCTATTGCCCGGAGTTACAGAGTGGGACCCATCAATAAGATTAGGCACTGAGGCGAGAATTATCTGGTCCAAGGGAATTGAACCCTGGTCTCAGGCCAGATCTCTGCATCAGGGTCTGCTGCTCTAACCATTGTGCCACAGTTCTCCACAAAAATTGTGACCATTTAGAATTGGTGTACAAAAATAAAAGATGAAAGGAAGTCTGGGATTCAGTAGAGGAGTATGAGTGGAAGGGGCCTCAGTAGTAAAGCTGATGTACTGTAGTCACTTGCTGTCAAAGCTTGAACGCTGCAGCTGAATTTGTATGTTTAGGCTTTTAAAAACCCACACTTTACCTTCACTGTACTTAAACTTATTTTAGATGTTCATGGTACTTGAACTGCTTTTAGAAACCAATACATTACTGTTGCATTGAAATCGACTACTAAACTGTAACCTCATTCTTTGCTTTGATTAGACCTTGGGAAACAAATCGGGAATGTGCGGGCAGGAGCCTGTTACAGCTCCCTGGACATTTAAGGGAGGCAGTGGCGCAGACGCGCGGGCCTCAGGAGTAACGCTGCTGCAATGTTGTCACTCACTGCCAAAGCTTGAACATTGCAGCTGAATTTGTATGTTTAGACTGTTTAAGACCTGCACTTTTCATGTACTGTACTGGAACTATTTTAGATTTGCACGCTATATGAACTTCTTTTAGAAACCAATACATTACTGTTGCATTAAAATCGCCTAACGCTCTGTAACCGCATTCTTTGCTCTGATTAGACTGTGGGAACCGATCAGCAGTGTGCTGGAAGGAGCCTGTTAGAGCTCCCTGGACATTTAATGGAGGCAGCGGCATGGACGCACTGGCCTCATTAGTAACACTTAGGGTGACCACCCGTCCGTAAATTTCACGGACTGTCCGTAATTTCGCCCTGCTGTCCGTTGTCCGTGGTGAAAGCTTTAACGGACGGCATTTGTCCGTAATTTTAGCCTTTTAAGGGCAACAGAGGCAGGGCGAAATTACGGGCAGAGGAGTTTCCCCAGCTGGGCTAGAAGGCAGGGGGTCTCCTGTGCTCTGAGGGAGGGAGGGAGGGGCAGACAGATAAGAAAAGGCCTTTTTGCCAGGGGGTCTCCTTCCCTAAAGACATGCAAATGTGGGCAACTGGTAAATCTTCAAATACAAAGGGGCTTGAAAACCTGCATTGACTTTACTAAAAGGAGTCACTTGAGGTTTTCGGGTGGCAAATAATTTTTTTTCAGAGAGGTATTGTAATGGTGTTCCAAGGTGAGCTGTGCAGTGTGTGGTTTTAATGGAGTGTTATAATTTTTTTTTATCCTAGGTATAAACTGTATATTATTCAAATCTGTATTTGAGAAGCACTTTTTTTTTATTTAACCGAAATGTATTTGCGCATTTTGTAGCACCCTTTATTATGATGTAATTGTATTTTTCACAGTTCTTTCAGGTACCTTGGTACCTCATAGTACTAACAAACATTGGCAAAGCCAATAGGTCTCATCTACGAAAGAGTTATTGGCTTTGCTAATGTGTTTTAGCCATTAGCCATGTTATACACCAGAGAAGCTGCTGTTCAGCATGGCTTAAAGCTAGTGGCATAGTGGTGTGGAGTGGTGTAGAGTAGCATAGGAGCAGTGGCGTACAGCCCAGCGGTGCAAAGTACAGTGCAGTGGGGGTACAGTGCAGTTGTTTAGAGTGTGTTAGCGTAGAGTGCAGTGGCATGGGACAGAGTAGAGTGGCATAGAGTGCAGTGGAGTAGAGTGGCATACAATAGAGTAGCAGAGAGAGCAGTAGTGTAGAGTGGTGCAGTGGCATAGATTGCAGAGTAGACTCACATTGCAGGGAGTGCAGTGGTGTAGTGTAGAGTGGTGCAGAGTAGGGCAAAGTGCTGTACAGTGGAGTGATGCGGAGTAGAGTGGCATAGAGTGCAGTGGCATAGAATGCAGTAGTACATAGTACATTGCTGTATAGTACGGTGGTGGAGAGTGCAACACTGCAGAGTAGAGTGTCAGTGCAGTGATGTAGAGTGGAGTAGAGTGGCACAGAGCAGTGGCGTAGAGTACAGTGGTACAGAATAGAGGGCAGTGGCGTACAGTGCAGTTGTTTAGAGTGCATTGGCGCAGAATGCAGTGGCATACAGTGGCATGGGGTAGAGTTATATAGAGTGCAGTGGAGTAGAGTGGCATACAATAGAGTAGCAGAGAGTGCAGTAATGCAGAGTGGTGCAGTGTCATAGAGTGCAGAGTAGACTCACATTGCAGGGAGTGCAGTGGTGTAGAGTGGTGCAGAGTGGAGTATTGTAGAGTGGTGTAGAGTAGAGTATAGTGCCTAGAGTGGAGTGGCATAGAGTAGAGTGGTGTAGACTGCAGAGTTGCAGAGTAGAGTGTCAGTGCAGTGGTGTAGAGTGGTACAGAGAACAGTGGCATAGAGTACAGTGGTGCAGAGTAAAGGGCAGTGCAGTTGTTTAGAGTGCACTGGTGTAGAGTGCAGTTGCATAGAGTGGCATCAGGCAGAGTAGAGTGGCATAGAATGCAGTGGAATAGAGTATATTGATGCAAAATGCAGTAGTACAGGGCAGAGTGGTGTAGAGTATAGTGGCGGCCAGAGCAGTGTTGCAGAGTGTCAGCTTGCAGTGGTGTAGAGTGCATTGAACTAGAGTGCAGTGGTCAGAGTGGTATAGAGTACAGTGGCGTAGAATAGATTGTTTCAGAGTAGAGTGCAGTTGCATAGAGTGGAGAGGTGCAGGGTAGAGTGCAGTGGCATAGAATGCAGTGGCATAAAGTAGATTATTTCACAGTAGAGTGAGGTGGCTTAGAGTGGAAAAGTGCAGGTTAGAGTGGAGTTGCATAAAGTGGCATAGAGTGTGATGGCATAGAATAAAGTAGTGTAGAGTGCCGTGGCATAGAGTGCAGAGTAGATTAGAATGATGTACAGTGTATTGATGTAGAGTGCAGGGGGCATAGAGTTGAGTGTTACAGAGTAAAGTGCATTAGCATAGAGTGTATTAGCTTAGAGTGCAGTGGCGTACAGTGCAGCGTTGCAGAGTGGCAGAGAGTGGAGTTGTGCAGATTAGATTGGTGTTGCCTAGACTGGAGTGGTATGGCGTGCAGACGAGCAGAGCGCAGTGGTGTAGAGAGGCGCAAAGTGCGGTGGCTTAGAGTAGAGTAGTACAGAGTAGAGTAGAGAGGCATAGTGTGAAGTAGCATAGAGAGCAGTGGCATAATGTGGAGTGGTTCCGAATGGAGAAGAGAACAGTGGCATGGAGTGGCGTAAAGTGGAGTGATACAGAGTAGGGTGCAATTCTGATATATTCTGAAGTCTATTTAAATGTTGTCATGTGATAGAAAAAACTCTTTCCTAACCCCAGTATCCAGCAAGATTGTTGCATAAATCCTCTCACTTTGAAGTCAAAAAAAGGAAAGTAAACACCAAGTTCCCACTGAAGACAGAGCCTGACATTTGACTTTGTTCTTTGAATGCACAGCAAATATGATAAGATAAGAACAAGATTTACAGGCCTGTTTACAGAAAGGGAGCACTCTGCAGGATACTGTAAATAAGGTTTTGGCAAGGAAAGGGACGAATTCAAGCAGCATAGCCTAAAACAAATAAAGCCAGCAAATTGAAAGCAACAAATTGTGAGTTACAAACCACAAGGCCAATGGCAAGCAACGGGCAGAATGCATTCACAAGGAAGCACTATGTATTTACTTAAAGTGACAGCTGTGGGATACTTTGTGGGGAAAGTCCAGTATTTTAGTCCATATCTTGCAGAGGTTTGGCTACATCAATCACCCAGGTAGTATGACAAGAAGACCTGCAGTGGTTTCCATGTTGCAGGATAGGTCAGTACACCCATTCTGTCAGTTTGCCACCATTTCCTATGGTACAGAGCTTCTGGCACACCTCTTGTAGGGTTATTGCTAGATAGCAGACATGAAATAGGGCATTTAATGATTATTTAAGGTGGTTGTCAGTAAGGAGTTGACCGGGGTGAAGATGGTAGTCTGCCACAAGGGTTTGGAAATTTAGTAGCTCACTGTTCAGAAACAAAGTCCCCAATTTTAAGACACCTGCAACATGCCACTGATGGAGTTGCTCTGAGCACAGCCATCCTGTGCGAGTGGGAAGGCTTAGCAAAGGTAGTGCAGGAGCATAGGGTTTCTTCGTGTCAGTGAGTTTACAGGTTCTGGCAAGGCAAGAGAAAGCCATGCATGATAACCCCGGATGGTGATCCATAGAATGGTCAGTAGGAAACGATGAGCAGTGCATTAAGCCTTTCTTAAAAGCCTTGACTGGTAAACCCCATCTCATGCAGGGAGGTGGACAGAAAGCCAGTGAGCCACCCATTGAACATCTGCAGCTGAATAAAAGCTTTCTAAGTCCAGAAGATCTAATCCACCGCAGTCACAGTTAGCTTTAGAGTGGAAAGTGCTCCAGATGGCGCAGCAGCGACCAAAATCAGATGTGTGGCCTGTCTGAAGAAGGAATGAAGGACGAGCAGGGGAAGGTTTGCAAAATAATACTATCATTGGAGTAGCACACCCTCTTCGCTAGTGCCACATGGCCTCTACAGAAAGCAGAAGAGAAGACCAAAAAGCAAACTGGGCTTGGAGGGACTGTTCGCTCTGCCGAGAATTTCATCCTGGAAATCAGTGTAAGAATGGTAGATATTAATCACTAGGTATCAAAAGGTAACTGGTTCCCAGTTCAATCTGAGATCTAATTGTGTATGAAGGCGAAAACAGTGCCATATGTTAAAGAAACACGAATTAAATTTAAAAATTTGTAAATTTTGTTTGTGTAATTTACATCCCAAATATTTTGAAGATTCTATGTGTACTTGACACTTATGGATAACCCAGATCTCTAGTTTGGCTTTTGCTCAATTTCAAAACCATATAAAGACATAGACTAAGCGGGCAATTGCCTTGCACAACCTTGCAAGGGGTCTGGCCCCTGCTCACCCTTCACAAGCACTAACAGCGAACCATTGCTCCAGAAGAGTTTGCCAAGGTGGATGGGTGTTGATTATTCAACCACTTGACAGTGCCCCTTCTGTTTCGCTCCTGTGTGCAGACAACTCCCCAGGTACCCAATACCTTCAAATAGTCTTGGTGGACCCATCTTGTCTGATTTTAGGAATTTTCCCACCTTGCTCTTCTCTTCTTTATTTATCCAGTTGTTAGCAACAACCCTTTGAATTACTTGCTGTGGATCTCCCATTTGATCTCGATTTCATCCTACTCTTTTATTATCTTTGATTGGTAGTCCGGGCTCCCAATTCTGAGATAAATGTAGAGTCCCAAACATACACTCTAGTGCAGTGAGACTACAGACAAGTTATGGGTACATCACATCCTGTCATTAGGTGTGAGACTGTCACCCACACCATCTGCCCTGCCTCTTTAAAAAAAAATTAGGTTGAAAGTCCATGGGCGGTTGGGGTAAGCCAGATGTTTTTGTTCAATTTGTTTAAACTAGCATAAGGTTAATTACCTTAATGTTTCCCAAACTGTTTGCCAGGGGTTTTGAAATGTTCAGAAACATAATCAAAATTTTGCTGTTACATTCTCTTCAGGAAAGATCGTGTAGATTTGGGTAGGGGTGATGGCCTTGCCATGAAGGGCATTAATTTACTACTGAACAAGGACGTAATGTGACACCTGAATGTAGCACACCAGGAGGCAATCACAAAAGGTCCACAGTGAATAAATAGTGCTATGTTAAAAAAGAGTACATAAATGCACTGACAACATAGTGAGGCATGGCCCCCTTGCGCGTGTCTGTAAAACTGACGTTTGTTCTTGAATTTTTGTCCTGAATTTTGATCCTTTGTCCTGAATTTTTGTCCTGAATTTTGACCCTTTGTCCTGAATTTTTTACAGTCCTGTCCAGAATTTGCCTCAGTGCCAGGTGGTCACCCTAAGTAACACTGCTGCTGTGTTATTACTCTGCTTAACCTTGAACACTACAGCTGAGTTTGTATGTTTAGACTATTCCCCTGCCCCTCACAACTCTTACAGGTTAGTCTGGTCCTCCCCTGAACTTCACTTACTCAGGAACTGCCCACGGCTATGCAGCAGGCACGTGTGGGCACCAGAGAAGTTGTATTTTAATGCACGGCCTGCAGCTTTACACATACCTCAAGTGGGCTTATCTCTAGACCTATCTCATACATCACCCAGGTTCATAGAATTTAAGTTCTTCAGTTTTAACTGTCGCTCCCTGGTTCGACACCACACTGATTTCTTTGACTTCATTCAAGACAATGCACCTGACATTCTGTCTCTTATAAAAACATGGATGGGCCAGTTCACGGCAGCAGATCTTGCCTTAGCGCTTCTCAGCTACTATCTTAAGAATTTCAACAGAACAAGTGGTAGAGGAGGCAGAATCGCCTTGACATATAAAGATGCTCTTATTTGCAGCCTGACACAATGCACTATCTCAGATTGCGAAAGCGCAGTCCTTACAATCTCACTGAATAGCAATTTCACTTTCTCAGGGCTCCTAATTTATCATCTGCCATGCCCTTCCAAAACCTTCAGGGAGGTGCTGTTCAATTTTATGCACCTCTGGTTATCAACCTGGCTAACATTATCTTCATTGGGGATCTGAATTTTCATCTTGACGGTACCCAGGACAGCGAGATCACCAACTTCATAGACGACCTTGCTGCTATGCAGCTAACCCAATCAGTCATTGCTGCCACACACTCTGCCAGCAACCTCTTAGAACATGTCTTTTCAAATCTCAGCTCCTTATAGGCAGCGCCCCTCTACTCATGACCTAGACTGACCACTTCATTATCCCCCTACCCATCTGGTTATCATGCCAAGCATACACTTTGGCTTGCGACCTGACCTTTAACCATCCCTGGCACAAGCTTGACCTCCAAAAATGTGGACATTATATTCAGGGTAGCTGCCCCCAGCTGACCTCTAATGTTGAGGCAGCAAACAACTCCTTGCAATCCTGGCTCTCCTCAGCCCTATGTGCCTTTATCACTGTTAGCTATGTTTAAGTAAAGAAGAAGCACGCTGCCCCTTGGTTCAGCGAGACCCTTATCTCGGACACGAAGCTCTGTAGGGCTTTAGAATGCTCCTGGAAGAATCCATATGATCCCTGACTAAAACCACAATCCAGATCAGCCATTGAAACTTAACTGATCTTGAAATCAAGGGCAGAATACCTAGCCAATAAAATCAGTAATAGCAACAATCCTGCTTAAGAAATTTAGTGAACAGCCTTACAAAACCAGGGCTATTAGCAGACTCTGTGAAAAAGCCTCCAGCGGACACTATAATTAATTAGCAGATTATTTCATTGGCAAGAAGGAGGGCATCTACTCGCACTTCCCCTCTGTTGTTTCCAATGCTAGGTCAGATCACACAGTACTGTCTGCGACCAGTATTCCTAAAGTCTTGCTGAATTCACTGCCCCTACCCGTGCCAGCCTCTTTTTCAGGCCTTCTATAGCCAAGTGAAGTCCGGATCGCCTGACGACCCCACTAAGCCTGATCTTTTCATCAAGCAACAAAATGCTGTCCTTCCCCGGTAACAAACTGTTAATTTCTCTGTCATCCACCTCTGTGCCTGGTTCTTGGAAGCATGCTAAATGAATGTCCCTTCTGAAAAAACCTCCTCTGGATGCTTTAAAGCCAGAAAACTTCTGTCCCATTTCCCTCCTGCCTTTTCAAGCCAAGGTAACGGAGAGATACATCAAAAAGCATCCTAAGTTCTTGGAAGAAAATTACTCCTTAGGGTTACTGAGAAACTGCGCAGTGCCCTGGACGAAGGCATATCCTCTGTACTGATCCTGCTTGATCGGGGCACCACATTCGATACGTTGTTTGATAAAATTCTACTCCAGTGCTCACAGGGGATTGGCATTTGTGGATCCGCACTGGGTGGGTTTGCCTCTTCTCTATAATGCTCATTCCAGGTCATTTCTCCACCTCATGTCTTCAAACCACATGGTTTACATTACGGCAGCCCCCAGGGCTCTTCATTGAGCCCTACCTTGTTTAATATATACATTCAACCATAGGCACAGGTAGTTGAAACCTAGGGGCTTATGCTGGTATCATATGCTGAAAATATCCATCTCTCTCTCTCTGAAGACTCAAGGCCAACTTTCCAAAATGTATGCTTGCTGTTGCGGAGTGCATGAATGACAAATGTCTACGCCTGTATGCAAATAAAACAGAGATACTTTGTTAAGCAAACACGCGCACTCCTAGGGAGGCCTACCCCTCTTGGTCTTCCCCCTAAGCCCTAAGCCCTGTCATCCATCAATAATTTAGGAGTCTGGATGGATAACGCTGACCTTTGAGACCCAAGACAAATCTGTAACTGCCACTTGTTTTGGGCTTCTTAGAAGCCTTAAACCCATCCTGGGCCATTGTGATCCACTCATCTGGCAAACCATCATTCAGGCGGTAAGAAAATCCTGTACCGATTAGATTACTGCAATATTCTGCACCTAGCAGCAAAGAAATAAACCCACACTGCAAAGAAATCGGTCACAAGAAGACTCCAGCTGGTCCAAAATGCTGCAGCGCGGTTGCTTTTCTCCCTTCCTAAATTCTGCTCCATCTCTGGACTTCTGCGTACACTACATTGGCTACCTGTGGACAAGTGAATTCACTTCAAGACCCCCCGTGCATTTCCGATGAGACCCTGCACTCCCATACCTGCCCTCGTGCTCAGCCAATCTCTTCTTTGCTATTGTTCCATGAGTTAGGAGAGCAAAGAGGGAGGTCACTCCTTCCGTGCTTTAGCCCCACTTCTCTGGAACCCACTCCCTCTCTCCCTCCGGAACACTCAGAACCATCTGCTTTTTAGTGAAATCTCTCAAGACATGGCCGTTTTCCATGTACCCCTCCCCCCCGTCCTAGTTCTCTAGCCGGTGCCGGCAGTTACAGCTCGTATGTCCACTGGGTCTCAGTGCTGGCAAGCCCCGCTGTTGTGGCAGCCATGCGCTCTACAAGCTCTATAACAAAGCACAGTGAGAACGATAGCCCTTATTGGTAGTTTTATACCCAGAGTGGAAGAGCCTTGCCATATTTCTAACTTGTGATTTGCAGTGAAAAGAGATGTTAATCGAAATTAAAATAAGCTTGACAACAGCAAAGAGATTTTAGAGGTACATTTATTACGTTGTACTGTAAAAAAGTATATTAAAATAAATCTTATGAGTGTATATAAGCTGAAAAAAAGTGTAGCTTCTGGACACAACAGTAAACGCTAAAATAGAAGGGAGGTTAAATGAGAACATTAAGGAAAAATATAGTGAGCAGGAAAGGAGAAAGACAAATTGTACTGTACTGAAAATATAGTTATTTTATGAAGACAGTATGAAGGAATGTGTTTGACATTAGATGTGGGTGCTTGCTTTTAGTATGTAATTTAATAGTATGTAATTGGTACCCATTTAGTCAGACAGGCACTTTTACACCCATTTACACTTCTACAATAGCACGTATGTACCCACCAGTCATATAGATAGATAGTCACTGGTGCACTCAGTCACACACCCACAAAACCATTCACACATCCATTTACTCACCTATGCATACATTTACATAGTCCTTCACACACCCATGCAGGTCCTGTCACACCCACTCACTCACCTATACAACCATTCATGTTCCCAGCAGTCAGTCACTTACATACCCATACACCCAGTCATCCATCCATACAGCCAGATACCTATTTACAAAACCAAACAGCCGCTCACACACCTAGACAGACAGTGACAGAGGCATTTTCACTTCCACTCACACACCCACCCACTACTAACAGAGCTACTTGCACACACAGTTGCATGCCCAAAGCCCCACTAACAGTCACCAATCCATAGAGCCACTTGTATAACCATTTAGGCATCCATGCATTTACTAAACACACCCACTCACACACCCACACCACTATTCACACATCCAGTGGCACACCCACAGAGGCACTGATACACTCACTCACATATCCACTTAACCACTCACACACCCAGTCACCCATCCGTACAGCCTTTCATGTACCCATTTATACACTCATACTCAGGCACTTACACAGCCTCTTACATACTTATATAACCACTTATGTAGCTAGTTACTTGCATATGGTATGTAATCTAATAGTATTTAATGTAAAGGTAAATATAGTCTATATTTGTTTTTCAGATATATCTACTTGTGTTTAAAGAGGAGGATTTACAATGCAGAAACAGGCAGAAGGGAGAAAAAATAGAAGAGTGAGTACTATCTGCTTGAAAGTGAGTGAAGGAGGACATGATGGATAGAGCATGCTGGCAAAAAGTGCTGCTGCTAGAGAACTAAGGAGTTTCTTAAAACATAATGTGGAAAAATGCAAAATGTGGAAAAAGATTAAATAAAAAGCAAGGTTTAAAATCAACTCACAAAGGAGAAGGAGTGAGTTGCAGTGATAGTGAAAAATCTTGTAAGAAAACACTTACTTTGGCAACGAGGCAGAAAGAATGTAAAGGAATATGATTGAGAATATTTAGGAGTAGGGTAATACAGAATTTGGTACGAAACATGAAGCATTGGAAGGGGAGAAGCGCACCACTGAAACAAAAGCAATATATTGAAAGCGTGGTTGATGAAGCGTTTGCCCTAAGTGCAGATTATTTATTTTTATATTAAACAGCAAGAGAACACTTGATAAGACAGTGCTGTATATGAAGAAAAGAAGCCATGAAAGCTAATTAATAAAACTAATTTTGTCAAATGTGAATGGAAGCATATGTCTAGTAGTGAAAGCTCCTCTCAACAGAATGCATTAGTGTATGCAGTTGAAACAACTGGCCAATACTATGAGGTAAAAGAAGGTACTTCTGTTGCAAAAGAGGGGATGGTTCCTAGAAATATAGAGGAAGCGATAGGTGAAGAGGTACGAGGAAGGCATAGACTTGCTCCTGTGTATAAATGGGACTGCAGTGCAATTTGTAATATTCTCCAGGAACCAATTGATATATACAGAAATGTTCTACATCAACTTCCAAATAGAAATATGAAGCCGAAAATTGCAATGTTGCAAGTTATAGATCTATGCAAAATCAGGAAATATTCTAATTAACAAGGGCACTCACTGGTATGTCTATCCAGGAAAATGTTCACAAGCAGCATTCATCATTTTCGAGTGTTGGCTATTCATTATTAAAAAATGTGAAATTCAGTTAGAAGACTTTACTTTGTAAAAAGTTCTGCATTGTGTTTAGGGGAAACAAACAAAGCACTTCTGTATCGTACAGTATCAGAGTTTGAAAATGTTTGTGAAGATATTCATTTATGTTTCTTTGGTCCCGAAGTTAAGTCTGGGCAAAATGAGGAGTTGGTATATTCAGGTGTAGGGGAACAAAACAGAGATATTAGTACTGCTAAGTAGAATAGTTTAATGCAGTTTCTACAGAGAAAACAAACTATGCATCTGATTTAGATGTTGGCGGAGGGAATACTCTCTCATAGATGTGACGGATATCCTGTCCACCGTATTACGATCCCCATGGGAAAGAATGGGATCAAAATACAGCTGCTGGAATGACAGTCATGTTTGTGACATAGTATTCTCCTCTGCCAACTTCTAAATCAGGACCTATGTTTGTATTCGTTGTCGGCCTGCCCACTACAAAGGCCAAATTTGAAATGTTTATGCATGCTTGAAAACTGAAGATGAGAACAGAGAGAAGTGGCTAGAATTTGCAGTGTATTTATTTGTGGAGGAACGTTTCGATTTATTGACACACCAGATCATGTGCACGTATTCCTATGACAAATCAGAAGAGAACAAAATGCCTGCCAGACCAATACACAGTAAGTTAAAGGTGGTTTAAATTCCAGGAACTTCGACATCTGAATGTTTATGAAGGAATACTCATACAATCTATACACCCTTTTCAAGCAATAGTTCATATGGAACCAACAACTGGGAATCTACCACCCACTGAGCATCAGTCAGGGCTTAAAGGTAGAGTTGTGTGTTTACCTTCATATTTTAAATGCAATATTGAAACTGGGTGTAGAGAGAGATTGGAAGAACCTCTTGTTGTTCTAATGAATGATATACCCACAAATAAGAAACAAATCTGGCAGTAACTAGTAGATTTAAATAAGGCGAAGAAAGCTACATGGTAATGTCATCTTAATAAGAATGATGCGTATTATAAAGATGTAGATGTTCTCAGACTTGGAAGTTGCATTTAGGAAGAAATGTTGCCTTTAGGTGGCCAGTTTAAAAAAGTGGATAGAAATAGATCTGAAGAAATAAATGGATACTGTATTGGGGAGAGAGCGAGATGAAAGATGTGTAGGAAGAGATTTCTGCTGAAAAAAACTGCACAGGTTCAGTTTGAAGATGCTGTCACACAGAGAAATTGGATCATATGAATGTTATATTCTAAGTCCAGAGAAATTGGGTGAGTCTAGCATCATCTTTAAACAGAGTTTTGAAATATTTTCCAGAAATTTAATATCTTGCCAAATTTGAGCGAGATAGTCCAGACATTGTAAAAACAAACATGCTGGACACTTACAATCCGAAAGGAAGTGAACATCTTGAAAATGTATGTCTTCATGAAGTACTTCAGTGCTTCACATATAGAAACAATGTGACATAAATCGTAAATGAAGGTAAATTTGAAGTAGTTGGTTACAATGAATGCTTGGTGTGACATAGCAAAGGTAACCTAATTAACCATAGAAAATTGAGTTGCCAGACTGCTGAAGAAAGAGATTGTTTTTATAAGGCACTTTTGCAGCTGTTTAAACCTTGGTATTGTGAAACAGTGTTACTAGGAGAGATTGACTGCTATGAGACTTTTTAAATTATTTAATGCTGCAAAGGATAGCATTCAGTGCTGAGTATTTCAACCTACTTGACAATGTTGAATGGTGATGTTTAAAAGTAAGATACAAATGATGCTGAGGTAGCTAAGGAGAGCTCACAAAGCAGCCAAAGTTCAGGTCCTCAAAGTCAGGACCCACTTGGAAAGCCTATAATTGAAAATGGGGCTGCTATTGCAATGAATGAAGGAGAGAATGTAAAAGAGCAAGCAAGACAGGAAACAACTGATTTTGCAGATTTAGGTGTACAGCAAAATGATGGGTTAATGGAAATGTATATGGGTGTGGAAGCTACAATTGAGCATTGATTACTTAATTTCTTTTTTGTCCACATTCATTTAACTGGCCACATCCGATCTTAGAGGTCTTGTCCAAAGATACTTTGGCAGATATTTGATCTCTTCTTAGAGGCTCATGTCCGGAAAGGTGTGCTTCTCTGATTGGTAGTGTTTTGGTGCACCCCTTCAGAGTATTTCCCAAAACTGCCCCAGAAGTAATCATAGGGCAGACCGAAAATTACTTCTCTAGCCATCTTCTTAATGGTTCCCAGAACTTATAATCCTTCCTACCTTCCTCCGCTTCCCTTGTATCCAATACATAATTATATCTTAACAAATCTTTCCACTCTGACATCATTGGGGATATGCTTACCAATTTTTTACATATTTCCCTCCTGGCCAATAACATCATATAGAACAATTTAGCGCTATTTCTATTTACATTCCTTGAGTCCAGCTGACAACCAAAGATGACCCATGTAGTGCTTACCTGGCCAATTGATGGTAAGATTTTGTTAACTACCTCACCGACCTCCTAGAACAGGTGCAAATCATCTGCCCGTTCTAAGACATATTTTTTTTTACAACTAACCGAAGTATCTTGCTTCAATTTGGAGAGTTTCTCTGGTGTCCAAAAAGCCCTGTGAATTGAAAACTGATGATTTCTTCTTAAGCAAGCTGGTTTGACTGTAGAGTCCAGCAAAGTAACAGATACTTGCCATAAATCTCTTATCGGTACTCCTGGCAGATAGTGTTTAAAAATTTCCTCCGCCATTCTGAAATCCCCGTCAACAGATTCCAACAACGTTCAATACCATCTTGCCACCTCTTTCTTGGTCTGCTGGGTATTTTGTTGAAGTAGTTTTTCCACCTCGTTTGAACCACCCACCTCTTCTTTTACACTCTTTAATAACTCCTCACTTGCAATATTTAAAGTTTGAAAGATTCCCATCTACCTCCATGTTGAGATCTTCTTATGATTTTAATCCCTCTTTGTTACACTATTGTCCCCATTGCACAAGTCCTGCCTCTTTCAAAGGTAAAGCCAGAGTATTTTTGGTCCATTCTGGTGAGCCCGGTGAATCCCAAAGAGGTGTGTATTTTCTATAGTATGGTAATTTAGTAGTCCTCCTTACCTCATACCACAATTTTACTGAGTCCTGCATTATTTTGAACCTCACCTTCTTAAAGTATTTGGGGTCTCCTAATTTATATTAAAAAAACCTGCTTTTCATCATTAAATTCCATCATGACTTTTAATATTTGTCCTAATTCTGAGGCCCCTGATTCGTACAATGCCCCTTTCATGTTGTTAATGAAAAGAGCCCAGGCATAATGTTGGAGATCAGGTAGCGTTAATCCCCCTTTCTCCTTCTCAATTTCTTCCATGATATGCATACTCCCTTGGCAGCCCATATAAAACTACTAATTTCACCTTGTAATTTACCCAGCCATTTCTTGTCATACTTTAACCCCTTCGCTGCCAGGCCTTTTCCCCCTCCTGTGCCAGGTCTTTTTTTGCCTATTTGGGGCAGTTTGTGCTTAGGCCCTCATAACTTTTTGTCCACATAAGCTAACCAAGCCAAATTTGCGTCCTTTTTTTCCAACATCCTAGGGATTCTAGAGGTACCCAGACTTTGTGGGTTCCCTTGAAGGAGGCCAAGAAATTGGCCAAAATACAGTGAAAATTTCGTTTTTTTCAAAAAAATTGGAAAAAGTGGCTGCAGAAGAAGGCTTGTGGATTTCCCCCTGAAAATGGCATCAACAAAGGATTTGCAGTGCCAAACTCAGCAGCTTCCTAGCTTTCAGGAACAGGCAGACTTGAATCAGAAAACCCAATTTTTCAACACAATTTTGGCATTTTACTGGGGCATACCCCATTTTTGCAATTTTTTGTGCTTTCAGCCTCCTTCCAGTCAGTGACAGGAATGGGCATGAAACCAATGCTGGATCCCAGAAACCTAACCATTTCTGAAAAGTAGACAAAATTCTGAATTCGGCAAGGGGTTATTTGTGTAGATCCTACAAGGGTTTCCTACAGAAAATAACAGCTGAAAAAGAAAAATATTGAAATTGAGGTGAAAAAAACATCAATTTTTCTCTACGTTTTACTCTGTAACTTTTCCCTGCAATGTCAGATTATGGAAAGCAATATACCGTTACGTCTGCTGGACTCCTCTGGTTGCGGGGATATTTAGGGCTTGTAGGTTCATCAAGAACCCGAGGAACCCAGAGCCAATAAATGAGCTGCAACCTGCAGTGCGTTTTCATTCTATACCGGGTAAACAGCAATTCATTTGCTGAAATATAAAGAGTAAAAAATTGCTATCAAGAAAACCTTTGCATTTCCAAAAAGGGCACAAGCTAAGGTGCTGAGGAGCAGTGGTTATTTGCACATCTCTGAATTCCGGGGTGACCATACTAGCATGTGAATTATAGGGAATTTCTCAAATAGATGTCTTTTTTACACACTCTCCTATATTTGGAAGGAAAAAATGTAGAGAAAGACAAGGGGCAATAGCACTTGTTTTGCTAATCTATGTTCCCCCAAGTCTCCCGATAAAAATGATACCTCACTTGTGTGGGTAGGCCTAGCGCCCGCGACAGGAAACGCCCCAAAACGCAACGTGGACACATCCCATTTTTTTGAAAGAAAACAGAGGTGTTTTTTGCGAAGTGCCTACCTGCAGATTTTGGCCTCTAGCTCAGCCGGCACCTAGGGAAACCTACCAAACCTGTGCATTTCTGAAAACTAGAGACCTAGGGGAATCCAAGGAGGGGTGACTTGCGGGGCTCGGACCAGGTTCTGTTACCCAGAATCCTTTGCAAACCTCAAAATTTGGCAAAAAAAACACATGTTCCTCACATTTCTGTGGCAGAAAGTTCTGGAATCTGAGAGGAGCCCCAAATTTCCTTCCACCCAGCGTTCCCCCAAGTCTCCCGATAAAAATGATACCTCACTTGTGTGGGTAGGCCTAGCGCCCGCGACAGGAAACACCCCAAAGCGCAACGTGGACACATCCAAAATTTTGGAAGAAAACAGAGGTGTTTTTTGCGAAGTGCCTACCTGTAGATTTTGGCCTCTAGCTCAGCCGGCACCTAGGGAAACTTACCAAACCTGTGCATTTCTGAAAACTAGAGACCTAGGGGAATCCAAGATGGGGTGACTTGCGGGGCTCGGACCAGGTTCTGTTACCCAGAATCCTTTGCAAACCTCAAAATTTGGCTAAAAAAACACATGTTCCTCACATTTCTGTGGCAGAAAGTTCTGGAATCTGAGAGGAGCCACAAATTACCTTCCACCCAGCGTTCCCCCAAGTCTCCCGATAAAAATGATACCTCACTTGCGTGGGTAGGCCTAGCGCCCGCGACAGGAAACACCCCAAAGCGCAATGTGGACACATCCAAAATTTTGGAAGAAAACAGAGGTGTTTTTTGCGAAGTGCCTACCTGTAGATTTTGGCTTCTAGCTCAGCCGGCACCTAGGGAAACCTACCAAACCTGTGCATTTCTGAAAACTAGAGACCTAGGGGAATCCAAGGAGGGATGACTTGCGGGGCTCGGACCAGGTTCTGTTACCCAGAATCCTTTGCAAACCTCAAAATTTGGCTAAAAAAACACATGTTCCTCACATTTCTGTGGCAGAAAGTTCTGGAATCTGAGAGGAGCCACAAATTTCCTTCCACCCAGTGTTCCCCCAAGTCTCCCGATAAAAATGATACCTCACTTGTGTGGGTAGGCCTAGCGCCGGCGACAGGAAACACCCCAAAGCGCAACGTGGACACATCCAAAATTTTGGAAGAAAACAGAGGTGTTTTTTGCGAAGTGCCTACCTGTAGATTTTGGCCTCTAGCTCAGCCGGCACCTAGGGAAACCTGCCAAACCTGTGCATTTCTGAAAACTAGAGACCTAGGGGAATCCAAGGAGGGGTGACTTGCGGGGCTCGGACCAGGTTCTGTTACCCAGAATCCTTTGCAAACCTCAAAATTTGGCTAAAAAAACACATGTTCCTCACATTTCTGTGGCAGAAAGTTCTGGAATCTGAGAGGAGCCACAAATTTCCTTCCACCCAGCATTCCCCCAAGTCTCCCGATAAAAATGATACCTCACTTGTGTGGGTAGGCCTAGCGCCGGCGACAGGAAACACCCCAAAGCGCAACGTGGACACATCCAAAATTTTGGAAGAAAACAGAGGTGTTTTTTGCGAAGTGCCTACCTGTAGATTTTGGCTTCTAGCTCAGCCGGCACCTAGGGAAACCTACCAAACCTGTGCATTTCTGAAAACTAGAGACCTAGGGGAATCCAAGGAGGGATGAATTGCGGGGCTCGGACCAGGTTCTGTTACCCAGAATCCTTTGCAAACCTCAAAATTTGGCTAAAAAAACACATGTTCCTCACATTTCTGTGGCAGAAAGTTCTGGAATCTGAGAGGAGCCACAAATTTCCTTCCACCCAGCGTTCCCCCAAGTCTCCCGATAAAAATGATACCTCACTTGTGTGGGTAGGCCTAGCGCCGGCGACAGGAAACACCCCAAAGCGCAACGTGGACACATCCAAAATTTTGGAAGAAAACAGAGGTGTTTTTTGCGAAGTGCCTACCTGTAGATTTTGGCCTCTAGCTCAGCCGGCACCTAGGGAAACCTGCCAAACCTGTGCATTTCTGAAAACTAGAGACCTAGGGGAATCCAAGGAGGGGTGACTTGCGGGGCTCGGACCAGGTTCTGTTACCCAGAATCCTTTGCAAACCTCAAAATTTGTCTAAAAAAACACATGTTCCTCACATTTCTGTGGCAGAAAGTTCTGGAATCTGAGAGGAGCCACAAATTTCCTTCCACCCAGCGTTCCCCCAAGTCTCCCGATAAAAATGATACCTCACTTGTGTGGGTAGGCCTAGCGCCGGCGACAGGAAACACCCCAAAGCGCAACGTGGACACATCCAAAATTTTGGAAGAAAACAGAGGTGTTTTTTGCGAAGTGCTTACCTGTAGATTTTGGCCTCTAGCTCAGCCGGCACCTAAGGAAACCTACCAAACCTGTGCATTTCTGAAAATGAGAGACCTAGGGGAATCCAAGATGGGGTAACTTGCGGGGCTCGGACCATGTTCTGTTACCCAGAATCCTTTGCAAACCTCAAAATTTGGCTAAAAAAACACATGTTCCTCACATTTCTGTGGCAGAAAGTTCTGGAATCTGAGAGGAGCCACAAATTTCCTTCCACCCAGCATTCCCCCAAGTCTCCCGATAAAAATGATACCTCACTTGTGTGGGTAGGCCTAGCGCCGGCGACAGGAAACACCCCAAAGCGCAACGTGGACACATCCAAAATTTTGGAAGAAAACAGAGGTGTTTTTTGCGAAGTGCCTACCTGTAGATTTTGGCCTCTAGCTCAGCCGGCACCTAGGGAAACCTACCAAACCTGTGCATTTCTGAAAACTAGAGACCTAGGGGAATCCAAGGAGGGGTGACTTGCGGGGCTCGGACCAGGTTCTGTTACCCAGAATCCTTTGCAAACCTCAAAATTTGGCTAAAAAAACACATGTTCCTCACATTTCTGTGGCAGAAAGTTCTGGAATCTGAGAGGAGCAACAAATTTCCTTCCACCCAGCGTTCCCTCAAGTCTCCCGATAAAAATGATACCTCACTTGTGTGGGTAGGCCTAGCGCCTGCGACAGGAAACACCCCAAAGCGCAACGTGGACACATCCAAAATTTTGGAAGAAAACAGAGGTGTTTTTTGCGAAGTGCCTACCTTTAGATTTTGGCCTCCAGCTCAGCCGGCACCTAGGGAAACCTACTAAACCTGTGCATTTCTGAAAACTAGAGACCTAGGGGAATCCAAGGAGGGGTGACTTGCGGGGCTCGGACCAGGTTCTGTTACCCAGAATCCTTTGCAAACCTCAAAATTTGGCTAAAAAAACACATGTTCCTCACATTTCTGTGGCAGAAAGTTCTTGAATCTGAGAGGATCCACAAATTTCCTTCCACCCAGCGTTCCCCCAAGTCTCCCGATAAAAATGATACCTCACTTGTGTGGGTAGGCCTAGCGCCGGCGACAGGAAACACCCCAAAGCGCAACGTGGACACATCCAAAATTTTGGAAGAAAACAGGTGTTTTTTGCGAAGTGCCTACCTGTAGATTTTGGCCTCTAGCTCAGCCGGCACCCAGGGAAACCTACCAAACCTGTGCATTTCTGAAAACTAGAGACCTAGGGGAATCCAAGGAGGGGTGACTTGCGGGGCTCGGACCAGGTTCTGTTACCCAGAATCCTTTGCAAACCTCAAAATTTTGCTAAAAAAACACATGTTCCTCACATTTCTGTGGCAGAAAGTTCTGGAATCTGAGAGGAGCAACAAATTTCCTTCCACCCAGCGTTCCCCCAAGTCTCCCGATAAAAATGATACCTCACTTGTGTGGGTAGGCCTAGCGCCGGCGACAGGAAACACCCCAAAGCGCAACGTGGACACATCCAAAATTTTGGAAGAAAACAGGTGTTTTTTGCGAAGTGCCTACCTGTAGATTTTGGCCTCTAGCTCAGCCGGCACCCAGGGAAACCTACCAAACCTGTGCATTTCTGAAAACTAGAGACCTAGGGGAATCCAAGGAGGGGTGACTTGCGGGGCTCGGACCAGGTTCTGTTACCCAGAATCCTTTGCAAACCTCAAAATTTTGCTAAAAAAACACATGTTCCTCACATTTCTGTGGCAGAAAGTTCTGGAATCTGAGAGGAGCAACAAATTTCCTTCCACCCAGCGTTCCCCCAAGTCTCCCGATAAAAATGATACCTCACTTGTGTGGGTAGGCCTAGCGCCGGCGACAGGAAACTCCCCAAAGCGCAACATGGATACATCCAAAATTTTGGAAGAAAACAGAGGTGTTTTTTGCGAAGTACCTACCTGTAGATTTTGGCCTCTAGCTCAGCCGGCACCTAGGGAAACCTACCAAACCTGTGCATTTCTGAAAATTAGAGACCTAGGGGAATCCAAGGAGGGGTGACTTGCGGGGCTCGGACCAGGTTCTGTTACCCAGAATCCTTTGCAAACCTCAAAATTTGGCTAAAAAAACACATGTTCCTCACATTTCTGTGGCAGAAAGTTCTGGAATCTGAGTGGAGCCACAAATTTCCTTCCACCCAGCGTTCCCCCAAGTCTCCCGATAAAAATGATACCTCACTTGCGTGGGTAGGCCTAGCGCCGGCGACAGGAAACACCCCAAAGCGCAACGTGGACACATCCAAAATTTTGGAAGAAAACAGAGGTGTTTTTTGTGAAGTCCCTACCTGTAGATTTTGGCCTCTAGCTCAGCCGGCACCTAGGGAAACCTACCAAACCTGTGCATTTCTGAAAACTAGAGACCTAGGGGAATCCAAGGAGGGGTGACTTGCGGGGCTCGGACCAGGTTCTGTTACCCAGAATCCTATGCAAACCTCAAAATTTGGCTAAAAAAACACATATTCCTCACATTTCTGTGGCAGAAAGTTCTGGAATCTGAGAGGAGCCACAAATTTCCTTCCACCCAGCGTTCCCCCAAGTCTCCCGATAAAAATGATACCTCACTTGTGTGGGTCGGCCTAGCGCCCGCGACAGGAAACACCCCAAAGCGCAACGTGGACACATCCAAAATTTTGGAAGAAAACAGGTGTTTTTTGCGAAGTGCCTACCTGTAGATTTTGGCCTCTAGCTCAGCCGGCACCTAGGGAAACCTACCAAACCTGTGCATTTCTGAAAACTAGAGACCTAGGGGAATCCAAGATGGGGTGACTTGCGGGGCTCGGACCAGGTTCTGTTACCCAGAATCCTTTGCAAACCTCAAAATTTGGCTAAAAAAACACATGTTCCTCACATTTCTGTGGCAGAAAGTTCTGGAATCTGAGAGGAGCCACAAATTTCCTTCCACGCAGCGTTCCCCCAAGTCTCCCGATAAAAATGATACCTCACTTGCGTGGGTAGGCCTAGGGCCCGCGACAGGAAACGCCCCAAAACGCAACGTGGACACATCCCATTTTTTTAAAGAAAACAGTGCCTACCTGTGGATTTTGGCCTGTAGCTCAGCCGGCGCCTAGGGAAACCTACCAAACCTGTGCATTTCTGAAAACTAGAGACCTAGGGGAATCCAAGGAGGGGTGACTTGCGGGGCTCGGACCAGGTTCTGTTACCCAGAATCCTATGCAAACCTCAAAATTTGGCTAAAAAAACACATGTTCCTCACATTTCTGTGGCAGAAAGTTCTGGAATCTGAGAGGAGCAACAAATTTCCTTCCACCCAGCGTTCCCCCAAGTCTCCCGATAAAAATGATACCTCACTTGTGTGGGTAGGCCTAGCGCCGGCGACAGGAAACTCCCCAAAGCGCAACATGGATACATCCAAAATTTTGGAAGAAAACAGAGGTGTTTTTTGCGAAGTACCTACCTGTAGATTTTGGCCTCTAGCTCAGCCGGCACCTAGGGAAACCTACCAAACCTGTGCATTTCTGAAAATTAGAGACCTAGGGGAATCCAAGGAGGGGTGACTTGCGGGGCTCGGACCAGGTTCTGTTACCCAGAATCCTTTGCAAACCTCAAAATTTGGCAAAAAAAACACATGTTCCTCACATTTCTGTGGCAGAAAGTTCTGGAATCTGAGAGGAGCCCCAAATTTCCTTCCACCCAGCGTTCCCCCAAGTCTCCCGATAAAAATGATACCTCACTTGTGTGGGTAGGCCTAGCGCCCGCGACAGGAAACACCCCAAAGCGCAACGTGGACACATCCAAAATTTTGGAAGAAAACAGAGGTGTTTTTTGCGAAGTGCCTACCTGTAGATTTTGGCCTCTAGCTCAGCCGGCACCTAGGGAAACTTACCAAACCTGTGCATTTCTGAAAACTAGAGACCTAGGGGAATCCAAGATGGGGTGACTTGCGGGGCTCGGACCAGGTTCTGTTACCCAGAATCCTTTGCAAACCTCAAAATTTGGCTAAAAAAACACATGTTCCTCACATTTCTGTGGCAGAAAGTTCTGGAATCTGAGAGGAGCCACAAATTACCTTCCACCCAGCGTTCCCCCAAGTCTCCCGATAAAAATGATACCTCACTTGCGTGGGTAGGCCTAGCGCCCGCGACAGGAAACACCCCAAAGCGCAATGTGGACACATCCAAAATTTTGGAAGAAAACAGAGGTGTTTTTTGCGAAGTGCCTACCTGTAGATTTTGGCTTCTAGCTCAGCCGGCACCTAGGGAAACCTACCAAACCTGTGCATTTCTGAAAACTAGAGACCTAGGGGAATCCAAGGAGGGATGACTTGCGGGGCTCGGACCAGGTTCTGTTACCCAGAATCCTTTGCAAACCTCAAAATTTGGCTAAAAAAACACATGTTCCTCACATTTCTGTGGCAGAAAGTTCTGGAATCTGAGAGGAGCCACAAATTTCCTTCCACCCAGTGTTCCCCCAAGTCTCCCGATAAAAATGATACCTCACTTGTGTGGGTAGGCCTAGCGCCGGCGACAGGAAACACCCCAAAGCGCAACGTGGACACATCCAAAATTTTGGAAGAAAACAGAGGTGTTTTTTGCGAAGTGCCTACCTGTAGATTTTGGCCTCTAGCTCAGCCGGCACCTAGGGAAACCTGCCAAACCTGTGCATTTCTGAAAACTAGAGACCTAGGGGAATCCAAGGAGGGGTGACTTGCGGGGCTCGGACCAGGTTCTGTTACCCAGAATCCTTTGCAAACCTCAAAATTTGGCTAAAAAAACACATGTTCCTCACATTTCTGTGGCAGAAAGTTCTGGAATCTGAGAGGAGCCACAAATTTCCTTCCACCCAGCATTCCCCCAAGTCTCCCGATAAAAATGATACCTCACTTGTGTGGGTAGGCCTAGCGCCGGCGACAGGAAACACCCCAAAGCGCAACGTGGACACATCCAAAATTTTGGAAGAAAACAGAGGTGTTTTTTGCGAAGTGCCTACCTGTAGATTTTGGCTTCTAGCTCAGCCGGCACCTAGGGAAACCTACCAAACCTGTGCATTTCTGAAAACTAGAGACCTAGGGGAATCCAAGGAGGGATGAATTGCGGGGCTCGGACCAGGTTCTGTTACCCAGAATCCTTTGCAAACCTCAAAATTTGGCTAAAAAAACACATGTTCCTCACATTTCTGTGGCAGAAAGTTCTGGAATCTGAGAGGAGCCACAAATTTCCTTCCACCCAGCGTTCCCCCAAGTCTCCCGATAAAAATGATACCTCACTTGTGTGGGTAGGCCTAGCGCCGGCGACAGGAAACACCCCAAAGCGCAACGTGGACACATCCAAAATTTTGGAAGAAAACAGAGGTGTTTTTTGCGAAGTGCCTACCTGTAGATTTTGGCCTCTAGCTCAGCCGGCACCTAGGGAAACCTGCCAAACCTGTGCATTTCTGAAAACTAGAGACCTAGGGGAATCCAAGGAGGGGTGACTTGCGGGGCTCGGACCAGGTTCTGTTACCCAGAATCCTTTGCAAACCTCAAAATTTGTCTAAAAAAACACATGTTCCTCACATTTCTGTGGCAGAAAGTTCTGGAATCTGAGAGGAGCCACAAATTTCCTTCCACCCAGCGTTCCCCCAAGTCTCCCGATAAAAATGATACCTCACTTGTGTGGGTAGGCCTAGCGCCGGCGACAGGAAACACCCCAAAGCGCAACGTGGACACATCCAAAATTTTGGAAGAAAACAGAGGTGTTTTTTGCGAAGTGCTTACCTGTAGATTTTGGCCTCTAGCTCAGCCGGCACCTAAGGAAACCTACCAAACCTGTGCATTTCTGAAAATGAGAGACCTAGGGGAATCCAAGATGGGGTAACTTGCGGGGCTCGGACCATGTTCTGTTACCCAGAATCCTTTGCAAACCTCAAAATTTGGCTAAAAAAACACATGTTCCTCACATTTCTGTGGCAGAAAGTTCTGGAATCTGAGAGGAGCCACAAATTTCCTTCCACCCAGCATTCCCCCAAGTCTCCCGATAAAAATGATACCTCACTTGTGTGGGTAGGCCTAGCGCCGGCGACAGGAAACACCCCAAAGCGCAACGTGGACACATCCAAAATTTTGGAAGAAAACAGAGGTGTTTTTTGCGAAGTGCCTACCTGTAGATTTTGGCCTCTAGCTCAGCCGGCACCTAGGGAAACCTACCAAACCTGTGCATTTCTGAAAACTAGAGACCTAGGGGAATCCAAGGAGGGGTGACTTGCGGGGCTCGGACCAGGTTCTGTTACCCAGAATCCTTTGCAAACCTCAAAATTTGGCTAAAAAAACACATGTTCCTCACATTTCTGTGGCAGAAAGTTCTGGAATCTGAGAGGAGCAACAAATTTCCTTCCACCCAGCGTTCCCTCAAGTCTCCCGATAAAAATGATACCTCACTTGTGTGGGTAGGCCTAGCGCCTGCGACAGGAAACACCCCAAAGCGCAACGTGGACACATCCAAAATTTTGGAAGAAAACAGAGGTGTTTTTTGCGAAGTGCCTACCTTTAGATTTTGGCCTCCAGCTCAGCCGGCACCTAGGGAAACCTACTAAACCTGTGCATTTCTGAAAACTAGAGACCTAGGGGAATCCAAGGAGGGGTGACTTGCGGGGCTCGGACCAGGTTCTGTTACCCAGAATCCTTTGCAAACCTCAAAATTTGGCTAAAAAAACACATGTTCCTCACATTTCTGTGGCAGAAAGTTCTTGAATCTGAGAGGATCCACAAATTTCCTTCCACCCAGCGTTCCCCCAAGTCTCCCGATAAAAATGATACCTCACTTGTGTGGGTAGGCCTAGCGCCGGCGACAGGAAACACCCCAAAGCGCAACGTGGACACATCCAAAATTTTGGAAGAAAACAGGTGTTTTTTGCGAAGTGCCTACCTGTAGATTTTGGCCTCTAGCTCAGCCGGCACCCAGGGAAACCTACCAAACCTGTGCATTTCTGAAAACTAGAGACCTAGGGGAATCCAAGGAGGGGTGACTTGCGGGGCTCGGACCAGGTTCTGTTACCCAGAATCCTTTGCAAACCTCAAAATTTTGCTAAAAAAACACATGTTCCTCACATTTCTGTGGCAGAAAGTTCTGGAATCTGAGAGGAGCAACAAATTTCCTTCCACCCAGCGTTCCCCCAAGTCTCCCGATAAAAATGATACCTCACTTGTGTGGGTAGGCCTAGCGCCGGCGACAGGAAACACCCCAAAGCGCAACGTGGACACATCCAAAATTTTGGAAGAAAACAGGTGTTTTTTGCGAAGTGCCTACCTGTAGATTTTGGCCTCTAGCTCAGCCGGCACCCAGGGAAACCTACCAAACCTGTGCATTTCTGAAAACTAGAGACCTAGGGGAATCCAAGGAGGGGTGACTTGCGGGGCTCGGACCAGGTTCTGTTACCCAGAATCCTTTGCAAACCTCAAAATTTTGCTAAAAAAACACATGTTCCTCACATTTCTGTGGCAGAAAGTTCTGGAATCTGAGAGGAGCAACAAATTTCCTTCCACCCAGCGTTCCCCCAAGTCTCCCGATAAAAATGATACCTCACTTGTGTGGGTAGGCCTAGCGCCGGCGACAGGAAACTCCCCAAAGCGCAACATGGATACATCCAAAATTTTGGAAGAAAACAGAGGTGTTTTTTGCGAAGTACCTACCTGTAGATTTTGGCCTCTAGCTCAGCCGGCACCTAGGGAAACCTACCAAACCTGTGCATTTCTGAAAATTAGAGACCTAGGGGAATCCAAGGAGGGGTGACTTGCGGGGCTCGGACCAGGTTCTGTTACCCAGAATCCTTTGCAAACCTCAAAATTTGGCTAAAAAAACACATGTTCCTCACATTTCTGTGGCAGAAAGTTCTGGAATCTGAGTGGAGCCACAAATTTCCTTCCACCCAGCGTTCCCCCAAGTCTCCCGATAAAAATGATACCTCACTTGCGTGGGTAGGCCTAGCGCCGGCGACAGGAAACACCCCAAAGCGCAACGTGGACACATCCAAAATTTTGGAAGAAAACAGAGGTGTTTTTTGTGAAGTCCCTACCTGTAGATTTTGGCCTCTAGCTCAGCCGGCACCTAGGGAAACCTACCAAACCTGTGCATTTCTGAAAACTAGAGACCTAGGGGAATCCAAGGAGGGGTGACTTGCGGGGCTCGGACCAGGTTCTGTTACCCAGAATCCTATGCAAACCTCAAAATTTGGCTAAAAAAACACATGTTCCTCACATTTCTGTGGCAGAAAGTTCTGGAATCTGAGAGGAGCCACAAATTTCCTTCCACCCAGCGTTCCCCCAAGTCTCCCGATAAAAATGATACCTCACTTGTGTGGGTCGGCCTAGCGCCCGCGACAGGAAACACCCCAAAGCGCAACGTGGACACATCCAAAATTTTGGAAGAAAACAGGTGTTTTTTGCGAAGTGCCTACCTGTAGATTTTGGCCTCTAGCTCAGCCGGCACCTAGGGAAACCTACCAAACCTGTGCATTTCTGAAAACTAGAGACCTAGGGGAATCCAAGATGGGGTGACTTGCGGGGCTCGGACCAGGTTCTGTTACCCAGAATCCTTTGCAAACCTCAAAATTTGGCTAAAAAAACACATGTTCCTCACATTTCTGTGGCAGAAAGTTCTGGAATCTGAGAGGAGCCACAAATTTCCTTCCACGCAGCGTTCCCCCAAGTCTCCCGATAAAAATGATACCTCACTTGCGTGGGTAGGCCTAGGGCCCGCGACAGGAAACGCCCCAAAACGCAACGTGGACACATCCCATTTTTTTAAAGAAAACAGTGCCTACCTGTGGATTTTGGCCTGTAGCTCAGCCGGCGCCTAGGGAAACCTACCAAACCTGTGCATTTCTGAAAACTAGAGACCTAGGGGAATCCAAGGAGGGGTGACTTGCGGGGCTCGGACCAGGTTCTGTTACCCAGAATCCTTTGCAAACCTCAAAATGTGGCTAAAAAAACACATGTTCCTCACATTTCTGTGGCAGAAAGTTCTGGAATCTGAGAGGAGCCACAAATTTCCTTCCACCCAGCGTTCCCCCAAGTCTCCCGATAAAAATGATACCTCACTTGTGTGGGTGGGCCAGGTGCCTGCAACAGAATAAGGCTCAAAACCTGAAGGGATAGAAGGGATAGCACAGCAAGTTTATAAGGGCATATTCTTTTATACATCTTTAGACGGACTCTGCTTTGGGGACCTACATAAGTGAGGTGTCATTTTACTTGGGAGACTGAGGGGAAAACTGGGGAGTAGGAATTTTGTGCTGGAGCGGTGATCCTACTAAGAAAAATCAGGAAAATATGCTTTTTTATGCAAATTTTGAGGTTTACTGAGGAGTCTGGGTAAGAAAATGTTGGGGGAGCCACGCAAGCCACACCTCCCTGGACTCCTTGGGGTGCCTAGTTTAAAAAAGTTTCTGGGTTTTGTAGGTTTCCCTACATGAAGGCCGCACCCAGGACCAAAAACATAGGTGGGCCCTCCCCCCCAAACACAGGTATTTTTGGAATATATCACTTTGATGTGTGCACATACGTCCGTGATGTGCCAAACACTAAAATTGTGAAAAGAAACACACTTAGGTTATGTGAAGAAGACCCCTCACCCACCAACCAAGTTGGTGGCATGCTTCATCATCGGGGTCCCACCCGAGGCACCTAGCGTGTCACAGGTGTGCTGCGACGCCTGATTACAGCGGAGCAGGTTTTGTCATTTTTTACAACACATACTGGTTGGATTTGGCACGAGGGTGAGTGATGGTTCAGTGGATCAAATTTTATTAACAAGAGATTTCACAAAAATGAAATGCACTGCTAATAACTGAAAGGCAAAAAAGTGAACAAATGACTCACAGCTCGTGAGCTGTAAAGCTGCGACAAGGCACCAACCGCTTTACAGTCCATTCACACACCTTTCATACATGACACGCACAAGACCATTCACACCGCCAGCCACGGGCCCAGCACATTACAACACTCACATCGACAGACCGCGCCACTCAAGGGCCCATCACTTACATACGCCCACATGCCTGATACAAGAATCACACCAGCTGATGGGAGTGTGGACTGCCGTTTGGCTGGCACCGCCAGCCAAGCGCCACCCCACGCACACCGCCAGCCAAGCGCCACCCCACGCACACCACCCCACGCACACCGCCAGCCAAGCGCCACCCCAAGCACACCGCCAGCCAAGCGCCACCCCAAGCACACCGCCAGCCAAGCGCCACCCCACGCACACCGCCAGCCAAGCGCCACCCCACGCACACCACCAGCCAAGCGCCACCCCACGCACACCGCCAGCCAAGTGCCACCCCAAGCACACCGCCAGCCAAGCGCCACCCCAAGCACACCGCCAGCCAAGCGCCACCCCACGCACACCGCCAGCCAAGCGCCACCCCACGCACACTGCCAGCCAAGCGCCACCCCACGCACACTGCCAGCCAAGCGCCACCCCAAGCACACCGCCAGCCAAGCGCCACCCCACGCACACCGCCAGCCAAGCGCCACCCCAAGCACACCGCCAGCCAAGCGCCACCCCAAGCACACCGCCAGCCAAGCGCCACCCCACGCACACCGCCAGCCAAGCGCCACCCCAAGCACACCGCCAGCCAAGCGCCACCCCAAGCACACCGCCAGCCAAGCGCCACCCCACGCACACCGCCAGCTAAGCGCCACCCCAAGCACACTGCCAGCCAAGTGCCACCCAAAGCACATCGCCAGCCATGCGCCACCCCACGCACACCGCCAGCCAAGCGCCACCCCACGCACACCGCCAGCCAAGCGCCACCCCACGCACACCGCAATCACTTTTTTTTATTTATAAACAACAAAGAAACTACTAATTATAAAATAAGCACAAAACTACAATCACAAAAGCTCTAACTAAATACACGACAGATGCCAACCGTGAAACATATGAAAATATAAAACAGACAGCTTACGCTCACGGTATTTCCCAAAAGTTTTTCCTTGTGTGGTAACTTCTAAAACAGCTGGGCACACACAGCCCAGGCTTTGAAGGGCATTCGGGGCAGTACATCCGGCTCTCCCTCCGGATTGATCTCCGGGCACATACTCTACATTTCTTTGTGGGCATGTCTTTTTTGGGAGTGGGAGGAATGTGATCTGGAAAGTGCCGATCTTTCAATCTAGCCACATCCTCCACCACTTCTACTCTAGGAACTCTTGCTGGTTCCACCACAATAAGGCTTTCTATCACCGACTCCTGAAATTTAACAAATGTCATCCTTGACTCGGGTGAACAATCCTTGTATACAATAAAGGCATTAAAAGTTGCCAAATGAAATAAATGTAGGGCCAACTTTTTATACCACACATATGACTTACGAAGAGCAGTGTACGGTTCTAACCTCTGATCTACTCTATCAACACCACCCATGCGCCTATTGTAGTCCAAAATGCACGCAGGTTTGCGCACTTCCGCAACCTGACCCCAAACAGCCACAGGGGAAGTACTCTCATCATGGATGGTCGATAGCATGTACACATCCCTCCTGTCTGAAAATTTCAGAGCTAGCAGCTCATTATTTCGCAAGGCACTGCACTGTCCCCTCTCAAGTTTTTTACAGACAAGCTCCCTTGGATAGCCTTTCCGGTTAGAACGGATTGTGCCACAAGCAACAGTGTCCACCCTAAACAACTCCTTGAACAACTGCACTCCAGTGTAGAAATTATCTACGTACAAATGGTGACCTTTGTTAAACAGCCGTCTAGCAAGTTCCCACACAATTTTTTCGCTAACTCCAAAAGTGGCCGGACAACCAGGAGAGTCAATACTGGAATCCCTACCAGTGTAGACCCGGAAATTATACACATATCCTGTACTGCTTTCTGACAGCAGATACAATTTAATCCCATACCGTGCTCTCTTACTAGGAATGTACTGCTTAAAAACTAAACGCCCCTTGAAAAGGACCAAAGACTCGTCCACACTTATCTCTTTGCCTGGAACATAGACCTCTGAAAACCGATCCACAAAATGATCAAGGACAGGCCTAATCTTAAAAAGGCGGTCACAATCAGGGTGATCTCGTGGCAAGGCTAAAGCATTGTCTACAAAATGCAGCATAGGAAGAAGAAGCAAATACCGATTACGTGTCATAGTTGCAGGAAATATAGCAGTTGCCATCACCAATAAGAACCAATAAGAAGCCAGTGACGGCTTCCTGATCAACCCCATCAAAAAAGACAAACCTAAAAACCTTTTCATCTCTTCCAGATATGTGGGAACCCAATGAGTAGCTCTAGACTGAGGCTTAAGTCTGGCAGCGTTGTCCCGCAAATATTGCTCTGCATACACATTTGTCTGCTCCACAATCTCTTCCAAAAATACATCGTCCATAAACAAGTGAAAGAAATGGACAGGCAGAAAGTTTTCCGTATTAACTCTACACCCTGGGAGACCAGTAAATGCAGGTAACTGTGGCTGCTCCATGTTTGGGGCAATCCAGGTGTCAGGTCTTCCAATGGGAAACCCTGCAGCCCCAGGCTGCTGCACTCTTGGCACATCAATGTCCTCCTCTAACACAGGCCCTTCATCTGCACTGAGAGTAACTTCCTCATCAGAAGAATACTCTCGGACAGAAAACTCACTTCCAGAATCTCCTGCTTCCTCCTCTGCCTCAGATGCAGAGTCAGTGTCGTAATCATGGTCTGAAGACGACTCAAAGAGCATGCGAACAACCTGCTGAGCGGTCACTTTGCGGCTAGCCATGATCCTAACAACAAATGGATTGCCAACAACAACTAGCACTAAAATAAGTAATAAACAAAGTGTAGCTTTATCACAAAGAGTTATTTACTACAAAAAACTATACCACTCAGTTGCCTGAAATGGCTATTCACCAAGCAACTACTCTGCACAGACAGCAATCACCAATGATATCCCACTAAAAAGAAAAAAGAAAAAAGCAAATTAGACATATGACAACACAAACATCACTGTGCTCAAATCTAAGGACAATGTCAAACACACAATACTGCATTTAGTACACCACCTACAAACATGTCAACAATACTCCTTTGGAGTAAATTGCTTTCACTTACCTAAAACATGCAACTATGCAAACCACAGGACAACTACTGCCAAAACCGCAAAGATCCACAGCAAAGGAAGCAAAAGCGTTGAACTAGAAGAAAAAGAAGAAATAAATTGTTATAATCACAAATCCAAATACTTTGCCAGTTGACAAACACCCCACCACCAAGAACTTAGAAGTTGTCCCTGGTACCTAAGTGGATCCTGCCCCCCTCGGGGGTAGATGGGCGTAAAAAAATTGGCCAATCTGCCCCCAAGGGGGGCAGAAATGGGCAACACCTCTGTGCCCCCTTTCAGGGGGCGACCCTTCCCAAAGGGGGCACCCCCAGCACAACACAAAACAAAACAAAAAAATCCCTGCCGTATTGGTGGTTTCTGCCCTCCTTGGGGGCAGATGGGCCTACAAAATTACGGGCAGAGATGGCCAATACAAATTTTCCCCACCTTAGGGGGGCGATCGTTGCCCAAGGGGTGCCCCCAAACACACACCACACACACAACACAATCCCTGGCGCGTAGTGTGCTTCCACCCCCCCCGGGCCAGATCGTCCAAAAAATGGCTGGTCTGCCATCGGGGGGGGGGGGGCGAAAAAGAAAAAAGGAGTTGCCCCCAAAATAAACAATAAAAACAAAATCCCTGGTGTCTAGTGGTTTTCACCCCCCCCTGGGGGCAGATCAGCCCAAAAATTGGCAGATCTGCCCCGGGGAGTGGGGGGGGGCCGAAATACAAAAAAAAATTGCCCCCGGGGGGGGGGCGACCCTTGCCCAAGGGGTCGCCCCCAAAATACACATAAATAACAATATCCCTGGTGTCTAGTGGTTTTCGCCCCCCCCCGGGGGCAGATCCGCCAAAAAATCGGCGGATCTGTCCCCAGGGGGGGGCGAAATACAAATAAAAATTGCCCCCGGGGGGGGCGACCCTTGCCCAAGGGGTTGCCCCCAAAACACACATAAATAAACATATCCCTGGTGTCTAGTGGTTTTCGCCCCCCCCCGGGGCAGATCCGCCGAAAAATCGGCGGATCTGCCCCCAGGGGGGGGGGCGAAATACAAATAAAAATTGCCCCCGGGGGGGGCGACCCTTGCCCAAGGGGTCGCCCCCAAAATTACCAAAAAAGAAAATCCCTGGTGGCTAGTGGAGATTCCTGCTCCACGAGAGCAGGAATCTTGTGAAAACAGGCACAGGGGGAAAGGAAAAACCCTTTCCTTTCCCACCGTGTCTGTTTTCACCCCCCCCCCCCACCCCCCAAAAACGGAGAGGACTCACCTTTCACGTCCTCCTCCGAAGACGCGCTGGAAGCAAATGGCTTCCAGCGCGCCGGGCAACACTAGATGACGTCAGCGTGCCTCGGATGCCACTTGCTGTCTGAATCCACAGAACGGGCACCGCACGCTTGGCTGCTCTCCCTTCTGTACTCTCTCGACGCGCACTCCGGCCGATCTCTCCTGTATGCTCTCTGCATTGCGGCTCCCCACGGACCCCCTCGTCTAAAAAGAAAAGCGGTAAGCGAATAAACTTAACTAGGATTATTCTTCATCATGTCTGCTAAATTTCAAACCGCGCATCACGCTGAGCCTGCGAGGACCTCCCGCAGCCTGCTTCCTAGCTGTCTGCCATGTTCTCTCTCAACCGCTGTTCTCATCATGGATTACTTCATGACAATAACATTTAAACCTATACTGTTGTATGTCAGCAGTCAAGTTGGTACTGGTAAACGTTTCTTAATACAAGTTTTTACTGCTTTTCTACAGAAGACTACAGATTGCAATTTATCATGTGTGGTTACAGCATCTACTGAATTAGTTGCACACAGTACCAAAGGTATTACTTTACACTAACTTTTCATGCTGCCTGCGCAACATGACAGCAAACTGGAATACCAAAAATATCTGGTGTGGCTTGTCATGAAGAGTCAAGAATGTTAAAGTTGAAACCTTTAATCATTGATGAGAGCATGGTCTCAAACTTAATGTTTGCCTTTGTGCATTTGAGAATGCTTCAAAAGGTTATAAGAACAGATTATGATGTCCTATTGTGGAGGAACACAGTTTATTGTTTTTGGAGATGGACATCAACTTACTGCATCTTTGAAGGGTCAGCCTGTGTTGAAACACTGCTGCATGATGGAACTAGGAATACAAAGAATTAATGCAGCAAACAACTGATACTGAATATGGTAATATTTTGAAAGATATTATAGAAGGTGTTCTTTCAAAAGAAGGAAGGTTGTGTCGTCTTCTTAAAAAACTTTATTCAACAATGAAGACATGAGCAGAACTAATGTTCAGTGTTATACAAGGTGGTAAACGTATTGTGTGCCGAATACCTACATTGGAGGAGTGTACATCTTTCAACAATTAATTGCTGGGACTGAAGACATAAGACATTTTCCTACTGAAGACAATACAGTAATGGAAAACTAGGGTGTCACTTTATGTCTAAATGAAAAGTTACTAGCAAACTGGATTCATTAGAAAAACCTGCTTCACAAACTGCAGAAATAAAGAAATATTTAAGTATTTAAGTCTATGCAAAAACTGTAGGGTAATTTTGTGCTGAAATCTAAATGTTGAAGAACGTTTTGTTAATGGTGCTATGGGTAAAGGCGTTGATTTTAATATGTTCCTAATAGGAATGAAGTCGAATACTTTGTGATTAAATTTGATCAGATTGACATCGCAAAGCAAATTGGATAATGTACTGCACGTTTTTGCTTGTGAAAGATTTCTATTTTCAATGGACACAGTTTCCAGTTTCTCTAAGTTTAGATGCAGCATTTATTGATATTAGTAGTACTGTGTGTTTAAGGAAGGTATGTCATATGTAGCTTTGTCTCGAGTTAGGACATTGCCTAGTTTTTATCTAGTTGCATCTGATGAGAGCAGAGTAAACCAGACTTGTGTGGTGTTAAAGAATAAAACAATTAAGAAGCCTGTATGCTTGACATTTAGGACAGTATCCAGTTTGAGAAACATTCCATCTGTTGTAAGTGGAAAGTTTTAAGGGAGTGTAGTGATGGTGTTGCAAGGAAGAAAATGAAAGAAGAAGGAAGTTGTTAAGAAACAAAAAATGTAAACGAGAGAGTTATTGTTGGTTATCAAACCCCTCTGATATGAATTGCTACGCTAATGTTGTGGTAAACGTATTGTTTGCATTACCTTGAGTTGTAGATGCAATTCAGAATAAACAGCAGAAGGTATTGTGTTCTGCTCTATGTGGTTAGTTGAACTGTCTGCATAGTGACAGAATGAAAATATATTCTTCATCAGTAATTCAAAACACTGTAGATATATGCAGTGGATCTGTACAGTTTACTCACAGTATTCAAGAGGATACAGAGGGTTTTTTAATTATGTTTGCTGTTTTAGAAGAAGAGGAGATACCTGTAATGACTTATTTGGACTTAGGTACTTCTGGCACTTTGAATGTGAAGAAGTGGAGTGTTTTATTTATTTAACCTTACCTTATTCCAAAAGTGTGACTTCTGAGAGATTAGTGAGAAAATCTACACATAATAATGTATGTCAAATTGTTGAATAGATGTTCTGTCAACTTTATGTGTAGCGAGAACTGGGAGGTAAATCATTTTAATGCTACAGCGATGCAGAACAGATGGCAGATTAGATACTGGGATTACTAACTTTAAAACAGGACAAATGTAAAACATTCACTACAATTGCTATAATTTTTCATGAAGGGGGTTAGTATTAGGTCTGGTCATTATTCTGTTGATCTAAAAGGTAGAAGTGGATAGACATACTGCAATGAGAGGAACCTTAAATTCAGACAATGATTGCCTTAGAAGTTACCAAATTCCTATCTTTTGTTTTTAAAACCAAAATTCTTAGGAGGATGACAGTTGTAAAAGTAGAATAATCTAGTTATTGTAGATATCTTATCAGGGTTCATGTCATCGTGTGGCCTACCAAGGGTGATGTCCTTACAAGGCTTTACCTATGCTGGTGTGCCTTTTATACCTAGTAGTGCTACAGTAGCACTTCTAATGATGAAGTTCTCATTTTCAGCATTTGTTTCCTTGGATTAATACTAGAAGTATAGATAAGTAGATGATTATTTAAAAATTGTAATGTGTGCAATATGCAGTGTTGCTTATTTGCAGTGACATACTGTGCAGTTGCGTTTTTTTTATACAGTATATATGATTTTTCTCCTACTGTTCAAGGATGATTCTTTATGCTGAAGAACATTGATGCTGTATACGTATAAAGTCTGAGAACACCAAAAAAAGGGAAAATGTAATCTTTATTTTTATTATAGCATAGCATCAGAGCATGGGAAACGTGTAGTGATGTATATCGGTCTTATAAAGTTATGCATTGTTAAAATTTCTAAGTTATATACCATTTTGTAAATTGTAATACTAATTCTTATTAGTTTTTTTTTTTCTTTTTTATAGAGATGACTGGTGCCATCCATTGAAATAATGTGATTTACAAATTAGTTTTTCTAGTTATTGTATGACATTATATTGTGAAGCTGTTCCTGACAACAATTAAAACATTCGTAACCCACTTACAGTCAGACACTCACTTACAGTCCCATATAGCCACTCATGTACTCACTCACATACCTCTACTGACATTTCTCACATACCCCCACAGTCATTCAGATACTCACTTGCAAACCCATACATAAACTCACACATCTACCCACACATGCACACCCTCACAGACACACCCATACAGGTACTCACACGCCAACTAACAGTCACAAACCTACTCAGACACCCACTCACCCACAGAGCCACTCTCATACCCACTCACAGACCGACACACTCACACACCCACAAACCCACTCACGCCCATTTACACACACACACAGAAATTTACCTTCCCACTTGCGCAGTTATTCAATTACTCACACAGCTGCTGACACACCCACAAAGCCACTCATATACTTACTCAAATACCCATACAACCACTCTCACACTCACACACAGCCCCCACAGCTAATCACACACCCACTTACATACTAACCCACACACATTTACATCCTCACTAATACACCCATACAGTCAGTCACACAGCTAGCGACACACCCACATAGCCATTCAGACATCCACACAAACACCATACAGCCACTCTCACACCCACTCAGAGACACTCACACAGACATTTACATACACACCCATAAAGTCACTCACACAGCTACTGACACACCCACACAGCTACTCAAAACCCCACTCACACTGCTATAGAGTCACTCACACACCCATTTACACATGTACACACAGCCACTTACAGACCTACTCTTAGACCCATACAGCCAATCACACACCCACTGACACATCCACATAGACATTTACATCTCCACTAACACACCCTTACAGTCAATCACACAGCTACCAACACACCTACATAGCCATTCAGACATCCATGCAAACACCATGCAGCCACTCTCACACCCACTCAGAGCCATTCACACACCCGGTCATACACTCGCACACCCCCTCTCAGACACACCCACTCAGTCACACACCCACTTAAGCACCCACTCAAAGACCCAAACAGCCACTCACATACCCATAGGCAACTGATACACCCATTCAGCCACTCACACATCCACTGAGATACCCATATTTTGGAGCAAAAGTGAAAGGAGTAAGGAGAGGCAACTTGGAAGAAGCAACTGGATTCAGCTTTAAAGAGGAACATAATGTGGAACTTTGAGGAGAAAACAAAAACAGGTGTGGTTGTTGGCAGCATCCATGAAGTCAGCAAAAGGTGATATTTTTAGTCTCACTGGCATATGGCACCTGCCACAATGAGTGACCATGTCCGGTAATTTCTGTGAAACAGCAGGGGTGGTGATCATCTGGTCGGGTGGTAAGGGTCCCACAGATGGTTCGGCTTGCAATCATGCACCACCTTGTATGTATGGTTTTGAGATGTTAGCACATGAAGGATGTGTCATGCGACTATTTCTTGCCCTTTCCTCTTTAAAGTTTTTGATGCTTATACTGCTTTGCACAATTTTAGCAACAACCTTTTTTTCTCCTGATGGGATTGAGAAATGTTTCCACATCTCAGAGGCCATCTTGAGATGTGGCAAGTCATCGTGCAGTTTCCTCTGTCTTCTATTTTCAAAAGAAGACATCTTCATTTTTGAAACTGTGTTCTTTTGGAGGAAAGACAAAAAACAATGGAGCTGAGGTTTTTAGCCTTCTCCAGAGAGATGTGAAAGCCAAATAACTGATATAGAATGTGGCTTGCAATGTGCCTGAGTGAGGACTTAGGGGGTCGGTGTGATAGTGGAGGTATTAGCACCAACAGACTGGCGGTACATACCTCCTCTATTATGACATTGGCGGTTTGGCTTTGGCCAAACCACCAAGTTAAAACACCGATCGCCACGGCGGTAACGAGTGCCGGGCTGGAGACTACAGTCTCCAGTCCGGCGGCTGCTACTAGGCCGCCCATGGCATTTTGACCCCGCCCACCTCCATGGTTTCCGTGGTTTCTGTACCCCCATGGAAACCATGGGGGTAGGCACTATCAGTGCCAGGGAATTCCTTTCCTGGTACTGATAGGGGTCCCCCGTCCCGCTACCTCTCCCCAGAGTCTACCCCCCTACATATATACACATATACACGCACATACATACACACACAAATACACACATTCACCCACGCATGCATACATTCATACACACTCACAGCAACACTCACGAACATACATCCAGGCACACATGCAATCACACAACAGAACATGCACATACACACACACCCACTCATGCACACATGCATTACACATGCATGCACACATTCAACACAGTCACACACACTCCCACACATGCACACAACCCCCCCCCCAACCCCCCTCTCCAGCCGGAGAACCCGACTTACCTGCTTTCAGGGGGACCTCCGGCAGGAGACGGGGTGCGGCGCTGCTGCCAGCAGCAGTGTCCACCAGCAAAACACCACCAGGCCGTATCATGGAACATGATACGGTAGGTGGTGTTTTGCTGACGTGGTGCTGTTGCTGGCAGCAGCACCACCACCTTACCGCCATCCGCAGCCATGACCGTAGCCAGAATTCTACCTGCCTTTTGGCGGGATTCCGGCTACAGTCATAATTCCATGGATGGTCGGTAGCCACGGCAACGGTATGTTGGTGGCCGTCACCTTGTCGGTAGGCGGCATTTGCCGCCAATCTTATAATGAGGGCCTTACTGTTTCTAGTCTGACATTGAGGTTTGGGTGTGTTCCTTGCATTGCAGTAGATCTGTAATTTTGCCGACCGTATACAATAAATGTGTGTTGTAAAACGCGCTAGGCTTCCAAATATCAATGTGTTTATGGGTACAGTTTCTCTGATGTCAAGGATAAAATTTGAGGGCCCTGCACATAATACTTACAATTTGTTTCATGTTTTGATGAATCTGTGGATCTACCGTGAATACATCACAGAAACAAGTAGACATAGAGTATTCATATGGGCTCCCTTCTCAAATTCGAGAGGGATGCGCAGATCAATAAAATGCTTACAACAAGAGAAAAACTTGCTGTATTGCATTTATAGAAAGACTACATAATTACTTCACCTTGATTTGATAATTTTTACTTTTAAAAGGTACAATAAGAATAAATGTGTTAATAAAATGTATTTATAAACTTGTGAAAATGTACATCACTAAACTGAACATATGGGTGAATTAGTAGTGCAATTTATATTTTGTTTAAAACGAAATTCACTGAAAACCAAAGGTTACAGGGATGTTATAGTTAGGGAACAGCATTAAGAAAAGTTAAAATTTACTAAAAAAACTAAAGTTACAGGGAGTTTATAGTTAGGAGATAGAATTAAAACTTTGTTTAGAAATTCACTGAAAAAAACAAATTATAGTTCGGCTCATATTTTACACACACAAACCATAACAATTTAGCAGTTATAGTGACCTGAGCTAACTATAGCTTTTACCCCCACTGTGCACTGCTTATGACCTCACATATTACATCACTCATGACGTGGTCAGTGACATCACAGATGACATCACTGGTGACATCCTCTGCATACATGGATACTAGAATTCTATGAGGTGTGAATGCCAGGCCCGATGGGAGTGTGTAGGAGGCTGGCCTGGTTTGCACTGGGTACCATAGGTACTTACACCTTACACCAGGTCCAGTTATCCCTTATTAGTGTAAGTAGTCAGTTTCTAGAAGCCAGGCTCTCTAGTGGTAGTGTGGATGAGCAGCCAAGGCCTAACTAGAAGACATGCAAAGCTCATGCAATATCACTACAGTCATACAGTACTTACACATATGAAAGAAAATACTCAGTGGTACAAAAATAAAGGTACTTTATTTTAGTGACACGCTTGCCAAAAATACCATGGAGACTATATTCCCTACAGAGGTAAGTAAAATACACAATATGTACACTAGTATCCAAAGACAGGTAAGTAAACAGTTAGAAAACAGTGCAAATATTGAAAATCACAGTAGTTAGAAATGGGTCTGGGGGAACACAAACCATATACTTAAAAAATGGAATACAAATGTCGGTTTCCCACCTACACCAAAGGTAAGTAATAGAACCCTCCCAGAGCCCAAGGAAGTAGGAGGAAATAACAGGAACTTTCCTAGAACACACAAGAAAACAATTAAGAAGATAATGCAAGACCCAGAAGACTCCGCAAGACACCAATGATGGATTCATGGACATGAAGACCTGTGGAAGAAGGGGACCAAGTCCAAGAAGCACTGAAGAGTCCAAGAAGAACAGGAGCCCCTGCTAACCCAGATAAAGGTGCAAAAGAAGAACCGCCAGTGAAGAACAACAGTCAGTACTGTACCCAAGAAGATGGATGCAGGTTCCTGGTTGGTGCGGATGATGTCCCACGCCGGATGAATAATTGCAGTCTGGTTTGCGTTGCTGGATTCCGCCAACAAGTCCTGGTAAACGCAAAGCTCGCGGTTATCGGTAAATGGCGCTGCCCCGGACCAGGGAAGACCAGGTCGACTCTACCCAGGAAGGAGAGTCAGAGGGGGCTCCTAACAGTCCAGAGAGCCCACAGAAGACCAGGCAGAGCGCACAGGAGTCCCACAGCACAGGAGACAAGGAAGGTAAAAATGGATCCCACGCTGCTAGAGAACCACTCAGGAATCTGTGCATCGCAGGAAGGAGTGCTGGGAGCCGAGCTGTGCTATGCACAAAGAACTTCGTGGAAGGTCGCACACATGCCTTGGCAACTTCAAATCACACAGTGCGCAGGGGTGCTGTCCTGCGTGGGGAGGCAAGCCCTTACCTCCACCAAAATTGGACGACTGGACATCAGGACCACTTCAGTCCACCACGTGTGATGCTGGATCCACACACTTTGTCAGGAGAAAGGACCGAAGCCACCGGTTGTCGCTGCAAAGAGGTGCCTGCTGAAGCAGGGAAGTGACTCCTTCACTTCAAGGGAGATTCCTTCATTCTTCTGATGCAGGTTGTAGACAGACAGTCCTCGGAGGATGCACAGCCTGGAAACAGATGCAGTTGCTGGCAGGAGCTGAAGGTACAATGTTGCAGAAGTCATCTTTGCTTCTTTGTTGCAGTTTGTAGTGTTCCTGGAGAGTCCAGATGCAGTTCAGTCGGTAAGAAGGTGAAGTAAAGGATGCAGAGGATTCCTGCTTGAGTCTTGCAATCCGAATCTGAAGAACCACCCAAGAGAGAGACCCTAAATAGCCCTGAAAGGGGGATTGGTCAGCTAAACAGGTAAGCACCTATCAGGGGAGGGTTCTGGCGTCACCTGCTGGCACTAGCCACTCAGATGCTCCCAGAGTGCCCTGCCAACTTGGAATCCAAGATTGCAAAATTACCACTTCAGACACTATTCGTGGATGAGGGGCAAGGAGCCATACTAGTCCTATTGGACCTATCTGCTGCTTTTGATACTATCTCACCTCAGATTATGGTACCTCGTCTCTATCAAGCAGGGATTATCGATATAGCATTGAAGATTTTGGAATCCTTTTTTAGAGAAAGACCTATTACGGTGAGTTGGGGTGATTTTAGGGCACCAGCGTATTATCTGCCATGTGGTGTTCCAAAAGGCTCCTCACTCAGCCCCACCTTATTCAATCTGTATGTCGCTCCTCTAGCCAGACTGATTTGTTCGTTTGGCTTCATGCCCATCTCCTATGCTGATGATACTCAATTGATCCTTCCAGTTTCTAAAAATTGGGAGGAAGTGGCAGATCGTTTTCATAATTGTATGCGAGAGGTCAACAGTTGGAGGGACTTAAGCTGAATGGCTAAAGCTGAGTGGTGACAAAAATGATGAGATGAGATCCAGCAAGGAGTTGTGGAATTCACACTGGTGGCCTCCGGAGTGTGGTGAGCTTCCTTCCCCTATTACCGCCACCAGAAACTTGTGAGTTTTTTTTGACAATTGTCTTTCTTTTAAGCCTCAAATGAACTCCATCACTAAGTCTAGTTTCTGGATTTTGAAAACGTTGAGAAAAATCTTCCCTTACTTGCAAATGGAGCTGAGAATCACAGTCATCTTGGCATTAGTAATTTCAAGATTAGATTACTGTAATGCCTTGTTGCTCAATCTGGACAATTCTTCACTTAGGAAGCTCCCACAGATTCAAAACACAGCTGCCCGCTTCATATTAGATCTCCATTGCTCGGCTTCAGCTAGGAATAGCCTGAAACAATTGCATTGGATACCGGGCGCAAAACGCATTATGTTTAATACTCTATGTCTAACGTATAAGTCTGTGCATGGCTGTGGATCTGAATACTTGTCCTCAAGGCTATGTTGGTACACGCCGAGCCGGCAACTCAGATCAACAGGAGCCCACATGATCCATGTTCTTCGAACTCGTAGGGCTAGATGGGGGGATAAAGCTTTTTCTGTTGCTGCGGCCAAGTACTGGAATACGCTCCCCCTGACTATAAAGAAGGAACAAAACTTCCTGACTTTCAGGAGGTTAGTAAAAACTTGGCTTTTACCTCAGTAACTTACTTCTTCCCCTTAGTTCATTTTTTTTTTTTATCACTTACTCAGCGCTTTGTTGCCAGGGCCGGAATGCACTTTATAAATACTAAAATACAAATACAAAACCCAGGGACACTCTGGAGGAGCTCCGAGCACCACCCCTGGGGTTGTGATGGACAGGGGAGTGGTCACTCCCCTTTCCTTTGTCCAGTTTTGCACCAAAGCAGGGACTGGGGGTCCCTGAACTGGTGTAGACTGGATTATGCAAGGAGGGCACCGTCTGTGCCATTCAAAGCATTTCCAGAGGCTGTGGGAGGCTACCCCTCCCATACCTGTAACACATATTTCCAAAGGGAGAGGGTGTAACACCTCTCTCCCAAAGGAAATCCTTTGTTTCTGCCTTTGAGCTGCTGGAGCAACAGGAGGGCAGAGACCTGTCTGTGAGGTGGCAGCAGCTAGGGCTGCCTGGAAAGCCTTAGAAGGCTGGTATGGCAGTACTTGGGGTCCACTGTGGAGCCCCCAGCGTGCATGGAATCATACAACCAATGCTAGAATCAGCATTGAGGTATAATTCCAACATGTTAGATACCTTACATGACAATATTGGGAGTTACCATTGTGAAGGTGGACATGGGTATTGACCGATGTCCAGTGCACTAGTATAATGGGGTCCCTGCACTCAGGAGGTCTGGGAAAATGGCCCTGTATGACGTGTGGGCACCTGTGCTAGTGCAGGGTTGCACTCACACACAGGTGCTCTGCGCCTAGCCTTCAGGGCTGGAGGGCCTGACATATAGGTGACTTATAAGTGACTTTGTGCAGTGTAAATGGCGGTGAAAGTGTGCATGCACCATTTCACACAGGCTTTAATGGCAGTCCTGTAGAAGCCTGTGCATTGGCTCCCTATGGGTGGCAAAAGAAATGTTGCAGCTCATAGGGATCCCCTGGAACCCCAATGCCCTGGGTACCTAGGTATCATAGAATAGGGAGTTATAAGGGGTGACCAGTGTGCCAATTTTGGGTGAAATACTGGGTTACCAGTATGCAGTGACAAAATTTAGAGGAGAGAGAGCATAAGCACTGGGGTCCCGGTTAGCAGGATCCCAGTGACACAGTCAAACACAAGGACAAACAGGCCAAAAATGGGGTTAACATGCCAAAAAGAGGTTGCTTATCTACAGAGTGGTGCTGATGCAATCGAGTCATGAGAGGCTCTGTGGCTATGGCAAATAATATGGGTGATCATGGCACCCTTGTTCAGTGCCTCTTGACATTGGAAAGGGAGGAGTTATTGTCCCATTGATCCATAAGCGGGCTTGGTATAGGAGACCAATTAACCTTGTAAACGTGGGGCACATCCCATGGCGTGCTAATAGGGCAGAGAGATATAGCCATTCAAGGAAATGGAACTCCTTAGTGGCAACCAAAAAAATTGCAGCCGCTCTATGGGCAGGATCAATACTGTTGGCTAGGGCAAAGACGGTGCACGGGTTATGGGTGGTTGACAACCTGGTAACAAATCCCAACTGATCTGGGTGCACAGTAAGCAACCAAATCGGGGCAGTTGTGAGGCTATCAGCTTTGCATGAATTTTATTATCCATGTTAATCATGGATAAGGGATGGTAGGATTCACAGCACCAGGGGTTCTTGTTGAGTTTATGTCTCATCATGATCAGTACCTCAATCAGGGAGAGGGTAAGAATTTGAGAAGTGAGGGATTCTTCTTACATTGTGAGGAAATGATCGGCAAGGATGCAGGCATGCTCTTTATAGAAGGTAGCTTTGAGGCTGTCTAGGCTAGGGGACTTGTCTCCAGGTATTGCACTAATGACCTGGACCACTGAAAAGGGCTCGTCTAGGCATCGCCGGTGGGTCTTCTCAAGCAACTGCACTGAATCAAAATAGAAGGTGAGGTCTGGAGCAGGAGTGGTCTGCATGGTCGTGTAAATGGTAGAGAAAAAGGTGGTCATCTCTCTCTGTATGGCCTCAGTACCCACATACTCAGATTGGTCATCCTGTAGCTCGACTATATAATTGCTTGCTCAGTACTTGGGTAGAAAATTGGCAAATGTACTTATCACCCTCACCACATTGCCTAGCCCTGGTCTTTTACCCAGCTAGTGGGTTTCCCTGTGCACTGCTTTCTCCTATTCAGCAAACTTGCCAGGGTAGATGCTAGTGTGGGTGCAGTGCAATCTGTAAAATTCTGAAGCTCTAATGCACGGATCTCTTCCTTAAGCGCATAAGGTCACCACTCAGCACATGCAGCACTCTCTCCTGTTTCGCTAAACATACTCACCTTATCACAGTTTTGAAGGCCTCCCATGGGGTGGACTGTGATGATACTGAGCATTCATTATCCTCAAAGTATTCCACAATAGCTGATCTAATTTTCTCTCTAAACACTTGGTCCTGCAAAACCCCAGCTGGGAGGTGCCACATGAATGCGCGTGCTCCACACTCCGGTCGGCACATCTCCATCAAAACTGGTGCATGGTCAGTCAATGTTTGTAGCAGGTGCATGACACCGGTAGTCCAGGTATTAATATTTTGTTTTGTCAACCAGTAGTCAATTCTTGACGATGTGATGTGTCTGCTGTACATGTGCCCCCAGTGCGTGTCATGAGCACCAAAGATCAAAGAGGCCATTGTAAATCATTATCAGATGCAGTTTTGCGGGTGTGGGTGTCAGGATTTGCTAGATATGTGAGTCTTAGGATCTAAGACTACATTAAAGTCCCCCTCTCCCCACAAAAGCGCTCCGGGTCCTATCACAATCGCCTGTCTCTAAACCTCTGCGAAGGGGTCATCCACATTTGGTCTGTACATGGACAAGAGTCAGAGTGGATGGCTCTGCAGTTTGCCAGAGACCAGGACATATATACTCTGCTGTTCCCAAAGGACTCAGAGCATGTGCCATGGCAAACCTTTATGAATTAATATAGCCACCCCCCGGGCATAATTGGAGTAATATGCTACATGTCATTCACCTAACCACCCCGCCTGCCGGTGCGCCTGAGTGCTCTCTGTGAGATGTAGCTCTTGTAGCATACAAATGTCTATGTGGTGTCTCTGCAGGTATGCAGGAACATGTTGTGTCTTTGGCCTTTCACTGAGGCTCCTTACGTTCCAGGTCACAACTTCATAGGGGTCAATATGTTGGTGTAAGAGCACCTGTTGCACATACATGCAGTGCCAAGCATCTACATCACTACGCTGAGTGGCTACCAAGTGGGAAACAAACTGTTTGCAACCATGAGGCTGCTAACACCTCAGCATTCCGCCCACCAACCACTTTGACATTCCATTCTGGCCAAAGTCCAAGAAACCACCCTCCATGATACACCCAACATGCAACCAGTAATAACAGCAACTGACTCATCCATGGGGGCAAACTAGTGGTCTGGCACTGTCCCAGAAAGAGAAGAGCATGGTTGCCAGGGGAAAACAAACTCAGGGTAGCTGAGGCCCTCCCAGGAGGGCAGGCAAGTGCAGCCTTTGTGTCAACATTGCAAGAGCCGTGCAGTGTGTGTGCAACACTATGTCCAGAGGTCCCTGGGGGAGCCACAAAGGGACACCACCGTTGGCTGATCAGGCATCTGCCCAGCAGGCTCCACTTGAAAGGACCACATCGCCTGGTCAAGTCACGTTCACCAGCAGTGCAATCCATGAACTATTCCGTATTCAATGGCTCAGTGAAGAGACTGTGGAGGGTCTGACTTCTACCGTCAAGAAGCACCTCCACAAGCGTTCAATAATCCAACCAAGCAAATTGGAATAGGGCTGCCCACCTTGTGGGCATTTCTGTGTCTTCTTGCCCTCTTCCCGGAAATTATTTTGTCCATGGCCTATGTATAGCATGCTCCAGGGACCTGCTATTATGGGAAACCATATGTTTAGCTGTCAGACAGGTACTTGAGATAGATTAATCAAGAGAGGAAAAAGTAGTGAGGCATAGGATATTCTAGCTGCTTTCTGTGGGCAGCATATCCTCTATCTTGCAATATCTGTTTTCACAAACATAAATATGTTTGCAATCAGATAAGAGTAACCTGATGGCAGGTGCGCCGCTACTATTTGAAACAATTTCCTCTGCGCACACATTCAGTGTTGGAGAACAATATGTGCATAAGTTTTGCAGTAATGATCACAAACATGACCAACCATACAAATATTTAAGAAACATGAAAGGAGTCCCATTATTACCTGGCTATTGAACTTACTTTAAACTGTAAAACAAGTCTACGTACCGCAGTGGTGGGGTTTCTGTACCCCGAAAACCTGTAAAGGCTGCCATCTTCTAGTGCAAATGCAGAAAGAATGGACGGAGGCTACCTCCTTGAGACTACAGGATTGGAAGATCAATTAAGGTTCTCCCCATCTCGGTATACTATGCTTGAGGATTACTAGGTTTACAGTTTAAGGACTCCATCAAGATCAGGGGCCCCACAAATTGTTGGCAAAATGAAAAAGAACGGTAGACTTGCAGAGACATTGGAAAAATATGGTAGGGATGGTATAGCTCCACAAGTGGTCCTAGACAGTTTCCTTAAGGTACCCACAAGGTTGGGAATGGGAAAGAACCTGCGTTTACTGCATTACGTGTCACAGTATTTTTTTCTTACCCCACAACCTGGAATGGGCTCTACTCGAAATGGGGTCTGTGGTTGGTAGTCAGTTTGCACCCTGTCCAAGCAGGCACCCTCACTCTAGTCAGGGCAAGGGAGAGACTCACTTAAGATAACCCCTGCTCACACCCGCTACCCCCCCTTGGTAGCTTGGCACAAGCAGTCAGGCTTATCTCAAAGGCAATGTGTAAAGTATTTGTACCAGCACACACAGTAATACAGAGGAAACACTACACCACACCAAAAATAGCCAATATTCATATAAATCAAACAAGACCAAAAAGACAAAAATCCAACATATACAAGTCAAATTATGAATTTTTAAAAATGAAACTTCAAGATAGCACTTAGAAACACAAATGCTTAGATTTGGTGATACCACGATGTCGTGACGGAGTCATTCCTAACAATTCCACACTAATTGCGCCGGTCACGGAGTCATACGGACCCCCAGGTACAGTACCTTGTGTAAATGAGGAAACAATCCGGTGCATGGAGTCAGGGATTGAGATGTCGCTTGATCTGGTGTGGCGTTGGTTCCGGTGCTGTGGAGCGAAGGAGCGGATGTGTTGGTGCAAGGCGTCGGGTCCTTGCTGCGGAGCTGATGCGGCGTCAGTGCTAAGCGTTGGATCCATGCACTTCCACGGCGTGGTGCGGTGAAGTCAGATGTCACTGATGTCAGTGACACAGAACTACAGAACTCACAGAGTCGTGAACTTCAAAGAGTCTGTGGTGACTTCGGGCCTGCAGGGTCGTTGTATACCAGTGTGGACCACTGCTCCAGTTGCAGGCAGCGTCACGGAATCCGGCAGCAGCATCAGTCCGGAGTTGTCCGAAGTCGGTGCACTTGGTTCTTATTGGTTTTTCACCAGCTTCTCTTTTCAAGGGCCCAGGGACTGTATTGGGCACTACTTGACAGGGTGGGAGTCTCAGCAGAGAGTCCAGGTGGTGCTGGCAGAGACATCTTTGATGGCAGTGAGACTTCAGAACAGGGGGAAAGCTCAAACCAAGCCTTTGGAGACACTTCACAAGCAGGAATATACCACAAAGTCCAGTCTTTGTCCCCTTTCTCAGGCAGAAGCAGCAACTGCAGAATAGCCCAACAAAGTACAGTCACAGGCAGGGGCAGCACTTCTCTTTTAGCTCCTCAGCTCTTCTCCTTGGCAGAGGTTCCACTTGGTTCCAGAAGTAATTTGAAGTCTGGGCTTTTGGGTCTAATACTTATACCCCTTTCTGCCTTTGAAGTTGCCCAACTTCACAGAAAAGTCTCTGTTGTTTACAGGATCCTGCCTTGCCCAGGCCTGGCTCCAGATACACACCAGGGAGTTGGTGACCGCTTTGTGTGAGGGCAGGCACAGTGCTTTCAGGGGTAAGTGACCACTCCTACCTCCATCCTAGCCCAGGTGGCCCATCTGGATATGCAGGTTATACCCCAGCACCATTTGTGTCACTGTCTAGAGGAGATGGAAAAACAGCCCAACTGTCAGTCTGAACCAGACAGGGAATACACAAGCAGGCAGAGTCACAGAATGGTTTAAGCAAGAAAATGCCCACTTTCTAAAAGTGTCATTTACAAACTGTCATTTTAAAAACTAACTTTACCAAAAGATGTATTTTTAAATTGTGAGTTCAGAGACCCCAAGCTCCACATCTCCATCTGCTCCCAAAGGGAAACTGCACTTAAAAGATATTTAAAGGCAGCCAGCCCCCCGTTTTAACCTATAAGAGATGGGCCTTACAACAGTGAAAACAGAATTTGGCAGTATTTCGCTGTCAGGACATGTAAAACACATCAGTACATGTCCTACCTTTAACATACAATGCACCCTTCCCATGGGGCTACCTAGGGCCTACCTTACGGGTGCCTTACATGTTGAAAAAAGAGAAGGTTTGGGCTTGGCAAGTGGGTACACTTGCCAGGTCGAATTGGCAATTTAAATTGACAGGGCTACTCATGTGGGTGGCACAATCAGTGTTGCAGGCCCACTAGTAGCATTTGATTTACATGCCCTAGGCACCATAATGCACTTTAATAGGGACTTACTTGTAAACCAAATATGCCATTCATGCATAAACCAATCACCAATACAATTTACACAGAGAGCATACGCACTTTAACACTGGATAGCAGTGATAAAGTGTCTAGAGTCCTAAAACAAACAAAAACTGGTCAGAACAAAAATAGGAGGAAGGAGGAAAAACGTTTGGGTATGACCATGCAAAAAGGGCCAGATCCAACATGCCCCATGGTATCTTTTGATGTGAGTTTCACACTAATTCAGACTATAGCAAGTCTACACGTAGCAAAGCATCTCAAAACTCCCAAGCAGGCGCACACCCCTTGGACAAAACAAGCTCAAACTCAGGGGCGGCTCCTCCATAAGGCAGAGGAGTGTCTCCCCCCCCACCCTCACCCCTTCCACCACCTGCAGCAGCACTTGCAAACCTTTTCCCCAAAAACGATGATAAACTTTGTTTATTATCGTTTTGGGGGAAAGGGGCGGGGCCACGGGGTGACAAGCAATCCCCTCAGAGTGCATGTATGTTTGGCCCGCTGTCTGGGGCTGGCCAAACACACATGTGCACACGGCTCTCACCAGCCCAGCAACATTGTTGTTGCTGGGCTGGAGAGAGCCTGCTCAGGCTCCCAGGCAGCCTGGGAGCGCTCTGCGTGGGCGCTTCCAGACAATCCTGATGCTGCCCTGCCCTGCAATTGGCGCAGGGCAGGTGGGAGCCTGTGCCTGCAGACAGAGGGGAGGAGTAGCGTGGATCTGAAGGATGCGGCGGCAGCAAAGGCAAATTTTCTTATTTTTTATTGAATCCCCCTCTCCCATCCCTGTTAATCCCCCCTCCCTCCCCCTGCACGCCACCTCGTCCCTTCACTGTCGCGCAAGTCGAGACTGCTTAAACTGGTTCCTTGAACATGTGGTGTCTTGACAGGAAGCGTGTCTGCATTTCAAGCATTGCACACATATCAGTCTTTAGTCTGGTTTTGCTTTCTACACCCTTTCACTGCTCTACTATTAAACATAGGTAAAATCGTGAGGTCAATCTTTGGCGCTAAGAGGCAATTTAGTTTGTGTGTGCAAGCATTTAAACATAAACACAGTATGTTATTTCAGTAGTTTGGTGGCCTGGGTTAGAAATTATCTGCTGCTTGTAAAAAACTTGGTAGGGATAGTAGAAGATGGTAGGATGAATAAACGTCAAATATGCTACACGTGCTGTGCTAACTACAATAAAGTATTTACTTACCCACACCACTTGGGGAGTGGCAAGGGTGAAGGTTTTTCATCATCTAATGGGATTTTGTTTTTAGCTGTGCTCATGATTTTGGCCATAGACACACCTGAGAAAAACAGCTCAAAAGGATCAGGATTGGCCACTGCTTGTCATACACATTGGTTTGTGCAAACCAGAGTTAGTGCAGGTGAATGGGGGAGATGTGAGTTTGCACAATGGTACTGAATAAATTGATGAACAAGAATTGGTGCATGGTGTGCCATTTTTCCATCGCCTAATTTGAGATGAAAATGAATCTTCTCTATGTACTCAGTATTTGGATCATCTCACATGGACAGCTCTAAACCCTGCAGTTCAGGAAGAAGATGATAGTTCTCACCCTCTGTTCAGCAGTCTATGCTCACGGCTACATGCAGGTTATACGAGTACTTTTAAATGTATAATCATGTATAACCAGACGATGACGCCCACCTGATACACACAGTGATTTTTGTCCATTCCTGAGCGCGCGGCACATGATTCTTTAAAGCGCAACAACTGGGCATTTTATACACGTTAGAATTATGCATGCAAAAGTCACACTTGTGCAATTTTGTTATCAAATAAGTTCTGCAAAGTTTGGAGTTTTGAATTGTGTCTATTGCTAAGCAGCAAGGCTATCTAACTACAATCCATGAGCGACCGACGTGTATGTGCGAGTGGAAAACATCGCCAGCTAGTCAGCTGAAATGTTTAGAGTAGAGAAGTATGTCATTTGGAAGGGGCACTTTTTGAGTTTGAAAATACCTTTATTAAATAATAGTGTGCAAAACGAGAATGTTCAATTTTTCACGATCTTCTCTACCACAGGTCTTCGGGCTTTTCAGAAGTGTTTGCGAGACTTGGAGCAAAATCTTAATTGAGTCCATCTGGATGGTTCTTCCGTATTTGCCAAGCATCAAAAGCACCCGTTTTTAAGTTGATAGAAACAGAACGTCTAGCGCTATCCACTGATATAACCACATAAACTGCCCACGTATTAATGAAGACGGCAGGCTAGTTTTATTTTAAAATCCATAAATCCATTTTACTGAGGCTCTAGAAAGTGAGGGGCTGGGGTATAATGCTCCCTCTCTTCCTCCACGTGACGGCTCTGCTGGTGCTGCTCTTCCAACAGCCTTGCCTGACCTCCCTTGATCCAATGGAGTAAGCTGTTGTTGACATTGGCGGGTTACAGATTGATCAGCAAACATCTGATAAGAAAACGTTTAATCTAGTTTCATCTCGTGATGTGTACTCTTGCCAAAGGGAACGCGCTACCCCACACCGGTTGGCTGTTATTGCTTTGCTTTTTTGCAGGTGAACTATTTGTCTTGGCTTCCGTTCAGGGCTCCTGCCATATGCAATAGATAATGACTAGAGTGAATCACAGTTTTATGTTCATAGTAAAAAACCTTTATTAAATAAAATCAGCTTCAGCACAGTGGCGGCTGGTGACATTGGAAAGTGGTGGAGCGTAAAACTTGGGTATGACTTTTATGTAGCGAATAAAGCTGAGCAAGCTTATTGGACGAACGTGGGGTCCAAGGTGAGTCCTTCTCCCAAGAAAAATATTGAAAAAAGATTGACAAATGGTGCATTTGAAAACGAATGCATTTAGTGAGAAAGTAAGGTTTATAAAGCAGTGGGAAGGTATAGTCTTGAAATACTAAATGAATTAAAAACTGCTCCATATCTTTACAGCATTAATACATTCAGCAGTTATTTAAATGTGCCAGTTGTTCAGCGCCACAACTTTAGGTCCTTTAAAGTGTGTGCTTGCACAGCGTCTTGCACTGCATTCGGCATCAACTTTAGACAGACAGCCCAGACTTAAAGGCATCAATTTGTTTAGAGATACAATCGTATCTCCAAACAAATAAATCTAATATTTTTTATATGCATGTGTAGGAATTTCAGAGGGGAGCAACCCCTCGACCCTAAAAGAGAAACCGTCCCTGCTTCAGCAACTCCTCGAAATCATGCTTTAAGAAGGATTTGTGGTGCCTGGCCTAGGATTTCCCTTCTCCGAATAATGAACAGTAAACAATGAAACAACCTCTCATGTTTTAGTCCATAACTGCTGGCCAAGGTCTGTGGGAAGCAACTCGCCATATTAAAGTTTATGATACTACTAGCTTACTCCTTGCACTCTGCCCTCTTTGTGTCTACCAGGGCAGTGTGGATCTGTTGTGTTTACTTATAGTTTGTGCACATCACTCAGCTAGGTATCCTAGCGCTAAGAGAAGGGAAGGTTGCTATATCCACAACCTTTTGGAAGAGTCAAGCTTACAGTTTCTATCGAAATTCCAGGACTGTGCTGACAGTTCTTATGTGAGAGGGGGAGATTGTTCCAGGGTTTAGTATCCATCTATGATAAGGTATGGTCTCTGGCTTCTCAGATGAAAGGGACAGAGGTGAGCAGAAGGCTGGTATACTGAAGGTGTCTGGCAGGGTGTGAAAGCTGATGTGATTGTTCAGGCATGCAGGTCCTAGGTTGTGCAGTGCTTTATATACGTGTGCAGAAGTAGGTCAAAAATGGTGCATTTGTGGATGTGGAAGTAATGGAAGTCTTTGAGGTGAGTGGATGTGTGGGGTGGGAGAATGAGTGCAAGTCTGGGCAGTTAATTCTGGATGACATGAAGCCTCTTGGTCAGTTGAGCAGAGATTGCCACATAAAGGGTTTTCCATAGTTTAGCTTAGTGGTGATTAGAACTTAGATCATTGTATGATGGTATCGACAAGAAGCCATCTGAAGATGTTTGTGATGCGCTTGAGAGTAGATGATATAATTAACCTCCCTAGACATTGAGATATTGTAATAGTATTGTTTTGTAATAGTATTTATATAGCGCTTACTACCCCTGACGAGGCGTCAAAGCGCTTTTCGGCGAGTAGCACGCTACTCCGGAACCCAAAAAGAATTAGTGGTGGATTAGTATAGGGAAATATGAGTACAGTTTTAGTATTATTATGAGTTAATTTGAGCTATGGATATGAGAGTTTGTTAGTTAGATTGACTGGAGTAATGGAGGGGTGGAAGAGGGAAGAATCTAGAAGTGTTAATTGGGAGTTTATGGTAATAGGATGTAGGCTTGAGATGAGTAAAGGAATGATGGAGGAGGGAAAAGTCTGTGGAAGGGGTTAGGGAGATCATAGTAGCAGGGTGAGATGAATGAGGGAGAATATAGTAGGGTTGTTTGGGAGATCATGGTAGTAAAGTGAGGTTTGGGTTAGTTAGATGTGGAAGCGGAGGGAAGAGCTTAGGCAGAGTTACTTAGGAGATGAAAGTAGTAGAATGAATTTGGGATGAGAAAGAGTGGGAATGGAGGATAGATTGATAGAGACATGACATGGTGATGGGTAGATAAGTGTGATATTAAATGAGAGCAGGTATTCATAAGTGTCTAGTATAACAACTTATCTAGGAGTCATGCAATGACCTATGAACATGTTAAGCATAGAATAACATACATTAATATATATATATATATATACATATATACATATGTATATATATATATATATATATACACACACAAACAAATACACACACATATGCACACATATATGTACATACATATTTAAACCATGAGTAAATATACTTAGTTAAACAGGTTTAAAGAGTGTGTGTGTAGTTTATTGTTATGACATAGTAGCGATACATATTTTCTGAAGTACTATATATAACTAGAACATACACATAATCAGAAAAAAATATTTATCAACATAGGCATGTGCAGTCCATAGTTGTTTGAATATGGTGGTTAAGAAGGAAAGAGCCCACTCTTGAGTAGTTTTCTGAAGACAAGATAGTTATCTGTGGCTCTAATAGTTGGGGGTAATGAATTCCATAGTTTGGCTGCTTGAACGGAGAAGGATGTACCACCTATAGTCTTTTTCTAGCATGGTGGTGTTCTAAGGTGGGGTGCCAATCTTGAGCGGATGTTTCTTTGTTGAATGTATTTGGTTATTTTGTTACGGATAAAAAGCGGTCTTGTTCCATGTATAGCTTTGTGGGTGATACAAAGCAGCTTGAGAGTGCATCTTCTGGCAACGGGTAACCAGTGTAGTGCTCTCAAGGCAGGGGAGATGTGGGCTTGTGGCTTTACATGTAATAGCCTGGCTGCGGAGTTCTGAATACGCTGTAGTTTTTTCATAATAGATAGAGATGATCCATGGTAGAGGCCGTTGGCATAATTCAGTTTGGATAGTACAAGCGAGATAGTAGCTTGCACCTTGTGTGGAAATCCAAGGTGGGGGAAGATGTGTTGTAGAGTCTTCAAGGTGATGAAGCTTGTTTGTGCTAATTTGTCCACTTGGGCATTCATAGTTAACTTGGAGTCCATGGTGATTCCAAGGTTTTTAACTTCCTTGGATAATTGAGAAGGTGGTCCGAGATCGTCAGGCCAGGCGCACAGTGGGTCATAACTTTTCCAGTCACCACATATGAGTATTTCTGTTTTGGAGGCATTCAGTTTGAGATGGCTCCAGGTCATCCACTGATCATTGGCTCTGAGGCAACTGAAGATTTCTGAGTTTTCAATGTTTTTGGGGCATTCTAATTTAAGTAGTATTTGTGTGTCATCTGCATAGTTGTAGCATGTGAAATGAAAATCATTGATCAGTTCAGGTAATGAGATCATGTAGATGTTGAAAAGCAAAGGTGAGATGATTGATACTTGGGGGACCCCTGCTTTTGTGAGTTAGGGTCTGGACGAGAAGGGGGAGAATAGATGATATTAGATCTTTTTTGAAGGTAGGATGTAATCCAGTCGAGAGCCCCTCCTATGCCGGCTTCGCAGAGTCTTTGAATTAGGGTGTCATGGTCAACCGTATCAAAGGCAGACGAGAGGTCCAAGAGAAGTAGTGCAGCAACTCCATTGCGGTCGACTGTGTTTTTAAGATCATCCCAGATTGCTATGAGTGCCGATTCAGTGCCTCTTTCTGGGCTGAATCCAGTTTGGAAGTCTGGAAGTATAGAATTGTCAGGGAGACCAGACCCTCGGGGTCTGCGCACGTTCCCAACATGTCCACCACTAGACAGCTCCAAGACTCCGATAGATAAAATCACAGAGCCTGAGAGAGTCCAAGCGGGGGGAAAGGGGAATAGGATGGGAACAGCAGGGAAGGAGATCTGTAAGAAGCAAAAAGGTTAAACCACACAATATCAAGATTATATCACATTGATTTTTCACTAGACTATGATTCTAAGCATTGTCATACTGTAACCATGGATAACTTAAGAAAGTACTAATAACTAGGACTCAAGACGTCTGGGTACCTGGGAAGGAATCAAGAATGATTAATAAAACTTCTCAATGAAACTTTTCATGAAATGTTACACATTGTATAGGATTATAAGAACCTTCTAGAATTATGTTTTCAGAACAAACATGGTCTTTTTACATGAGGACAAAAAGTAATCGGAACATTTCCTGGAATAGAATAGGAATTGTATTAAGGGCTTAATATGCACATATAATCTAACATTTTGAATTTTAACACCTAGTTTTGAATGCGGGAAATGAATCGCGCACACTGCCGATTTCAACAAGGATATGTAAATGCCATGAAATGATCCCGCACTCTGCAATCGATCTAAAACATCAGTTTTAAATGCGGGAATGAATTGCGCGTCTTGCTGATTCGAATACCACTATGTAAAAACCAAGAAATGGTCGCGCACAATGATTGGCAAAGTTTTAATGCAAGGAATGAACCACGCATCTTGCCGATTCGAATGCCACCATGTAAATGCCAAGAAATGGTAGCGCACAATGAATATCAAGAGTTAAATGCACGGAATCAATCGCGCGTCTTGCTGATTCGAATGCCACCATGTAAATGCCAAGAAATGATAGCGCACAATGAGTATCAAGAGTTAAATGCAAGGAGTGAATCGCGCGTCTTGTCGATTCGAATGCCACCATGTCAATGCCAAGAAATGTTAGCGCACAATGAGTATCAAGTGTTAAATGCAAGGAATGAATCGCACGTCTTGCCGATTCGAATGCCACCATGTAAATCCCAAGAAATGGTAGCGCACAATGAGTATCAAGAGTTAAATGCACGGAATGAATTGCACGTCTTGCCGATTCGAATGTCAATATGCAAATGTCTAGAAATGGTCGCGCACACTGCTGCCGACCCGAATCTCAAAAGTCAAATGCCAAGAATGAATCGCGCGTCTTGCCAATTCGAATATCAACATGTAAATGCCAGAAAACACAAGCACATTCCCACGCACAAGGAAAAATCTTCCAACATTAAAACTAGGCCCAAAAACTCGAATGCCTTAGAGAACGGGCTCGGGGCCCAGCCCGACCTCTGTCTTACCGCCCTGATCCAGGATCACCAATACAATAAAGGGCAAAGGCCTGGAAGATCAAGGTAGGTCTCCGGAACAGGAGCTCAGGAAATTGCTGCTGCTCTGCACCGGGACCTCTGAATAGTGAGCACGAGGAGCTGGGCTGGCTCCCTTATATAGAGTCTGGCCCAGCCCACAAACCACACCCAGTCATGCTGCAGAGAAAGCTTCTAGAAGGCCCTGGAAAGGGTCCACACCCTGACACATTTTGAAAGCCTGCAGCAATACATTGCAAATGAACAATATTCACAAGCACCTTGAATATAAGTCTTCAGGATTAAACTCTGCAATGCAAAAGGTTAAACAACAGCATATCAACATAATGCATGAATTACGTTATCTCATAAGTGCTAGGTTTTAGCACTGCAGTCTCCCGTAGAGCACGCACAGCCCTGATGTTGACAGTAGTCCCCTCTCACAGACGCACTCTAGGGCCTGGCTTGCCTGGATTGAGACAATGAAAACCCCTCACAAGTAGTGGAGCATGAATATCGGATGCGGAAACCCATGACTTACTTTCAGGGCTATAACCTTTCCACAAGATTAATTACCATAGGTTACGCTCTCTCAGTTTGGAATCCAACACCTTCTTGACTTCGTATTCCACTTCCCCCTGTACTAGAACTGGAGCTGGATGAAGACGGACCTTCTGGACTGCCATTTCAGGAGGGAAGTGTGGAACACTGGATGAATACGTAATGACCTTGGTAATTGCAGTTTATAGGTCACAGGATTGATTTGCTGAAGGACAGTGTAGGGACCTATGAATTTTGTTATTAAACATGTGCTTTTTCTTGAAGTCTAAGGGGGTCATTATGACCCTGGCGGTTGACGGAGAAGTGGCGGTTTTTACCACCAACAGGCTGGCGGTAAAATATTTGGAATTATGACCATGGCGGTTACCGCCATGGTCATCTGCCACTTCTCCGATCAGACCGCCATGGCGGAGACGACCGCTGGGCTGGAGACTTGGGTCTCCAGCCCGGCGGCCGTCACAAGACCGCCGGCGGTATCATGACCCGGCTTACCGCCATGGATTTCATGGGGTTTGGAACCGCCATGAAATCCATGGCGGTTAGCACTATCAGTGCCAGGAAATTCCTTTCCTGCCACTGATAGGGGACTCCACCACCCCCACCGCCCTGCCCCCCCCTCAAAGGTGGCAGGACCCCCCTCCCCACCCCTACCCCGACATCACAACACAGACACACACCTGACACGCATGCAGACCCCACCAACACACATTCCCGCACACACACGAACAAACATGCCAACAGACACACACACAGTCATACACGCACACCCTCATTCAGACATACATGCACACATCCATACAGACAGACACGCACACATTTCCATTCACACTACACCCCGCATGCATACACGCACTCACACACCACCTCTAAATACTCACACGCACACCCCCATGCACCCACACATCACACAACACCCCCCACCCACTCCCCTAACGGACGATCAACTTACCTTGTCCGTTGATCTTCCGGGAGGGGACGGGATCCGTGGGGGCTGCTCCGCCGCCAGCACACCGTCAACAGAACACCGCCACGCCGAATCACAGAACGTGATTCAGTGGGCGGTGTTCTATTGACGTGGCAGTGGAGCAACCTCCACTTCCCCACCGCCCGCCAGTATGGCTGCTGGCGGCTCTCCATCTGGAAAAGGACGGAGGGCTGCCAGCAGTCATAATACGCCGAGTGGAAAACCGCCACCACTGGCGGTCTTCAGCACGGCGGTCCCTCAGCAGTCTTGTGAAAAGACCTCCGAGATCGAAATGACCCCCTATATGTCTTGTAGAAAGCCACACTTTATCACCTGGTTGATACTGAGGACCCTCACACTGTTTCTTGTCCTAATGCTTTTTGTATTTTTGTTTGGCTTATTCTAAATGCTGTTGAATCAGCTTCTGAGTTTGGTGAAGGTGTTGGATGGTTTCCGACACAGCTGGTGTAAGAGAACTTTCTTGAGGGATCGTGATGTGCAAGGTGTCAGGATGATAGCCAAACAAACCAAAAAAAAAGTGTAACACCAGTGGAGGTGTGAAATGAGTTATTGTAGGCTAACTCAGCTAACCAGAGCATTGATGTCCAAGAATGAAGGGCTTTTTCAGTGTAAGCACGCAGGTATTGCTTCAATGTCTGATTTAGTCTCTCAGTTTGACCATCTTTTTGAGGATAATGGCTAGTAGATAGTGTGGATGTGACTTGAAGTGTTCTGCACCATGTTTTCCAAAAATTGGAGGCAAATTGCGACCCTCGATCGTAGAGAATATTTTTCGGCAGCCCGTGATAACGGACCACTCTGTTCAGTAAGATGGTTGCCAGTTCGCTGGAGGTGGGCAATTTCTTACAGGCAATGAAATGTCCATATTTCGTGAGACTACCTACTACCACAAGGATTACTGAATGTTGTTGAACCACTGGTAGTCCTGTTGAAGTCTAAAGAGATGTGTTCCCAAAGTCGACATGGAGTTGGGAGCAGATGCAACAACCCTTTTGGTTTTGAATGACTTGTCTTGATGCGAGCACAGCCTTTGCAGTTGTTTACCATTGTTTTGACGTCTTTTGTCAGAGTAGGCCACCAAAAGTAGCGTTGGATTAATTCAAGAGTTTTAGGAGTACCTGGATGACCTGCCATAGGTATAACATGCAACCAATGAAATACTAACTTGCAGAGGAGTCAGAAGTCTGTCTGAACTCATGAACTGGAGATTGCGATGATCAGTATATACTGTGACAGTGTACTTGGCACCCAACAAATGATGTCTCCATTCTTTAAAGGCGTCACAAATCGCCAGAAGCTCTTTTTCAGCAATTACATAGTTCTGTTCGGGTTCGTTCAGCTTTCGAGGCATATAAGCTACAGGATGAAGTTGGCCAGTGTCTTTGCTTCGTTGTGACAAGACTGCACCAATTGCCACATCTGAGGCATCGGCTTCCACTATGAATGGACGATCCACATCATGGTGAGTCAAGACTGGGGCAGTGGAAAAAGCTTCTTTCAAAGTTGAAAAGGCTCGATCAGCTTCTGGGGACCATACACATTTTTCTTTCTTTCTCAATAACTTAGTGATTGGGGCCACTGTTGAGAGAAATGGTTTATAAGCCTGCGGTAAAAGTTTGCAAACCCCAGGAAACATTGTACATCTCGAACAGTCTTTGGAGTGGGCCAATGAGATACAGCTTGTACTTTCTTTTTTGCCGTGACCAAACCTTGAGGGGTAAGGATAACCCCTAAAAACTCAACTGTGGTAACATGAAACTCACACTTGGTTAGTTTGCAATATAAATGGTGCTTTGGAAGGGCTGCAAGAATTTTCTTGACATGTTGCACATGTTCGGTTTCATTTAGATCAAAATGTTATCGATGTAGACTATTGCAAATATGTCGAGATACTCTCTAAGAACGTCATTCAGGAAAAATTGAAATGCTGCTGGAGCATTAAACAGACCAAAAGGCATGACGGTGTATTCAAAGAGACCATATCTTGTCTTGAACGCAGTTTTCCATTTGTCGCCCTCTCTCATTCTGACTAAATGGTAAGCACCTTGTAGATTTAGCTCAGTGTAGATTTTAGCTTTTTGTTTTACTTGTTCCAGCAAGATAGGAATCAGGGGCAAGGGGTATTTATTCTTGATGGTGACCTTGTTCAAACCCCTATAGTCAATACAAGTTCGAAGGTCCCCATTCGTCTTAGGGACAAAAAACAAAGGAGTGGCGGCAGGAGACTTGGAAGGGCGGATGAAACCAATCTCAAAGAATTGATCTAGATACTTTCGTAAATTTTGATTTCCATGTTCTGACAAGGTGTATACACGACAGCTGGGGAGTATTGCACCTGGTATTAAATCAATATGACAGTCATAAGGTCTATGAGGAGGCAAGGTTTCTGCTTCCTTTTCATCGACTACTTCTTCATAGGATGAATATTGTCTGGGCAACTTTACTTCTTTCTCCGCTGCAGTGGCTATGTAAGAGTTGCAATCTTTGGTTACTTGAGATGTCTGGAAGCATTTTTCTTTACATAGAGCTGAAGAGAACACGACCTTCCGTTCTGCCTAATTAATCTCAGGATTGTGATGAGTTAACCAGGGTAAGCCAAGGATAATTCCATACTGAGGAGCATGGATCACGTCAAGGATGAGTTTCTCTTTATGTTTGGTTCTTTGGTTCTCCCCCTCACAGATCACCGACAAGGGACAGTCTGAAGAGTTACTGGGCCTCCAGTCAAGAGTTTTCCATATACCGCTTGTATTATTTCTGGAGTCTTCTTCTCGAAAACATGGGATCCCCCATGCGCGAACCAATTGGGCATCAACAAAGTTCCCGGTAGCCCCTGAATCTATAAGGGCCTTCTTGAAATAGTTATTTTTCTTTACTTGAACTTTTATGCCCAGCTTGAGATGTCTAGACTGTGAAGGGTCCACGGTGACACCAAAGAGCAACCCTTCTTTACATCTTGGGTGATTTAGTTTTCCGGCTTGACTTGTGCATTGGCTGCAAGTTTCTGGACAGGACCTCGTTTGCCCTTTGGTTTGATTGGACACTCTTTGGCCAAATGACCCTTGCGCCTGCAATAAAGACATTGTCCATTCTTTCTACGTAGGTCCTTTTCGTCTTTGGTCAAAAGCCTCCTGATTGTTCCGATTTCCATAGGTTCTGGAGTTCTTTCTTTCTGGGTTCTTGATTCTCTATTATCATGAACATGCCAGGAATATTTCTCTGTCTTTTTGCGTGTTCCCTTTCATTCTGCTAAACGATGATCCAGTCTCAAAACGAGGTTTACTAGATCTTGACAGTCTGTAGGCTGCGGGTCTATTTGAGCAAGGATGTCTTTTAACTCATCCTTGAGTCCTTTGTAGACAATGTCACAGTTCTACAATCAAATACTCGTTCAAACTCACAAACAACATTTCTCCAATTGTAAAGCAGGGGACTGTCTTTACGCACAAGAGGAATTGCCCAGGTAGCTGTGTCCCCAGTCAGGTATGATAACAAGAAAGCCACCCTGGATTGGGCATCAGGGAATGTGTGTGGTCGGCAGGTAAAATGTAGTCCACTTGAACCAGGAAAGATTGCGCTTTCAAGGGATCGCCTGAGAAACGTTCTGGAGGAGCTAGGGGAATGGCCGAAGGAACGTTGAGGGAAATGTTAGTAGGAGGATTACCTCCAGAAGCTTGAGAAGAAGGACCAGGCCAAGACACAACTAAGGGGTTTTGTTCCTTCTTCTCTACCCTTTCCTGTAACTGACTCACTCTCTCAGCTAGGCTGTCTGCTATATTTTTTGATGACACTACCTCTGCTTGGAGCTGCGTGATAACCTTGACTAGCTCGTCCAACGTGGCCATGTTGAGAACACACGCAAACCAGGAGATTAATTAATTCATGGGCTCACTATTCTGTCAGGGAGACCAGATCCTCGGGGTCTGCGCACGTTCCCAACATGTCCACCACTAGGCAGCTCCAAGACTCCGATAGATAAAATCACAGAGCCTGAGAGAGTCCAAGCGGGGGAAAAGGGGAATAGGATGGGAACAGCAGGGAAGGAGACCTGCAGGAAGCAAAAAGGTTAAACCACACAATATCAAGGTTATATCACATTGATTTTCACTAGACTATGATTCTAAGCATTGTCATACTGTAACCATGGATAACTTACGAAAGGACTAATAACTAGGCCTCAAGACGTCTGGGTACCTTGGAAGGAATCAAGAATGATTAATACAACTTCTCAACGAAACATTTCATGACATGTTACACATTGTCTAGGATTATAAGAACCTTCTAGAATTATGTTTTCAGAACAAACATGGTCCTTTTACATGAGGACAAAAAGTAATCTGAACATTTCCTGGAACACAATAGGAATTGTATTAAGGACTTAATATGCACATATAATCTAACATCTTGAATTTTACCACCTAGTTTTAAAAGCGGGAAATTAATCGCGCACACTGCCGATTTCAACAAGGATATGCAAATGCCATGAAATGATCGCGGACTCTGCAATCGATCTAAAACATCAGTTTTAAATGCGGGAATGAATCGAGCGTCTTGCCGATTCGAATGCCACCATGTAAAAAACAAGAAATGGTCGCGCACAATGATTGTCAAAGTTTTAATGCAAGGAATGAATTGCGCGTCTTGCCGATTCGAATGCCACCATGTAAATGCCAAGAAATGGTCACGTACAGTAATTATCAAGGTTTTAAATGCAAGGAATGAATCGCGTGTCTTCCCGATTCGAATGCCACCATGTAAATGCCAAGAAATGGTCACGCACAATGAATATCAAGAGTTAAATGCACGGAATGAATTGCGCGTCTTGCCGATTCGAATGCCACCATGTAATTGGCAAGAAATGGTAGCGCACAATGAGTATCAAGAGTTAAATGCACGGAATGAATCGCGCGTCTTGCCGATTTAAATGGTACCATGTAAATGCCAAGAAATGGTAGCGCACAATGAGTATCAAGAGTTAAATGCAAGGAGTGAATCGCGCGTTTTGCCGATTCGAATGCCACCATGTAAATGCCAAGAAATGGTAGCGCACAATGAGTATCAAGAGTTAAACGCAAGAAATAAATAGCGCATCTTGCCGATTCGAATGCCACCATGTAAATGCCAAGAACTGGTAGCGCACAATGAGTATCAAGAGTTAAATAAACGGAATGAATTGCGCGTCTTGCCGATTCGAATGTCAATATGCAAATGTCTAGAAATGGTTGCGCACACTGTTGCCAACCCGAATCTCAAAAGTCAAATGCCAAGAATGAATTGCGCGTCTTGCCAATTAAAATATCAACATGTAAATGCCAGAAAACACGAGCACAAATTTACACGCACAAGGAAAAATCTTCCAACATGAAAACTAGGCCCAAAAACTCGAATGCATCGAAAACGGGATCGGGGGCCTAGCCCGACCTCCGTCTTACCGCCCAGATCAAGGATCACCAATACAATGAAGGGCAAAGGCCTGGAAGATCAAGGTAGGCCTCCGGAACAGGAGCTCAGGAAATTGCTGCTGCCCTGCACCGGGCCCTCTGAATAGTGAGCATGTGGAGCTGGGCTGGCTCCCTTATATAGAGTCTGGCCCAGCCCACAAACCACACCCAGTCATGCTGCAGAGAAAGCTTCTAGAAGGCCCTGGAAAGGGACCACACCCTGACACACTCTGAAAGCCTGCAGCAATACATTGCAAATGAACAGTATTTATATGCACCTTGAACATAAGTCTTCAGGATTAAACTCTTCAATGCAAAAGGTTAAACAACAGCATATCAGCACAATGCATGAATTCCGTTATCTTGAGAGTGCTGGGTTTTTGCATTCTAGTCGCCCATAGAGCGTGCACTGCCCTGATGTTGACACTGGACTCAATGCTTAGCAACAATGGTGACAACCTTTGATGATGGCTTTACCAGATACAATGCCAAGCAACTTCTAGTCAACCCCCGGGACCTCAAGCAGCAGCCCCCCTTCATAGTCTAAACCTTGCTGAGATCCATCCTGCTGTCTGGCACCACTGAGGACCTCGGACCTCCATAAAACATTTGTAGGTCTGAAGGTAACTTTCCACCAGGGCTAAGCACAAGAAATGAATCACGCATCTTGCCGATTCGAAGGCCATCATGTGAATGCCAAGGAATGGTAGCGCACCTTGAGCATCACGAATTAAGCACAAGAAATGAACTGTGCGTCTTGCCGATTTGAAAACCACCATTTCAATGCCAAGAAATGGTAGCATACAATGAATAACATGAATTAAACACGAGAAATGAATTGCGCGTCTTGCCAATTCGAATGCTACCTTGTAAATGCCATAAAATGGTAGCGCACAATGAGTATCACGAATTAAGCACAAGAAATGAATTGCACGTCTTGCCGATTCGAAAACCACCATATGAATGCCATAAAATGGTAGCGCACAATGAATATCAAGATTTGAATGCCAGCATGTAAAATACCATTAAACTTCAAGCACACATTCACACGCACAAGAGCAAAATAGCTTTATCATGCTAATTAGGCCCAAGAACTCGAAATCCTTAGAGAACGGAATCGGGGGCCCAGCCCGACCTCCGTCTTACCGCCCTGATCAAGAATCACCGAACAAAGTGAAAGGGCGAGGCCTGGAAGATCCAAGTAGGACTCCGGAACAGGAGCTCAGGAAGTTGTTGCTGCTCTGCACCGGGACCTCTGAATAGTGAGCACGTGGAGCTGGGCTGGCTCCCTTATATAGAGTCTTGGCCCAGCCCACAAACCACACCCAGGCATGCTGCAGGGAAAGCTTTTAGAAGGCCCTGGAAAGGGACCACACCCTGACACACTCTGAAAGCCTGCAGCAATACATTGCAAATGAACAGTATTTAAACGCACCTTGACTATAAGTCTTCAGGATTAAACTCTGCAATGCAAAAGGTTAAACAACAGCATATCAACATAATGCATGAATTACGTTATCTCATAAGTGCTGGGTTTTTGCATTCTAGTCGCCCGTAGAGCACGCACTGCCCTGATGTCGACAAGAATTGTCTTCAATGAATTGTGACATCTGGGCGAATGCTGCTCTTTCTATCAGTTTGCCCAGGAAAGGTCCATTTGTGATTGGTTTGTAGTTGTTGGGGTCTTGTGGGTCTATGTTTGTTTTCTTTAATAACGGTCATATGTAGGCCTTTTTCAGGTCTACAGGAAAAGTTCCTGTAGTTAAAGAGTTGTTGATGATTCTTCTTACAGGTGTGGCATCAGAAGTAGATAAAAGAATGTTCTTGAAGATGCGTGGTGGACAAGGGACAGAGGGGCAACCAGAAGCGCTGCTTGCTTTGACCAAATCCATAAATTCACCTTGGGATATTTGTTTGAAGGACTGTAGAGGCTGGGTTGATTTATTCCTAGAGGGTATTTTAGGAAAGGGGTTGTGCTGATGTTTTTCTTCTGTTTTAAATAGGAGTCCAATGTGTCTGCCTTGGTTTTGTAATGAGTTGTCAGTTTGTGAAATCTTGAGAGTGGGATGACTTCCTTCCATGCATGTAGGTTTTCGAAATTCATTGAGAATTTTATACAATTCTTTGGTTGTAGATTTAGCATTTTGATTTCTGTCTGAGTAGTACCTTTTGTTAGCTTTTTTATTGATGATTTGTATATTCTGTTAAGTTTGTGTAGCTGCAGTTTGTCTTGACTGTTGTTTGTTTTGAGCCAGGCCCACTGCAACTTTCTGATTTGTTGCTTTATCTTTTTAAGTTCTGTGTTTCTCCAAGGTGTTGGTTTTCTTTTGTCGTGTTTAGTTTTTCTGAGTGGTATTAGGATATCAAAAGCTTCCTGTAGCCACTCAAAGTTTTGGAACAGAATTAATTGTATCTAGATCTGTGTTGGCTGTTAGTTGTGTTTCTAAGTCATGAACAAAACAACTTTGAAGTGAAGAGCAACAGCATGAAAAAGGGAAGCAACATTTGAACCTGCATGTAGAACCAGAAAACTTTGCTCTTATCTGGTTCAAACCTGAAGATTATTGCAAACCAGGATCAAACATAACTAATAATTCAGTGGTCTAGATACAGGTTTCCTTTTATGAGAGTGAAGCAACCATCATTCACAGTGACTAAGTTTCCCTCCTCCTGCCACCTGCTTTCTTGTAAAATAAAATAAAAACCTGTGCAATCACTTACCTGGATGTAGGCTTTTTGAATTGCGACAAGTTCGTCCCCAAGAGGAACAACAAATTTCTCAAGCTGTCTTTCATGAGAATATGGTTGAATGTCTGGAGAATCTTCGGACCATAGATCTATCTGTACAAACAGTAGGTTTGAAATAACCTGTTGCACAGCCTTTGCATCACAATAACTAGATTCCTAGCTTAATTTGAGGAGTTGGAGTGAGTCCTAATTCGGATGCCTGCGGATCCATCTGTCATTTGAAGAGCACGTCACTGTCACCCCTGGAGGTATCTGGTGCCTCTTTCAAAGAGCCAGGTCTTGAGTCACTTTCTTCTGTCTGCCGGTGAGGGTGCAGTTCAGAGGGGGAAGGGTAGTTTGATCCAGGCCTTGGAGGCGATGTAGAAAAAGAGCGGTCGCAGGTGCGGCTGCATCAGATTCTTGGTGTGTGCGTGGCGGCCAGAGAGGAAGAGGGCATATGTCTGGTGGGTTGGTGGAACTGTAGACGGCAGTTGATGTAGTCCTTTCATTGATCATGTAGGGTTTGGTAGGCGTGCAGGAGGAGCTTGAAATGACATCTTTTCTGCACAGGGAGCCAGAGGAGATTTCTTAGGGGGGGGTGATGTGGGTGTTCCTAGAAAGGTCCAGGATGAGTCTGACAGCTGTGTTATGAACTGTCTGGAGTTCCTTTAGGAGCTGGGAGGACATGATGGGGTAGGGAGTTTAATCGTAGTCGAGGAGGCTGGTGAAGAGGGCCTGGGTGACAGTTTTCCTGGTGCTGGCTGGGATCCATCTGAAGATTCCATGGAGCATGTGGAGGGTGTGAAAGCAGGAGTAGGTGACAGTGTTGATCTGCTGCTTCATGGTCAGCTCACAGTCAAGGATGATGCCAAGATTGCGAGTGTGGTCTGTAGGCGTAGGAGTGGGTCTCAAATTAGGTGGTTACCCACTATGGTCCCATATGGAGTGTTTTTTCCCAAAGATCAGGACTTCCATCTTGCCGGAGTTGAGCTTCAGGCAGTTAGTTTTCATTCAGTTGGCTATGGTTGTCATGGCATTGTGGGATTTGGTTCTGGTGGTGGAGGGGTCTTCAGTAAGCAGAGGTTTTGGCAGGAGAAGGGTCCTTTGGTAGTACAAGGGGATGTGGTGCAGCAGTTGTTGTTGTGGCACCCAAGATTCATGGCTCTGAGCTCCTCAGTGAAGTAGGGTGACTTCTGGTAGTGCAGTAGATAAACTTTACTTGGGTGTTGGGAGCACAATCGGAGAGGATGAGCTGTGTGCCATCAGCGTACGAGGTGATGCTGAGGCCATGAGTATGGATGATGTTGGTGATCCAGGCCACGTAGAAACTGAAGAGCATAGGGCTGAGAGATGCGCTTCAGGAGACACCTCAGATCAGATTGGAGGGTTTGGATGTTAGCAGCCTGTGTCCCACCTGTGAGCAACAAACTGATCCACTGAAGAGCTGATCCTCGAATCCCTATCTTGTGGAGGTGTTGGATGAAGATGAGGTGGGACACATTGTCGAAGGCTGTGGAGAGGCTGAGAGTGGACATGTTGCTTTGGTCAGACAGATGTCATCGGTACAAGCGATGAAAACAGTCCCAGTGCTGTGGTTTGATCTGAATCCTGATTGTGATGGGTTCAAAAGGTGGTTGGGGTTCAGATAGTTGGCCAGTCTTTTGTTGATGAGTTTTTCCAAGACTTTTACCAGATATGGTGGCAGGGAGGTAGGTCTGTAGTTTGCTGGTGTGTTCAGATCCGCTGTAGGTTTTTTCAATAGCGTCAGGATGGCTGCATGTTGTCATATATGCGGAAGGTATCTTTGGTGAGTCATTAAGGATTGGGATGAGAGCAGAGCATGTAGGTAGCATCCTTTTTTATTTTTGAAGGTGAAGTTAGTTCCTGAGTGGATAAAGCACATGGAGTCTGCAGTTATAAGGTGGTGAGAGTTTACCAGCAGTTCAGGGTGGTTTTGGTGTGTTCTCGTTGTGTTAAAGGCCTGCCAGAGTGGAGATGTCTGGTTGGGATGCAAAGTTGTTGTATATTGTGTTTATCTTGTTGGGAAATTACAGAGCGAGTAAGAAGCTGAGCTTCTGTGGGGAGGGGGGTGATGATTGTGGAGGTGGCAGGGGGAGAAGTAAATTCCTTCACCAGGGAGATTTCCTTTGCATTATTGATGCGGTTATTGATGCATTCGGTCAGGGGTGAGTGCTTGGTGGCTCTGAGTTACTGGTGGGTAGTGTTGAAGAGCTGATTTGTAGAACTGTCTACATTTGTTGTTGTGGGTGAGTCTTCAATGGCACTCCAGCGTTTTGCAGTGTCGCTTGGTGAGCCGCAAGTCATCAGTTTACTAATTTGCTTGTGGTCTGGTCCGAGAGGTGGCGGTAGTTTTGAATGGGGTCAGGGTGTCTGTGCTGGAGGTGATTCAGTTGTTGAACTTGGCTAGATAGGGATAGGTCTTAGCAGTGCTTCAGGCAGTGGGTTTGGAGTTCTGTGCTTAAAGTTTCCTTGGAGATTGTGATCCAGTTGCATTGGGTAGTCTTGGTGAGTGTGCTTCTTTGCTGGTGAGTTAAGTCTGAGTAGAATCAGGCAAGGGAGTGGTCAGTACAAGTGATGGCAGTGGGTTTGTCCACCATCATATCAGAGAACTTGGTGAAGATAGGGTCTAGGAAATATTTGGGTATGTGAGTGGGGTCATTCACTTGTCAGATGAGTCTGAGTGTGATAAAGGAGCTAGAGTTGAACACAAGGGGGGCGATGAAGTCTGCTATTGTGTTTCCAAAGTACGGTCTGGGCAACTGGTAGACTAAAGTTCCTCCCATGATGGTGTTGTTTGAGATGTTTAGTTTGAAATCCAGGAGTTTGAGTTGATCGAAGGAGTTGGCTGAGGAAAAGTAGCATTGAATGTTTTCTTTATAGATGATTGTCTGCCAACTTCTCAGGCTTCTGCGTCTGGAGATCAACATGCTCCATAAGGCTTGTTGAACTTCCATTCAGCTCTTGAGTCCCTAGAGGATCCTTCTTTCTTGTGAGGTGGGGAAGCGCTTCCACAGATAATGTGAAGGACATCCGAAAAATGCAGGGCTTGGCAGAATAGAAACAATGTATATTGTCTGAAGGTGACATCTATTAGTACAGTTCCACTCCATTCAATGCCAGCTCCAATACTGTAACTATAAACTCTTTAAATATTAAAACACATTCATATACAAGCAGTCAGCCAATCAGATCGCCGCAATTTAACAATGCAGGTAATACCACATTAGCTCATACATCAGCCCTTCCACCATCCACTCTTCCTGATGCATTGTATGCCTCTATCCATGCCTCTATCCATGCCTCAAAACATGTCTTCCCTAGTGTTGAGGATGTTCTTATCTTCAAACACTAACATGTTAAACGTATCATGCTTATGGCATGGCTAATGATTGAGCACCAGCAACTATTTTGAAACACAATGAAGGAATATGACCAGAGGGGTTTAATTCTTAGAAATGTTTCCCCAATTAGCATGCTCAGGGGGTTGGCCAGACGGGAAGAAAAATGACCTGAAACTAAGTTCTTCATGAAGTTTAGGAATTACATTAAACTAGATGCTAAAGATCAGTTAGTAACCATTTCAACTGCATCATGAATGGGGTCTTTGTGCAAGATGTTTTGCCAGGCATCTTTGAAAGACCATTTCAGAGCGGATACTCCTCCCCTCTTTTTTTTATTATTGAGGATTGTTCATTGAGATACTCATTGGTGCAACTGCCAAACATCTACAGAAAGAGAGGAGTTCCAGGAAATCTTCAAAGAAGACATGATCACTGACAACTTCATGAGTTTGGCAAAAAACATATTGTTAACCTGGCCATCGTACATGGATGTCATTGTCTGTTTATTTCCTGTTCCTCCTGATTGTGACTTACAACTCTTACTCAAGCTCAACACATGCTATTTCTTTCTTTATATTCAATACTAATGAAGAACTACATAGTTTGGAAGCTGTAGCCAAAATGTTTAAATCCGAAAGTTTGGAGAAGAAGTGGGACACCCCTAAAATCCACTTGAAGGGACATGACAGAGTACAGTAAAAGCAGAGCCCAACACAAGCAGCCCACACTCACTGTCACAGTTATTGGTTTACAGACAGGACACTCGGACACACCCTGACACTTCAGTGAAACAGAGAGAGGCTCTGAGTAAGTACAACCGACTTGCTAGTCAATTTATGGGCCCTTAGGGCCAGGAAGAGTGAGGTGCAACATGAGTGATTAATTGCTCCCTGTGCAAGAGTGTTATGCTTGGCTTTGGAGAGCTGTGGTTCAATGTTCTGTTTAGCCCTGTTGTTACAGGGGTTTGTTAATACACATTCCTTTGAATTGCAACCAGCCAGCTATGTATGCATGATTTCTTTATTGAGTAAGATATTGGCCTTTCTGTAGAAAATTCTAAATAAAACATAACAGCTGCCTTGATTGTTGATTGAACCTGTCACTTCCACTGTGTTTGAACTCTGTACACTACCAATGTTAGTAGATTTTACATTTTAGATCACATCTATTTCTCACAGGACCGTGTTTGTTTGTATGTATGTGTATTTGTATTGCATGAACCTAGTTACAAAAGGGAAAGGGGGTGCACTAGAAGGAAAGGTGGTGGAGACAAATGGAACATGCAACATTGTTCCAACAAAGTTCCAACAAGACACTCGATGTGAAGGGAGCTCTTTGTTATTTTTCGGCAGAAGCAAAGGCATATTCCTGCTCAAGTAATGCTCTATTAATTATAAAGCTATTCTCAAGGTATTAAATTACTGGAAGCAATCCATTACCTAGTGGCATTCGCCAGGAGGTTGTTATATTTCAGATCCAAATTCAATAGGAAAAACGTTTTTTGTTTTGCTAATAACTTTGCACCGTTTGACAAATCTTCATGACATTTTCAAAACTAGTATGCCACTCCAGCGGTTGTCTGGAATGTTTTGGGGTGATTCGTCAAGCTGGCGCAGAAAAAAAGAGGAAATCCCAAAACACATTTCCCCCATGCAGTTTCCCAAAGGAATTTTAGACACAACTTCAGCCCGAACTGCTGAACAGAATTATATCAAATTTGGCAGAAAACTAGACCTTGGTCCAGAAAGATCTATTTTTCTAATTTGGTATAAAACCATTCAGAAATGTTGGAGTTATTAAAGAAAAAAGATTTATGTATATCTAGAGATAACTGCTCCCCCTCCTGATTGAGTATTATGCTGGGTCTTGGGGAATAGGGACCCCGGGGCCAGAACTGACTCAGGGAGGAGGCTTTGTGCCCCCCTCCCCATTTAAAAAGGTAGAGGGCCCCGGGGATGAGGTTTGGCTGGGGTAGCGGGTCTGCATTACCCCCTCCTTTACAATATGGCTGGGCCCCGGTAGATGGTGTCCCAGGGCCACAATCAGCCCCGGTAAGGGGCTGCTTTGCCTCCTTCCCCATAAATCCAATGGAGCTCCCAAGGGATGGGGTCTCTGGGAGTATAAAATGCCTGGGGAGGGGGGTTCGTACCTCCATCCCCTAAAAACAAATGTGCCAGGACCTGAGGGATGTGGTCCCGGAGGCCAAAATTGTCTGAGGGCTGCAAGACAGACCCTGTGGCCAACCCCCTGCTGTGCACGGCCAAAGTCCGTGTGTGGTGTGGGGTGGCTGCATGCGGGAAGTTGGCCGCAGGGCCTGACCACAGGTAACTATAACTCAGGCCCTCGCCCTGCACTGATAATTGTCCCATATATTACATCAGTCACGACATCTTCTCTGACATCACTGATAATATCACTGCAACATTTGCACTAAAATTATTGATAAGATAACTTTGCATGGCAGGGGCGCAAGTTATAGTTACCTTAGGGCACAAGTTATAGTTGTTTGGGATGACTCTAACTATAACTGCTGAATTTCTATGGTTTTGTGTTTGTAAAATCTGAACCTAACTATAATGTCCCTGTAACTTTTGTTTTTCTTAGTGAATTTCTTTGGTTTCTTTAATTCTGTTTCCTAACTATAACGTCTTTGCAACCTTTGGTTTTTTCAGTGAATTGTTTTATTGATAGGCGCTTGGATTAAACCATACTAGCAGAAAACCAATAAATTCTTACTGGATGCACTTAGGACCTATTCAACCAGAGGGGAAGCTGCCACCACTGCTCCAGTGAGCCGACCATATCTTTGCTAAGCATGGAGTCTAACACCAGGGCAAATATCCTAGTGGGCCAGGTTTTCCTGCTTAGCTGAGTCCTGGCTGTGTATGATTTTAGTATAGTCCTTCCAAGCTGAGACCAATCGCTTTAATAGGCTATATGGTGGGGAAAATATCCATTTGAGTAGCTATCAACACTAGTATTTTCATCAACAATAGTGTCCAGATACAGCAACTTAATCAGCTCAGTCAACCAACCCCGCCCCCTTAGGTCTGTGAACCTTATCCACTTTAAATGTGTCAAAAGCCTGAGATAGGTCCAGGAATATCACCCTTTAGTCTGCTGCATCTATCAATCACAGCCTGGAGTACTAGCCAGGGGTCAATGGTCGAAGAGCTGACTTTATAGTCAGTCTGAATGATAATATTTTTTCACAGATCGCCCAGTCTTCCAGCATGAGCTCAATTCAGTGGTCTGCCTATTATATCAAAACAAAAATTTAGTTCTGGTTTGAAAACTATACACTTTGTGAATACAATCGACACATAGGCACATCAATGTTTCAACTTCCTATAATGCAATTTATGAGCGGGGACTTCATCAGGACACAAGGAGGTAGCAGCCTGCAAAATGAGGGAACAAACAATTACCTTTTTGAATCCATAAAAATGAGGAGGTGAAGCGGGCTGTGCATAAAATTGGTATTCTTACCTCTCAAACAATTACTGCAGTCATGTGGCCAAATCTGTCAGAATCTAAAGGCAAGAAATATAGCGATAACTTAGTTTGGCAAATCTACTCAGCCATACATATATATAAAAAAATCTTTAGCTTAATAAAAAGGTGAGGCCTTGTCAAGTTTGTGTTCTTAAGCAAAGCATAGTTGGTGGAGGCATTCGGTGTTCAACAAAGCAGGTCCATTTACATGAAAACCCATAGGTAGGTTGTTATTGCACCCCCGAACACAGGTGTCACATCGGTGAGTTGTGCTAAATGTTCAATGGCGAGGAATGGAGAGAGAGGGAACCACTGGCTAATGCATCTACGTATTAGAAATGTGTCTGAAAGTATTTCAATTGGACAGACAGGGCAGTATTTATCAATTGCACATAGGACTTAAACCTTACGTCAAAGCCTATTCGTACCAAGACCTCATATAAAAAGGACCAATCAACTGCAATGAAGGCCTTGTCAAACTGTAGCAAGAGGAGGGCACATAGAACTGGTAGGGCTGATGCATGGGCAAGGGCTGCCTAAACCCATCGTATGTAGTCTTGAGTACTACTTTTGTGCATAAAACCACATTGATCTGGGTGAATCAATATGTGGCGGGCTTGTTGGACCAGTTGGTGAGTATTTTGGCATCAATCTTGATTTCAGTATTGATTAGGGAGAACGGCTGAGATAAGGAACATTGATTAGGTAGCTGTCTGGCCTTTGGGGTACCCACTATCATGGCAACATCAAGTTCCTCTGCAACTACCTCGAGGGGAGTGCAAGAGTTGCCTTGCCTGTCCCTGCCAGAGCCTGGTTGGGTAACTGGGGTGGGACATATGTGCTTATGAAATTGTATTGTTACCCTTCCAAAAGGCCTTCTACTCCCACAAAATGGCACGGAATACCCATAGTAGCTGAGGTTACTACAAGTGGGAATGACTTGTGGAGGAAGATTGCCATGCCCCAGGATCCCCTTGCAACCCCTGTGTGAACTATGCAGTCATACCCAAAGGGTTTCAAGAAGGACCAGTGTGTAACTGTGTTTCTTGTAGCATCAGCACAAAAGGCATAAAGTATTTTGCACACCAAAGTACTGTGGTCCTTTTGATGTGGTTTAGGAGACTGTTGACATTGCAAAACATTACTTTAAAGTGAGCCACCTGGGTTGGAAACAGTCTTATTGTGAATATCCAGAGGGCGGATGTGATTAGGCCAAAGAGTATCAAGGAGCTCAGTTTCCATTGTACTGATTGCTGAACCAAGACACATCTGTGTCAATTTGTGTTTAGGCAGATGGAAAACGGTTGGAAACAAAAACAATATCTTGAACAAACACTTGCAGACCAACTCACCCCCTACTTTTCCCCCTGAAGCATCTGTCACCCTATAATACCCTCAAACATTAACCATCAAAGCAAGTTTGAACCAAATGTTTGTGAGGGACCTTCTCTGTGTAGGTTTCTTTAAAATGCCTGTAAATGGAAGTTAAACATTGTACTTCTTTCTTTCAGTTCCGCTTGTATAGTGAGGCCATCTCATTTGTTTCTTTGTAGGAAGTTTAAGATCTACTTATCAGTTGTAGGAGTACTGTGGATGGTTCAAGTGTAGGGCTGCATGTTATTCTGCTCCTCTCACTACTCTGGGAGTGAGCCCTACAGGCACTGGAAGACTCAGAAGGACTGTGATTGCCCCACCTTTCTCTCTGTGATTGTGTTCTCCTTGAGGCATTGCTGCCAGTCCTTGGTCTAAGCTTCCAGAGGTACTATAGTTCAGTGGTGGTTTGCCCTCAGGGAACAGATTTCAGTAGTCCACTCCCAGACTTCCTCATGTGTGTGTGGGGCTTGGGGGCCAATTCAAAGAAGAAGGCTATGGAGTCATGTATCACTATGAGTTTCTCGGGGAATATGAGCATATACTATATGTGCATAGCTCATAGGTTTTGTTTAACCTCATCATATGAGAGGCATCATTGCCGGAAGGCCTTGGTATAATCAGAGGGCTCCTATTTGATGGGTTTCTGGGAGTATTCTGTCTCTGTCTCTGTAATTAAGGTTAAAAACTATCAGAGGATGAGGAAGTATTCTGGGAGGTGGGCGCTGGGCCAGGGATGATGTTCCCTCTCAACCACAAACCAAGGTGACAGTTTTCCTTCTGCCATCCAAGATGTAAACCTTTGGGGTGTGAGCTTTCACTATCTTCTAGGAAGCTGACAAACATCAAGCTGTTCTGTCTGAACCTATTTTCGGCATCTTCTGTTTGATTTTCCAGGGTGGCAGTAATGGTAAGAAGTTTAGATACAAAGCATTTGAGTATGACTTCTTAATTTTCTAGTGTTGAGATTTGGCCCTCTGCGTTGGAGACTTTACCAGTCATGTTACTTAAGTATTGCGCTGATAGCACCAAGTGATCCCACTTCTCTGACCTTGGCTTTGACCGCTTCCCTGGAAGATTGAATGGTTTGCAGCATAGTGCCCAGTTCTCTGGAGGTGGGTTGCTGTTGCACCAGGGTGGGTTCTGCTTGCAGACCAGTGCCCGAAGTGTTATGCATTGTGAACTTATCCATATTTGTTTGGGCATGCATTGCAGACCCTTCTGTTTCCCTATCATTCTGTGTTGCAGAGGGATGTATGTAGATAAGGGCAAGAGAGTGGAAACCGTTGCACTCCTAAGCTAAGCCTCTCCTAACAAACATTGTTTGAGGTCTCACCTTAGGATATGGCAACTTTGCGATTACAGTGTGGCCTACCTGATCAAATTGGAAGGTAGTCTTCCAAAAGTGTTTGTGCTCGTTTTGGGGGCACCCTAGCAGAGTAGATAACCAGGTCTGTGGCTACAAAAAGATGCAGAGAGTCTACGTGAGAACTGCCCGTTATGTAATGCCTTATAGGGATTTGACAGTTGGGCATATTTACCTATGCTTGTGATCAGTAGGTGTGTACATAGGCAGTGTGGGCAACAAACATGTAAAAAACTCTCAACCCCCCTTACACAATTTCCCCAGTTGTCAGTGTCATGCTTCCCTCGTCAATTATTATGTAACAGTGAAGTTCTATTGTAGTTGATGATACGTAAATGTGGGCATGGTAAAACCCTCATGTGCCCTGAGCCATGGTTAAATAAATAAATGCAGGCGTGTTCTCACATACATATGACATTTGATTCCTGAGGCAGCTCTCAGTCCCAGGAGGCAAACATTTACGCAGTTCCTCTTCTTCATGGGACTTTTGATTTGAGTTGGTGGGTTGATTCCCCTTCGGGCTGACACTTTTATCAAGCTATGATGGTCTGGCAGAATTTCATGGTGTTCCCTGCATCAGCAGAAAAGTGAGTCTTGCCACTTACATTGACCCTCAGCATGCACCTTTCACTACAGATATAAGGTTTACCTTATATCATGGTCACTGCACTCTGGCCCTGTAAGTCACTCCTAAGAAAGGCCCTTCAGCCCAAGGGCAGGGTGCATGGTTCTAAACGGGAGGGCACCCCTGCATGAGCAGAGGTGCCACTACAAACCCCAGACTCCATTTCCTGGGCTTTGTATGTGCAGGAAAGCAGTTTTTAGGTATGTATTGTACACTGATCAACACGAGATGTCCAGCTACATAATGGCGTCACCGAACCTAGGCATGTTGGGTATCAAACATGTTAGAATCATGCAACTACACCAATTCCAGTGCTATTTACATGATACAATGTACTCTGGGGGTTCCCATGTCATGGGTATCTTCCATGTCTGCCTGTACAGCCAGCCCATGCTGCTGCCGACTACAGACACCGTTCTGCCTTCCTGCTGCTGAGCCTAACTCAGACAGGGGAAAGCAGGACAAGGATTTCCCGTAAGATAGAGGTGTGACCACCTCTTCTTCAGAAATAGGTGTCTCTGGGTTGGTGTGGGGGTGCCTCTGAGCACCACCAGACTGCCTTGAAGGGCATATTTGGTGCCCTCCATGCATAAACCGGTTTGCACCAGTGCCAGAACCCTAGTTCCCGCTCTTAACCGAAACCACACAAAGTACAGGGGAGTGACCATCCCCCTGTCCAGCTCCTCATCGAGGGAGGTGCACAGATGTCTGCCAGGTGGCCACTTGATTCTGCCATCTTGAAAAAAAGATGAGAAGAGGCCCCTGGGTGGATCTGGCTGGTTAGTCCAGCTGAGTAACATCCCTGACCCCCTCCCCCCAGACAGGTGGGTCCCTGCAGAAAGTGTCCAACCCCCTTCCTGGGTTACTGAAGGGCTCCCCTGAGGGTGCGACCCTAGATTCGTCTGCAATTCTCCTCTGCATAACACTTCTGCAACCGGGTTTCTGGAATCGCTTCTGTTCTTCACTGGAACTTTGCAAGACTGTAACCAGTAGGAGATGTCCTGCTGCAACTTTGTTTCTAAGTTCTGCAAGACTTCCGCAACCCCCATGGCCCTGCATCCTCCAGAGTCACAAGGACTCTGGCTGCACTTAGGAAAGCAAGACGGAATCCCCCTTGGAGTGAAGGAATCACTCCCCTACATCCGTGGACACCTCAACATTGTGGATCCTGCTGTCCCATGGACCCCTCAAGGTTCTACAGCACATGTGGTAGGTCTGTGGCTCTCCAGAGATTTGACCTATCTTCCTTGCAACTGGGAAGTCTGTGGTCCCTCACTTGAGCTGCTTGGATGAACCCCTGTGCACTGTGTCTGTTTTTCATTGCCAGGGCTTGTTGGCTCTTCAGTCCGAAGACCTTGTAGCTCCAAGAAGCCCAGGCCTCCAGCACTCTCCAGCTCCAAGTACGACATCCTTTCTGGACCTCCTGCAACATGGGCATCCCTCTTTGCTGTGCTGCTGAGGTCTCCCTGAGACTCCTTGTGCCTGCTACCAGTGAGTCCTTCTGGGAGCTCAACTGATTCCTGCTGACTCTCCTTTTTGCTGAGGGCCGGCCCTCACTTACCTGCAAAGGTTGGGTCACCTGGACCTTGCTGGTCCCACAAATGCTGCAATCTCCAGGCAGTACTTCCCTGCTTTCTCAGTGACTCCTGACCCCTCTGCAATCCAACGACCAGTGTGGGACAGCTCGTAGATGACTCCAGGGGTCTTCCAGCATCGCCTGAACTCCACAGCTGCACTTCTTCATCCAAGGGTGGGCATTGCCCCCCTACACTGCCTTGGCAACAATAGGTGGTCTGGACCCTGTGCCCTCTTTCCTTAGGTCCTCTTCATCCAGAAACCACATCTGGGTTCCACCGACCTGTTCCATGGGTCATGGCAGCTGCTGGACAACTCAATTGGAGGTTCACATATGACTTCACCTCTGTGCACCTGGTTTTTCTGGTGTAGGTACTCCACTCTTTTGGGTATCTACGTGTGGGGACACTATCCAACCTTCTTTGTCCCAACAGGTTTCCTTTGGGTCCTCTGGGAAGGGTCCTAGCACTCCTAAACTCCAACCACGACTTCCCCATGTTATCCTAGGGATACTTACCCTGGGTTACAACTCTGCACAGGGGCACCTGGGGTATCTTATCTACATACCTTAGGTGTTCCTGTGCTTCCCCAGTACTTAGGAGTTTTGCAGTGGTAGTTTGGTTTGGGAGTGATTCTCTCATTCCACGTACTTAGTATGTGGTTTGCCCTCCCCCACCCAGGGCACATATTATATGCCTGTACCAAAGTTAGTTCTAGTGTGTGTGTGTGTGTACAATATATATAGAATATTTATCTACCACTGGCGTGGTTCTTTCCTGTGTGTACATCACCGACTGAGCTGTGCGGTATTTGCAACTGCTTTACACCTTCCTCGATAATCCTTAGCTGCTATCCACAGCTACCTCTCTGAGAGCTCTGGTTATCTAGAACCTCCTGCATTGTTACTAAGGGTTGCCTGGGCTCAGTACAGGGTGTCCCTTACCTATAATTGTACACATATACTAAGCCAGCCTCTTACAAAGATATCCTGTATGATTCTCATCTATTTTTGATGGCTGGCTACTGAAAGAGGTTGGGATGTTGGCAGGATGACACATATTTACTTGTCAAAATATTTGATCAGGGAGAGTGGGCTAACCAGGGAGGGAGGCATGGAATGGTGTCTGCTATATAATGTATAAAATATGGGACAGGTGCAAGAGGAAAGATGATGAAGCCCCTGTTGAGCACAGCTGCTCATGACTCAACTCCCCCTGCACAGCTGCACCCTAGGAATTTCTTAGGATTTCATGGGATAGCCATTCACAGCATATTATACATGGAATATGTGTCAAGTACAGGGAAGTGTCTACTTCAGTGTTCTAAGTAGCACACCCATATAGTTTGGCAGTTGCTTAGCCAAGGTGCTATGGCCCTAATGCTAAGGAAGAAAATGTGTTTGTATAATGACACCCTTCATTGGGTTGTAGTGATAGCTACACTTATGCAAATCAAGCATCACCCTTGGTTTCTGTAGTGACCTTGAAAGCCATTTTTACAAAACAACACTTGTATTGATAATTACCCACTGTTAGACCTGGCCCTTTTTACAGGGTCATCCCTAAACGTTTTGCCTCCTCCTCCTATTTGTTCTGACTCATTTTAACCAGTGCTAAAGTGCATATGCTCTCTGTGTAAATTGTATTGGTGATTGGTGTATCCCTGACTAGCATATTTGATTTACTAGTAAGTCCCTCGTAAAGTGCACTAGAGGTGCCTGGGGCCTGTAAATCAAAAGCTAAGTGGGGCTGCAGCACTGATTGTGCCACCCACATGAGGAGCCCTGTAAACATGGCTCAGACCTGCCACTGCAGTGTCTGTGTGTAGTTTTAAACTGCTGATTTGACCTGGCAAGTGTACCCACTTGCCAGGCCCAAACCTTCCCTTTTTGTACATGTAAGGCACCCCTAAGGTAGGCCCTAGGAAGGCCAATGGGCAGGGTGCAGTGTATGTTAAATGTAGAACATACCTTTCTTTTACATGTCCTGACAGTGAAATACTGCCAAATTCGTTTTTCACTGTTGCAAGGCCTATCTCTCTCATAAGCTGACATGGGGACTGCCTGTAAATATCTTTTGAGTATAGTTTCCCTTTGGGAGCAAATTGAGATTTGGAGTTTGGGGTCTCTGAACTCACAATTTTAAAATGCATCTTTCGGTGAAGTTGGTTTTTAGATTGTCAGTTTGAAAATGCCACTGTTAGAAAGTGGGCATTTTCTTGCTTAACCCCTTCTGTGCCGCGGACGTAGTGGTTACGTCCCGCGGCACAGTGCTGCTGTGCCGAGGACGTAACCACTACGTCCTCGGCACACAGCCCAGAGGGAGCGCTCTCGCTCCCTCTGTGTGCTTCCCCCCACCCCCCCAAAGTCAGGGATGGAAGGGGAAGCCCTTCCCCTTCCACCCCCGACCCCCCCACCCCGCGATAGTGTGTGTGTGTGTGTGTGTTAGTGGATGGAGGGGGGCTTGGGCAAGGGTCGCCCCCCACTTTGGGGGCACATGTACCCAGGCCATTTCTGCACCCCTTGGAGACAGATCAGCCTATTATTTTTAGGCTCATCTGCCCCCAAGGGGGGCAGAAACCACTAGAACGCCAGGGATTTTTTTTTATGTGTTTATTTTTGTGTGGGGGCGTCCCCTTGTGCACGGGCGCCCCCCCAAGGGGGGCATTGACCTGTTGGCCATTTCTGCCCCCCCCTGGGGGCAGATGGGCCTATTTTTCTAGACCCACCTGCCCCCAAGGGGGGCAGAAGCCACGTAGACACCAGGGATAGTGTGTGTGTGTGTGTGTGTTAGTGGATGGGGGGGGGCTTGGGCAAGGGTCGCCCCCCACTTTGGGGGCACATGTACCCAGGCCATTTCTGCACCCCTTGGAGACAGATCAGCCTATTATTTTTAGGTTGATCTGCCCCCAAGGGGGGCAGAAACCACTAGAACGCCAGGGATTTTTTTTTATGTGTTTATTTTTGTGTGGGGGCGTCCCCTTGGGCACGGGCGCCCCCCCAAGGGGGGCATTGACCTGTTGGCCATTTCTGCCCCCCCTGGGGGCAGATGGGCCTATTTTTCTAGAACCACCTGCCCCCAAGGGGGCAGAAGCCACTTAGGCACCAGGGATAGTGTTGTGTGTGTTTTTTTTGTTTGAGGGCTGTCCCCTTTGGCAAGGGTCGCTCTCCATGGGGACACAGTACTAAAGGTATTTTTTGGCTTCCTTGGGGCAGACAGGCCTATTTTTTTAGTAGGCCCATCTGCCCCTATGGCAGAATCCACTTAGGCACCAATTTCTAAAATGTTTGATGGTGGGGTGTTTGTCAACTGAAGAAGTCTTTGCATTTGTGATAAAAAATGTTTTCCTCCTTTTTGTTCTAGTTCAAAGCTTTTGCTTTATTTGCTGTGGCTCCTTGCGGTTTTGGCGGTGGTTGACCTGCAGTTTGCACAGTTGCATGTTTTAGGTAAGTAAAAACAATTTACTCCAAAGGAGTATTGTTGCCATGCATGAATGACATGTTTGTAGGGGGTGTACTAAATGCAGGATTGTGTGTGAAATTGTCCTTAGGTTTGTGCACAATGATATTTGTTTTGTCTTATTTCTAATTTGCCTTTCTTTCTTTCTTTTTAGTGGGATATCATTGGTGATTGCTGTGTAGTTGCTGGTGAATCAAGCTTTTTCAGGCAAGTGAGCGGTATAGTTTTTGAGTTTGTAACTCTTACTAACAAAGCTACACTTTGTTACTTGTCTTACACAGTGCTGGTTGTTGGTGGTGAATTTGTCCAGTTAATTTTAGCAGGAGAGATCATGGCTAGCCGCAGGATGACCGCTCAGCAGGTGGTTGGTATGCTTTTTGAGTCACAGTCTGATCATGACTATGAGACGGACTCTGCATCTGAGGCAGAGGAGGAAGTCAGAGATTCTGGCAGTGATGTTTCTGTTGGAGGGGAATCTTCTGATGATGAAGCCACACTCAGTGCAGATGAAGGTTCTGTTTTAGAGGAGGACATTGATGTGCCAATAGTGCAGCAACCTGGGGCTGAAAGGTTTCCCGTTAGAAGACCTGATGTCTGGGTTGCCCCAAACATGGAGCAGCCAGAGTTGCCTGCCTTTACTGGTCTCCCGGGGTGTAACGCCAATACAGAGAACTTTATGCCTATCAATTTCTTTGAGTTATTCATGGATGATGTGTTTTTGGAAGAGATTGTTGAGCAGACTAATTTGTATGCGGAGCAGCATTTGAGGGACAACGCTGCTAGACTTAGGCCACACTCTAGAGCTGCCCAGTGGATTCCCACAAATTTGGAGGAGCTAAAAAAGTTTTTGGGTTTGACTTTTTTGATGGGGTTGATAAGGAAGCCGTCACTGGCTTCTTATTGGTCTACTAGTCCCTTGATGGCAACAGCTATATTTCCAGCTACCATGAGTCGTAATCGGTATTTGCTTCTTCTTAGGATGCTGCATTTTGTTGACAATGCATTAGCCTTGCCACGAGATCACCCAGATTCTGACCGTCTTTTTAAGATTAGGCCTGTCCTTGATCATTTTGTAGATCGGTTTTCGGAGGTCTATGTTCCAGGCAAAGAGATAAGTGTGGACGAGTCTTTGGTCCTCTTCAAGGGTCGTTTGGTTTTTAGGCAGTACATTCCTAGCAAAAGGGCACGATATGGAATTAAATTGTATATGCTGTCTGAAAGTAGGACAGGATATGTGTATAGTTTCCGTGTGTACACTGGTAGGGATTCCAATATTGACCCCCCTGGTTGTCCTCCCACTTTTGGAGTTACTGAGAAAATAGTGTGGGATCTTGGTAGACGACTGTTCAACAAAGGTCACCATTTGTATGTAGATAACTTCTACACTGGTGTGCAGTTGTTCAAGGAATTGTTTAGAGTGGACACATTTGCTTGTGGCACAATCCGTTCTAACCGGAAAGGCTATCCAAGGGAGCTTGTCTGTAAAAAACTTGAGAGGGGACAGTGCTGTGCCTTGCGGAACGAGGAGCTGCTAGCTTTGAAATTTTCAGACAAGAGGGATGTCTACATGCTAAGTACCATCCATGATGAGAGTACTTCCCCTGTGACTGTTTGGGGCCAGGTTGCTGAAGTGCGCAAACCTGTGTGCATTTTAGATTATAATAAGCACATGGGAGGTGTAGATAGAGTTGACCAGAGGTTGGAACCTTATACTGCTATTCGTAAGTCTTATGTTTGGTATAAGAAGTTAGCACTTCACCTCTTCCACTTAGCAACCTTCAATGCTTTTATTGTGTTTAGGGATAGGTCTCCAGACTCAAAGATGACATTTGTGAAATTTCAGGAGTCAGTGATAGAGAGCCTTATTGTGGTGGAACAGGCCAGAGTTCCTAGAGAAGCAGTGGTGGAGGATGTGGCTAGATTGAAAGATCGCCACTTTGCTGAGCACATTCCTCCCACACCCAAAAAAGACTTTCCAGCTAAGAAATGTAGAGTGTGTTTTCGAAGAGGTATCCGGAGGGAGTCTCGAATGTACTGCCCAGATTGTCCTTCAAAGCCTGGGCTGTGTGTCGGTGCTTGTTTTAAGAATTACCACACCCAGAAGAATTTCTGGGAACAACCATGAGTGTAAACTCATGTCTGTTTTGTATTTTCATGTGTTTAGTTTCATGGTTAGCATTTCTGTCATGTTGTTAGTTAGAGCTTTTGTGTTTGTTGTTTTGTAATTCTTTCTACTTAGTTAGGGGTTCCTCTGTTTAAAAAAATAAAATAAAATATGATGCCATTGTGTGTGGAGTGGGGCTTGGCTGAGACTGTACATATTGACTTGATGTTGGCTACTGCAACACACTGCCAGCCAAACACCAGTCCACACACTCCCATCAGCTGGTGTGATTGTTGTATCAGGCATGTGGGCGTATGTAAGTGATGGGCCCTTGAGTGGCGCTGTCTGTCGATGTGAGTGTTGTAATGTGCTGGGCCCGTGGCTGGCGGTGTGAATGGCCTTGTGTGTGTCATGTATGAAAGTTGTGTGAATGGACTGTAAAGCGGTTGGTGCCTTGTCGCGGCTTTACAGCTCACGAGCTGTGAGTCATTGGTTCAGTTTTTTGCCTTTCAGTTACTAACAGTGCTTTTCATTTTTGTGAAAGCTCTTGTTAGTAAAATTTGATCCACTGAACCATCACTCACCCTCGTGCCAAATCCAACCAGTATGTGTGGTAAAAATGACCAAACCTGCTCCGCTGTAATCAGGCGTCGCAGCACACCTATGACACGCTAGGTGCCTCAGGTGGGACCCCGATGATGAAGCATGCCACCAACTTGGTTGGTGGGTGAGGGGTCTTTTTCACATAACCTAAGTGTGTTTCTTTTCAAAATTTTAGTGTTTGGCACATCACGGACGTATGTGGGCACATCAAAACGATATATTACAAAACTACCTGTGTTTGGGGGGGGAGAGGGCACCTATGTTTTTGGTCCTGTGTGCGGCCTTCATCTAGGGAAACCTACCAAACCCAGACATTTTTTAAAACTAGACACCCCAAGGAGTCTAGGGAGGAGTGGCTTGCGTGGATCCCCCAACATTTTCTTACCCAGACTCCTCTGTAAACCTCAAAATGTGCTTAAAAAAAGCATATTTTCCTGACTTTTCTTCGTACGATCACCACTCCAGCACAAAATTCCTACTCCCCAGTGTTCCCCTCAGTCTCCCAAATAAAATGACACCTCACGTATGTGGGTCCCCAAAGCAGAGTCAGTCTAAAGATGTATAAAAGAATATGTCCTTATAAACTCGCAGTACTATCCCCTGTATCTCTACAAGTTTTGGGCCTTATTCTGTTGGAGGCACCTGGCCCACCCACACAACTGAGGTATCATTTTTATCGGGAGACTTGGGGGAACGCTGGGTGGAAGGAAATTTGTGGCTCCACTCAGATTCCATAACTTTCTGTCACCGAAATGTGTGAAAAATGCGTTTTTTTAGCCAATATTTGAGGTTTGGAAAGGATTCTGGGTAACAGAACCTGGTCAGAGCCCCTCAAGTCACCCCATCTTGGATTCCCCTAGGTCTCTAGTTTTCAGAAATGCACAGGTTTGGTAGGTTTCCCTAGGTGCTGGCTGAGCTACAGGCCAAAAACTACAGGTAGGCACTGTTTTCAATGAAAAAATGTGATGTGTCCACGCTGCGCTTTGGGGCGTTTCCTGTCGCGGGCGCTACGCCTACCCACACAAGTGAGGTATCATTTTTATCGGGAGACGTGGGGGAACGCTGGGTGGAAGGAAATTTGTGGCCCCTCTCAGATTCCAGAACTTTCTGCCACAGAAATGTGAGGAACATGTGTTTTTTTAGCCAAATTTTGAGGTTTACAACGGATTCTGGGTAACAGAACCTGGTCCGAGCCACACAAATCACCCCATCTTGGATTCCCCTAGGTCTCTAGTTTTCAGAAATGCACAGGTTTGGTAGGTTTCCCTAGGTGGCGGCTGAGCTAGAGGCCAAAATCTACAGGTAGGCACTTTGCTAAAAACAGGTCTGTTTTCTGTGATGTGTCCACGTTGCGCTTTGGGGCGTTTCCTGTCGCGGGCGCTAGGCCTACCCACACAAGTGAGGTATCATTTTTATCGGGAGACGTGGGGGAACGCTGGGTGGAAGGAAATTTGTGGCTCCTCTCAGATTCCAGAACTTTCTGCCACAGAAATGTGAGGAACATGTGTTTTTTTAGCCAATTTTTGAGCTTTGCAAAGGATTCTGGGTAACAGAACCTGGTCCGAGCCCCGCCAGTCACCCCTCCTTAGATTCCCCTAGGTCTCTAGTTTTCAGAAATGTACAGGTTTGGTAGGTTTCCCTAGGTGCCGGCTGAGCTAGAGGCCAAAATCTACAGGTAGTCACTTTGCAAAAAACACCTCTGTTTTCTCCCAAAATTTTGGTGGTGTCCACGTTGCGCTTTGGGGCGTTTCCTGTCGCGGGCGCTAGGCCTACCCACGCAAGTGAGGTATCATTTTTATCGGGAGACTTGGGGGAACGCTGGGTGGAAGGAAATTTGTGGCTCCTCCCAGATTCCAGAACTTTCTGCCACAGAAATGTGAGGAACATGTGTTTTTTTAGCCAATTTTTGAGCTTTGCAAAGGATTCTGGGTAACAGAACCTGGTCCGAGCCCCGCCAGTCACGCCTCCTTGGATTCCCCTAGGTCTCTAGTTTTCAGAAATGCACAGGTTTGGTAGGTTTCCCTAGGTGGCGGCTGAGCTAGAGGTCAAAATCTACAGGTAGGCACTTTGCTAAAAACAGGTCTTTTTTCTGTGATGTGTCCATGTTGCGCTTTGGGGCGTTTCCTGTCGCGGGCGCTAGGCCTACCCACACAAGTGAGGTATCATTTTTATCGGGAGACGTGGGGGAACGCTGGGTGGAAGGAAATTTGTGGCTCCTCTCGGATTCCAGAACTTTCTGCCACAGAAATGTGAGGAACATGTGTTTTTTTAGCCAATTTTTGAGCTTTGCAAAGGATTCTGGGTAACAGAACCTGGTCCGAGCCCCGCCAGTCACCCCTCCTTGGATTCCCCTAGGTCTCTAGTTTTCAGAAATGTACAGGTTTGGTAGGTTTCCCTAGGTGCCGGCTGAGCTAGAGGCCAAAATCTACAGGTAGTCACTTCGCAAAAAACACCTCTGTTTTCTTCCAAAATTTTGGTGGTGTCCACGTTGCGCTTTGGGGCGTTTCCTGTCGCAGGCGCTAGGCCTACCCACGCAAGTGAGGTATCATTTTTATCGGGAGACTTGGGGGAACGCTGGGTGGAAGGAAATTTGTGGCTCCTCCCAGATTCCAGAACTTTCTGCCACAGAAATGTGAGGAACATGTGTTTTTTTAGCCAATTTTTGAGCTTTGCAAAGGATTCTGGGTAACAGAACCTGGTCCGAGCCCCGCCAGTCACCCCTCCTTGGATTCCCCTAGGTCTCTAGTTTTCAGAAATGCACAGGTTTGGTAGGTTTCCCTAGGTGGCGGCTGAGCTAGAGGCCAAAATCTACAGGTAGGCACTTTGCTAAAAACAGGTCTGTTTTCTGTGATGTGTCCACGTTGCGCTTTGGGGCGTTTCCTGTCGCGGGCGCTAGGCCTACCCACACAAGTGAGGTATCATTTTTATCGGGAGACGTGGGGGAACGCTGGGTGGAAGGAAATTTGTGGCTCCTCTCGGATTCCAGAACTTTCTGCCACAGAAATGTGAGGAACATGTGTTTTTTTAGCCAATTTTTGAGCTTTGCAAAGGATTCTGGGTAACAGAACCTGGTCCGAGCCCCGCCAGTCACCCCTCCTTGGATTCCCCTAGGTCTCTAGTTTTCAGAAATGTACAGGTTTGGTAGGTTTCCCTAGGTGCCGGCTGAGCTAGAGGCCAAAATCTACAGGTAGTCACTTCGCAAAAAACACCTCTGTTTTCTTCCAAAATTTTGGTGGTGTCCACGTTGCGCTTTGGGGCGTTTCCTGTCGCGGGCGCTAGGCCTACCCACGCAAGTGAGGTATCATTTTTATCGGGAGACTTGGGGGAACGCTGGGTGGAAGGAAATTTGTGGCTCCTCCCAGATTCCAGAACTTTCTGCCACAGAAATGTGAGGAACATGTGTTTTTTTAGCCAATTTTTGAGCTTTGCAAAGGATTCTGGGTAACAGAACCTGGTCCGAGCCCCGCCAGTCACCCCTCCTTGGATTCCCCTAGGTCTCTAGTTTTCAGAAATGCACAGGTTTGGTAGGTTTCCCTAGGTGGCGGCTGAGCTAGAAGCCAAAATCTACAGGTAGGCACTTTGCTAAAAACAGGTCTGTTTTCTGTGATGTGTCCACGTTGCGCTTTGGGGCGTTTCCTGTCGCGGGCGCTAGGCCTACCCACACAAGTGAGGTATCATTTTTATCGAGAGACGTGGGGGAACGCTGGGTGGAAGGAAATTTGTGGCTCCTCTCGGATTCCAGAACTTTCTGCCACAGAAATGTGAGGAACATGTGTTTTTTTAGCCAATTTTTGAGCTTTGCAAAGGATTCTGGGTAACAGAACCTGGTCCGAGCCCCGCCAGTCACCCCTCCTTGGATTCCCCTAGGTCTCTAGTTTTCAGAAATGTACAGGTTTGGTAGGTTTCCCTAGGTGCCGGCTGAGCTAGAGGCCAAAATCTACAGGTAGTCACTTCGCAAAAAACACCTCTGTTTTCTTCCAAAATTTTGGTGGTGTCCACGTTGAGCTTTGGGGCGTTTCCTGTCGCGGGCGCTAGGCCTACCCACGCAAGTGAGGTATCATTTTTATCGGGAGACTTGGGGGAACGCTGGGTGGAAGGAAATTTGTGGCTCCTCCCAGATTCCAGAACTTTCTGCCACAGAAATGTGAGGAACATGTGTTTTTTTAGCCAATTTTTGAGCTTTGCAAAGGATTCTGGGTAACAGAACCTGGTCCGAGCCCCGCCAGTCACCCCTCCTTGGATTCCCCTAGGTCTCTAGTTTTCAGAAATGCACAGGTTTGGTAGGTTTCCCTAGGTGGCGGCTGAGCTAGAGGCCAAAATCTACAGGTAGGCACTTTGCTAAAAACAGGTCTGTTTTCTGTGATGTGTCCACGTTGCGCTTTGGGGCGTTTCCTGTCGCGGGCGCTAGGCCTACCCACACAAGTGAGGTATCATTTTTATCGGGAGACGTGCGGGAACGCTGGGTGGAAGGAAATTTGTGGCTCCTCTCGGATTCCAGAACTTTCTGCCACAGAAATGTGAGGAACATGTGTTTTTTTAGCCAATTTTTGAGCTTTGCAAAGGATTCTGGGTAACAGAACCTGGTCCGAGCCCCGCCAGTCACCCCTCCTTGGATTCCCCTAGGTCTCTAGTTTTCAGAAATGCACAGGTTTGGTAGGTTTCCCTAGGTGGCGGCTGAGCTAGAGGCCAAAATCTACAGGTAGGCACTTTGCTAAAAACAGGTCTGTTTTCTGTGATGTGTCCACGTTGCGCTTTGGGGCGTTTCCTGTCGCGGGCGCTAGGCCTACCCACACAAGTGAGGTATCATTTTTATCGGGAGACGTGGGGGAACGCTGGGTGGAAGGAAATTTGTGGCTCCTCTCGGATTCCAGAACTTTCTGCCACAGAAATGTGAGGAACATGTGTTTTTTTAGCCAATTTTTGAGCTTTGCAAAGGATTCTGGGTAACAGAACCTGGTCCGAGCCCCGCCAGTCACCCCTCCTTGGATTCCCCTAGGTCTCTAGTTTTCAGAAATGTACAGGTTTGGTAGGTTTCCCTAGGTGGCGGCTGAGCTAGAGGCCAAAATCTACAGGTAGTCACTTCGCAAAAAACACCTCTGTTTTCTTCCAAAATTTTGGTGGTGTCCACGTTGCGCTTTGGGGCGTTTCCTGTCGCGGGCGCTAGGCCTACCCACGCAAGTGAGGTATCATTTTTATCGGGAGACTTGGGGGAACGCTGGGTGGAAGGAAATTTGTGGCTCCTCCAAGATTCCAGAACTTTCTGCCACAGAAATGTGAGGAACATGTGTTTTTTTAGCCAATTTTTGAGCTTTGCAAAGGATTCTGGGTAACAGAACCTGGTCCGAGCCCCGCCAGTCACCCCTCCTTGGATTCCCCTAGGTCTCTAGTTTTCAGAAATGCACAGGTTTGGTAGGTTTCCCTAGGTGGCGGCTGAGCTAGAGGCCAAAATCTACAGGTAGGCACTTTGCTAAAAACAGGTCTGTTTTCTGTGATGTGTCCACGTTGCGCTTTGGGGCGTTTCCTGTCGCGGGCGCTAGGCCTACCCACACAAGTGAGGTATCATTTTTATCGGGAGACGTGGGGGAACGCTGGGTGGAAGGACATTTGTGGCTCCTCTCAGATTCCAGCACTTTCTGCCACAGAAATGTGAGGAACATGTGTTTTTTTAGCCAATTTTTTAGCTTTGCAAAGGATTCTGGGTAACAGAACCTGGTCCGAGCCCCGCCAGTCACCCCTCCTTGGATTCCCCTAGGTCTCTATAGTTTTCAGAAATGCACAGGTTTGGTAGGTTTCCCTAGGTGGCGGCTGAGCTAGAGGCCAAAATCTACAGGTAGGCACTTTGCTAAAAACAGGTCTGTTTTCTGTGATGTGTCCACGTTGCGCTTTGGGGCGTTTCCTGTCGCGGGCGCTAGGCCTACCCACACAAGTGAGGTATCATTTTTATCGGGAGACGTGGGGGAACGCTGGGTGGAAGGAAATGTGTTGCTCCTCTCGGATTCCAGAACTTTCTGCCACAGAAATGTGAGGAACATGTGTTTTTTTAGCCAATTTTTGAGCTTTGCAAAGGATTCTGGGTAACAGAACCTGGTCTGAGCCCCGCCAGTCACCCCTCCTTGGATTCCCCTAGGTCTCTAGTTTTCAGAAATGTACAGGTTTGGTAGGTTTCCCTAGGTGCCGGCTGAGCTAGAGGCCAAAATCTACAGGTAGTCACTTCGCAAAAAACACCTCTGTTTTCTTCCAAAATTTTGGTGGTGTCCACGTTGCGCTTTGGGGCGTTTCCTGTCGCGGGCGCTAGGCCTACCCACGCAAGTGAGGTATCATTTTTATCGGGAGACTTGGGGGAACGCTGGGTGGAAGGAAATTTGTGGCTCCTCCCAGATTCCAGAACTTTCTGCCACAGAAATGTGAGGAACATGTGTTTTTTTAGCCAATTTTTGAGCTTTGCAAAGGATTCTGGGTAACAGAACCTGTTCCGAGCCCCGCCAGTCACCCCTCCTTGGATTCCCCTAGGTCTCTAGTTTTCAGAAATGCACAGGTTTGGTAGGTTTCCCTAGGTGGCGGCTGAGCTAGAGGCCAAAATCTACAGGTAGGCACTTTGCTAAAAACAGGTCTGTTTTCTGTGATGTGTCCACGTTGCGCTTTGGGGCGTTTCCTGTCGCGGGCGCTAGGCCTACCCACACAAGTGAGGTATCATTTTTATCGGGAGACGTGGGGGAACGCTGGGTGGAAGGACATTTGTGGCTCCTCTCAGATTCCAGCACTTTCTGCCACAGAAATGTGAGGAACATGTGTTTTTTTAGCCAATTTTTGAGCTTTGCAAAGGATTCTGGGTAACAGAACCTGGTCCGAGCCCCGCCAGTCACCCCTCCTTGGATTCCCCTAGGTCTCTAGTTTTCAGAAATGTACAGGTTTGGTAGGTTTCCCTAGGTGCCGGCTGAGCTAGAGGCCAAAATCTACAGGTAGTCACTTCGCAAAAAACACCTCTGTTTTCTTCCAAAATTTTGGTGGTGTCCACGTTGCGCTTTGGGGCGTTTCCTGTCGCGGGCGCTAGGCCTACCCACACAAGTGAGGTATCATTTTTATCGGGAGACTTGGGGGAACGCTGGGTGGAAGGAAATTTGTGGCTCCTCTCAGATTCCAGAACTTTCTGCCACAGAAATGTGAGGAACATGTGTTTTTTTAGCCAATTTTTGAGCTTTGCAAAGGATTCTGGGTAACAGAACCTGGTCCGAGCCACACAAATCACCCCATCTTGGATTCCCCTAGGTCTCTAGTTTTTAGAAATGCACAGGTTTGGTAGGTTTCCCTAGGTGGCGGCTGAGCTAGAGGCCAAAATCTACAGGTAGGCACTTTGCTAAAAACAGGTCTGTTTTCTGTGATGTGTCCACGTTGCGCTTTGGGGCGTTTCCTGTCGCGGGCGCTAGGCCTACCCACACAAGTGAGGTATCATTTTTATCGGGAGACGTGGGGGAACGCTGGGTGGAAGGACATTTGTGGCTCCTCTCAGATTCCAGCACTTTCTGCCACAGAAATGTGAGGAACATGTGTTTTTTTAGCCAATTTTGGAGCTTTGCAAAGGATTCTGGGTAACAGAACCTGGTCCGAGCCACACAAATCACCCCATCTTGGATTCCCCTAGGTCTCTAGTTTTCAGAAATGCACAGGTTTGGTAGGTTTCCCTAGGTGGCGGCTGAGCTAGAGGCCAAAATCTACAGGTAGGCACTTTGCTAAAAACAGGTCTGTTTTCTGTGATGTGTCCACATTGCGCTTTGGGGTGTTTCCTGTCGCGGGCGCTAGGCCTACCCACACAAGTGAGGTATCATTTTTATCGGGAGACGTGGGGGAACGCTGGGTGGAAGGAAATTTGTGGCTCCTCTCAGATTCCAGAACTTTCTGCCACAGAAATGAGAGGAACATGTGTTTTTTTAGCCAAATTTTGAGGTGTGCAAAGGATTCTGGGTAACAGAACCTGGTCCGAGCCACACAAATCACCCCATCTTGGATTCCCCTAGGTCTCTAGTTTTCAGAAATGCACAGGTTTGGTAGGTTTCCCTAGGTGGCGGCTGAGCTAGAGGCCAAAATCTACAGGTAGGCACTTTGCTAAAAACAGGTCTGTTTTCTGTGATGTGTCCACGTTGCGCTTTGGGGCGTTTCCTGTCGCGGGCGCTAGGCCTACCCACACAAGTGAGGTATCATTTTTATCGGGAGACTTCGGGGAACATAGAATAGCAAAACAAGTGTTATTGCCCCTTGTCTTTCTCTACATTTTTCCCTTCCAAATGTAAGACAGTGTGTAAAAAAGACGTCTATTTGAGAAATGCGCTGTAATTCACATGCTAGTATGGGCACCCCGGAATTCAGAGATGTGCAAATAACCACTGCTTCTCAACACCTTATCTTGTGCCCATTTTGGAAATACAAAGGTTTTCTTGATAGCTATTTTTTACTCTTTATATTTCAGCAAATGAATTGCTGTATACCCGGCATAGAATGAAAACCCACTGCAGGGTGCAGGTCATTTATTGGCTCTGGGTACCTAGAGTTCTTGATGAACCTACAAGCCCTATATATCCCCGCAACCAGAAGAGTCCAGCAGACGTAACGGTATATTGCTTTCGAAAATCTGACATTGCAGGAAAAAGTTACAGAGTAAAACTTAGAGAAAAATTGATGTTTTTTTCACCTCAATTTCAATATTTTTCTTTTTCAGTTGCTATTTTCTGTAGGAAACCCTTGTAGGATCTACACAAATTACCCCTTGCTGAATTCAGAATTTTGTCTACTTTTCAGAAATGTTGCGGTTTATGGGATCCAGCGTTGGTTTCATGCCCATTTCTGTCACTGACTGGAAGGAGGCTGAAAGCACAAAAAATCGTAAAAATGGGGTATGTCCCAGTAAAATGCCAAAATTGGGTTGAAAAATTGGGTTTTCTGATTCAAGTCTGCCTGTTCCTGAAAGCTGGGAAGCTGGTAATTTTATCACCGCAAACCCTTTGTTGATGCCCTTTTCAGGGAAAAAACCACAAGCCTTCTTCTGCAGCCCATTTTTCCAAATTTTTTTTAAAAAATGAAATTTTCACTGTTTTTTGGCTAATTTCTTGGCCTCCTTCTGGGGAACCCACAAAGTCTGGGTACCTCTAGAATCCCTAGGATGTTGGAAAAAAAGGACGCAAATTTGGCATGGGTAGCTTATGTGAACAAAAAGTTATGAGGGCCTAAGCGCGAACTGCTCCAAATAGCCAAAAAAAGGCTCGGCACAGGAGGGGGAAAAGGCCTGGCAGCGAAGGGGTTAAACCATTCTGCCTGCTTATGTATTCCCTGTCTGGGTCAGATTGACAGTTGGACTGTTCTCCACTAGACAGTGACACAAAGGGAGCTGGGGTGTAGCCTGCATATCCTGATGAGCCATCTGGGCTAGAGCGGAGCGGTCACTCACACCTGAATGGACTCTGCCTGCCCTCACACAATGCAGTGTCTGACCCCCTGGTGTGTGCCTAGGACCAGGCCTCAGCAAGGCAGGATCTTGTGAACAACAAAGACTTTCCTTTGAAGTTTGCCTACTTCAAAGGCAGAAAGGGGTATAAGTTGTGGACCCAAAACCCCAGATTTTGAGATTACCTATGAACTAAGAGGAACCTCTGCCAAGGAGAAGAGCTGAGAAGTGCTGTCCCTGCCTGTGACACAACTTCCACGAAGGCATGAAAGCAGTAGCCAACTGGATGAGAGACAGCTGCCTTCAACTCAGTACAAACAAGACCGAAGTACTAATCATGGGCCCTCAACCCAACGCATGGAGCGACTCCTGGTGGCCACCCACCCTCGGAAACCTGTCTACCCCCGCCAGCCAAACCCGCAACTTCGGAATCATCCTAAACCCCAACCTCAGCATGAACCATCAAATCAACTCAGTCACCTCCACCTGCTTCTGCACCCTCCGCCTTCTATGCAAGACCATCAAAGGATCCCCCTCGAACACAGAAAGACTGTCACACACGCCCTCATCACAAGCAGACTGGACTATGCCAACGTACTCTATGCCTGGAATCAACACAAAAAAAAACACCTGCAAATTGTAAAACATCCAGAACGCTGCCGGCAGACTGATGCTTGACCTACCCTAACACTGCCACATCTCGCAACACCTACGTACACTGCACTGACTCACAGTAGAGAAGAGAATCACTTTCAAGATTTTCACCCACGCACACACAGCCCTCCACAGCACCGGACCAGCCTACCTGAAACAGCAACTCAACTTCCACGTACCCCACAGGGCCCTACGCTCAGCCCAGCTCTCTCTCGCAGAAGTACCCTGCATCTGGAAAACCAGAACATGAGGACGATCCTTCTCCTACCTCGCGGCCACCACTTTGAACGCCCTACCCATCCACATCAGACAAACCACCTCCCTCCTCAACTTCACGAAGGAACTGAATACATGGCTTTTTTGCCCACCTCACCGGTAAATGCTACACTCCCCCCCCCCCCCTCCCCCCAGCGCCTTGAGAGCCTAACAGGTGAGTAGCTGCACTTTACAAACACTGTTTGATTGATTGATTAACTGTTCTTTGCTGGGCTATCCTGCAGTTGCTGCTTCTGCCTGTGAAAGGAGACAAAGACTGGACTTTGTGGTATATTCCTGTGTGTGAATAATCTCTATGAGCTTGGATTGAGCTTGCCTCCTGTTTTGAAGTCTCAGGGTCATCAAAGACTTCCTCTGCCAGCACCTAGACTCTCTGCTGAGACTCCTGCCCTGCCAAGTTGTGCCCCATCCAGTCCCTGGTCCCTTGAGAGGTGAAGTTGACAGAACAAGGACTGAAATCCACGCACAGAACACCGTGCCGTGAAAGTTTGACGCACCACCTGCAACAAGACTGAAAAACAACGCACCACCCACTTGGTGGCTAAAATCGACGCTCCACCTGCATTGTGGCTGGGAGATCGATGCATCGCTGCTGGAGAAACGACGTAACACCCACTTGCAGCTGCTGATAACGACGCAAACCCCAAGCAGCACGGTTTTCCAACAGAGTGCGGCTGGACTTCTCATGCATCATTGCTGGGTGTCAAAAAATCAATGCAAGTCTGCGCGGATCCGAGGTGCCTGTCTGGAAATTGATGCATCGCTTTCTCGTGGGAGAGAAAAACAACGCATTGCTGATCCGACCAGAGAAGAAACGACGCACTGCCTCACTTGCAAGTAAGAAATCGACACATCGCTGACTTTTCTGACGCACGCTCCCCCGTGTGGCTTTATTTTAAATGCAAACTAGGCACTTTGTGTAAAATCAAAGTTTCCATTTTTCTCTATGGAGTAAGACTCTTATTCTTTTGAAAATCCATATGTTGACTTGTGTATGTTGGATTTTTGTCGTTTTAATCTTGTTTGATTTAGATAAATATTGCCTATTTCTCTAAACTGGTGTGGTGTTCATTTGGTAGTGTTTTCTCTGTACTACTGTGTGTGTTGGTACAAATACTTTACACATTGCCTTTAAGATAAGCCTGACTGCTTGTGCTAAGCTACCAAGGGGGTGAGCTGCGGTTATCGTAAGTGTGTATCTCCATTGCCCTGACTAGAGTGAGGGGCCCTGCTTGGACAGAGTGCAAACTGACTGCCAACCAGAGACACCATTTCTAACACCCAACTATATTTCTAAATCTTATTTCTGAAGGATATGTCTACCTTCAGATTCCTCACCTTTTGAATATTCTAGGTGTTGAAACTGGATTTGGAAACTTTTCAATAGCTCTCTGTGATGGTAGGGGCTGCTGACTTCATTTTAGCACCAGAAACAACAATATTGTGAAGTCACTGGTGCCATAAAGTGCCCCCACTAGTCCCCACTGTCAGTTCTCTTTTTCCCCCCATCATTGATGTAGTTCTGGAGCTTGCTTTCCTCAAGTTTTCAGTCAGCATCTTTTCATGAGTCATCAGATTTTCTTTACAAAAATTCCAGTGAAATACAGGGTTGTCATCCACCAAGATATTGTTGCAAAGTAAGATGGGAGGACACCCAAAGAATGATGGACCCAGAGGCAGCAATTAATTATCTGGAAATATATGTAATGTAAAGAGGAAATGCTAAATGGGTCCAGAAGCATCAGACAGTACTATAACTGATAATGAACCTAAAACATCAAACCCTTTTACATCCTCCCCCACTGTGATACTGTGATGTGCACTCACATTCTGTAAATGAACACCATAATTCAAATAATAACATGTTATCAGATGTCAGGCTTCAAACCCTGTAGAGACTTTGATGGCACCTGGGGCCATTTACACCTGTGGTTCCTACACCAAGACCTCAGCCTAGTCAATCCTGCCCAGATTTTCGTTCTCCAGGTACATACCCTGTATCGTATATCAACATTTTGTTTGATGGGTTTCGCAGAGCAATAATTATCACTGGAATGCCCTCCAGCCCCACTTGTACCATGGCTGTCCTCTATGGGATGCTGTCAGCAGAATTCTCATCGGCTCCTTTTGTTCACTTCCTGCCCATGCCACCCATTTTGTTGGCTCTGGTGTCTTCAAATTCTTCGACACTGAAGCCAACTCCATCTCTAGCCGTGATTGCTCCAGTTGGGTATTCTCTGGCTCCAGATCACCCTTCACCGTTGCCAGTATCGACACCACTAGCATCAGTTCTTACACCATCAAGGCTGACATTGGTGCCAGCCCCTGTACCCATAATGGATCTACCAGACATTGCGCACAGCTTTAGAAGGGATGCGCTGAGGGCATACGGAAGAATGCATATTTTTTGGAGGATATTCTGTTCCTCTAGAGGACCCATGTGGGACACAGAGGATGGGGATTGCCAGTCTGTCTCCATGGACCACAGTTACTCAGCTTTGAAAGATGCCAGTGGCTTAGACACCTCTGTGGCAGGTCTCCTTTCACCACAAACCACGTCATATAATTCCAAAATTACAAAAGGTGGCAAAAGTTTTGGAATTCCCACTAAGCTCCTAACAGATATCATATACCCTAATTCTCAAGTTTTTGAACCACTGCTACCCTTCAAAAATGCCATCACTGCCCCAGTCATGTTTGTGTCTGAAAAGCCAACCTCAGCCCCTTCTGTGAGTTGACTATTGACCAGGTGATACATACTAGCCCATAGGAGATCCTACTTTCCTGTCTATTCACCACTTCAATGAGAGTCTGGTGGGACAAGTGTTTTGTTCTTAACGGTTTTCACCAGGAGCTTAACCTACCACTCCTTTGAACAGGAAGCTTAAGAAGATAGAGTAATTTATAAAGAAGTTGTTCTCAGCAGGGGGTATGGTTCTCACATTCCTTAATGCCACATGCTTAATGGGTTATTACGCTCATGTGTATGGGACATTGACCAAATGGTTTTACAAAATCTCCTAGACAACCTCCAGGAACATTTTACTGAACTTGTGTGGGATGGTCAGGCTGCAGCCAGACATGTGAGACAGGTTATTCAGTCAGGCTTAGACACTGCTGGTACACAGCAGTAGGCACTTTCTTGTCCTTAAGGTGTCATGCCTGGTTGCACAACTCAGGTTTCTCTTTTAAGAGTACCCTGCCTGGGGAAAATGCTAAACTGGTGACAAGGTAGGGGATACGTAACCCAAAGAACTGACAGTGCTTTCCCAGAGAGTTTGCCGTGGTCCAGCAAACTGCTTGTGTGTACCACACGCGCCTCAGCCGAAGTGAAGATTGATGTTTGGCCAATGTGGAATCAAAGCATCACTCCAGCCTCTGCAAAACTTTGGAAGAAGACAATGGACTTACAGAGAAATTTGTGTATTTTGGTCAGAAACATGCTGGTGAGACTGTGAAAGAGGTACCGTACACAACACAGAGCTATAAGATATAAGGAACAATGCATGTAAAGGCAGCGATCACCAGGTACAGAGAAGCGCTAGAGGTAGAAATAGTTACATGCAAAGAAACACTAAAGGCAGTAACAACCGTATATGGAAAACACAATGGGAAGTGACAGGTGCCAGAGAACTCTGTGAGCAAAAGCAGATAAATGCAGAGAAACATCAGACGTGGTGATAAGAAGGTATATAGAGAATATGATTACTCTTACCAGAACCTGTGTGAAGAGAGCTATCTGACGTCTGCACCAGGCGCTGCAAACCAAGTGAAAGCACAGGGTTGTGCTCACAGAGCAGTAAATCCATCAAGAGACACACCACCTAAGGTACGAGGTAGGGCTCAGCACAACTTAAAAAGTCTTCAAGAAATTGAAGGTCTCCAATGGCTGGAAAAAAACGAGCCCACAAGATTTAAATTTGTCTGAAACAACCCTAATGCCAGCACATCACAGGGCCTTGATGATGGTATGAATGAACCATGTCCTGGCGGATAGCAGACAGTGCTGAACTCTGCTATCAATGTTAGTAAGTTCCACAAATGGTTGTAATGTTGTTTGCTACTTAAAACCACCACTTCTATTCAGTGCTGCCAAAAAGCAAAGAATTGGTGATAGATGAACTGCCTGGATAGAAAGGTTTGCTGATTTCATTGATGCACTGGAAGAAACAGATGACAAAAAAGATTATCATATATCTTAAGAATCTTGCAGGTGAAAGAGTAAAACAGGCAATAAAGAAAATACCACATGCCAATGAAGTCTCATACTGTGCTAAATATCAAATTCAATCCAATGTCAAATGTTGATTAAAAAAAGATATATTTTCAGTCAGAAAAGACAAACAGCTGGTGAAACAATTCAACAACTTTGTTGACAGACTTAATACGCTCATCAAACATTGTAAGTTCAATTAATTTGATGATGAAGAAATCATACGTCTTAGAGTCACATGTGGTTGTTCGTCAGATTCATTCAGATGACAAATGCTGAGAGAAACACTTAGGGGCTGATTATGAGTTCGGTGGACGGGAAGACCTGTCCTCCGAACTTCCGACGGGAAGGTTGCCACCTTACTGGTGACCTCCCTTCCGGCTCCATTATGACTTACCTGCTAGGCTGACGGGCGGAAACCGAGGTTTCCGTCCGTCAGCCCGGCAGAAAAGTGGTGGCAGCATTGTCACTGGCTCGTAATCAAGCTAGTGGCAATGCTACCACCCACAGGGGGCATGAGCACAATTGTAATGCACACTGTCTGCATAGCAGACAGTGCTCATTACAAGGGTTCCTGGCAGGGGGACCCCTGTACTCCCATGCCGTAGGCATAGGCCGTGCAGGTGCCTCCCTGTGGTCCCTTGCACCTGTTCTCTGCCAGCCTTTTCATGGCAGTGAAACTGCCATGAAAAGGCAGATGAGAACCAGGTTGTAATCAGCAGGCAGCGCTGAGTTCAGTGCCGCCCTGGCTGATTCCATGCTGCACCGCCGTCAGCCCGTTGGGAACATTGTTCCTGGCGGAAACGGAAGTCGTTTGGGGATCTGACTGCCTAACTCTTTATTTGGCAGTCGGACTGCCAAAATGGTGGCGATCATGACCTCCACCGCAAGTCTGGCAGTCTGTTGACTGCCAGACTTTTAATGAGGTTGTTAGTCTGGAGCGAGTACTCATGGCTGCCAGAGCTGATGAACGTGTAGAACGACAAGCTGCTGACATGGAGGCTGTAGGTGCCCAAAATGTGTTAGTCTTGAACATGAAAGGTAAGCAAAAACACAAGGCTGAAGGACACAAAGTGATGTCTCTAAAGAAAACCATTTTGTAATGGTTTGCAAGGCAAAGGAAAAACATAGTGTGTCACACCAAAATAACAAAACGGATGCCTGAACTTTTCAGAAGCGTGCTACGCATGACCAAAAAAACTAAGCAAAAAAATCAGCTATGGCAAATCAACACTGAGCAAAGTCGATGGTTATCTTAATCTTCGTTCAAGACTTCTTCAGTTTCAGTGTCTAGTGACAGTGAAGAAGATGGATGTGCGATGTCAGACTGGCCACGTGGCGAAAAATATGGGTTGAAGAAAAGTCAAGAAAAATCACAATAGTCATTTAAACATTGTCCACATATTACACTCAAGATGAATTGCTGTTCCATACCTTTTATTATTGACAGTGTTGGGTCGATAAACATTATCCCTGAGGAGAAATACAGTGAATGGTCTCAAGTGCCCCACCTCATACCGTTGAAAACTAAAGTGTATACATGGGCTGCATCGACGCCATTAAAGAGTCAAGGTTAATTTGTAACAACATTGAAACATAAAATGACAAAGTTGCAAGCACCCATTCATGTACTTCAAGGTACTGCGTCAAGTGCCTGTTTCCATACTGCTGCTGAAATGGGACTGAGATTGGTGAAATACAACATAAATGCTCATCACGAAATAGTAAGCCAGTTCTCTCCATTGTTTCATGGATGTGATAGAGACATCTAATTGCAGATTCCTTACCTTAGAATTTCTACCAGGTGTCAGCTTGATCCGGAGAATTTTCTGAGCAGTACCCCTGCACTTTGTTAGGTGGCATTGATCGACTCTGCGTCAGTCGTCAGTGTCGTTCGCACCGAACATGACATTGTGGGTTTTATAAGTGCACTGACGTCAGTTCTTTTCTTTCCGCACCAGCTAGCACCAATTCAAAGAGCGCTACCTACCCCTCAATCACTTTTTGACTGCCCTTTTTAAAACTTTTGTAAAAGACTTTTTTTGGAGTTTTCTACTGCTGGTGCTTCAAGGAGGTCATTGAGAAAGATTGGCTTTAAGCCGTGCAGTTCCTGCCATAGGGTGATATCCGTGATGGATCCCCACCTCGTGTGTCTTTGGTGCCTGGAGTGTGACCCTGACCTGAAGTCGTGCTCAGAGTAAAAGGCCATGCATCCGAAGACTTTGAGGGAGTGGTCCCTGAAGCTGATGGCGACCTGACGCTTGACTCCTTGCAAGTTGAGAGGAAGGTCCCAGGAGCAGTTGCGGTGTCCTCCATCATCATCATCCCATTCCAAGTCCTCAGGACGGTCGGGTAAGTTGTGGCATACGAAGAAGTCAAAGCGTTTTTCAACTTCTCCTTGTTCGTCTTCTGACGAGATGGGGAAGCTGTGTCGTTCTAGGCCTCCTTCTCGGAGCCTGTGTCCGGGTCAACTCCGCGCCTCTCCGAGTTTCCCTGAGTCGGAACAACCTCTGCCCAATTGAATGAGTTCTGTGAGGCCATGCACCTCATTTTTGGGCAGTCCAACACCGCTGGTGGGCCTTCAGGTTCCGCGCCAGTGACTTCGGCCTCAGCTCTGAGTGGGACCGATGGATCCATTACTGGATTTGAACTGGCATCCTTTGTACTACCTCAGCCTTCCCTGACACTGGTCACAAAGCCAACACTCCCTCCACTGCCCATGCACCTGAGCAGTGCTGTCCCTATTCTTATTGCCGACATGGATTTGGATGGGTGTCATGTGACGCCAATTCCCAACCTGGCAGGAGTCTTGCCTCCTATGTCAGATCCTGAATCCCTCTCCCATGGGCTTGGCTACAGTAAAGAATTGGAGCGGTTGCTGGACCCTTTAGAATACCAGCTCCAGGATCCTATGGACGTTTGTACAGACTTGGGTGTAGCCAGTGTACTGGATACTTCCTGGATGCTTTCTCCTCCTACCATGGCTCCAGATGAGGGAACTTCATATTCAGTGGTGGTGTGAAGAGCAGCTCTTGGACCTTGAGTTGCCTTTGGTGGCAGTCAGGACTATCCTCCTGACAGAGGTGCTTCAACCTGGAGCTTCATTCTCCAAACCCCTGCTCCCATTCAATGAAGCCCTTACAGATGTCCTACTGGGTACTTCGTACAAACCCAGCACAGGGGCTCCTATGAAAAGGACAATTGTCTGCCGCCATCACCCTGCTCCGGGTGACCCAAGTTTCCTGACGCAACACCCCATCCCTGAAAGCTTGGATATCCAACCCTCCACCTCCCATGGCATCTTCCCTTCCCCACCTATGGATAGAGAATTCAATGGGTGGACACACTGGGGAAGAAGATGTTTTCTATCTTCTTCCGACCAACTTTGCATTGCTGTCTGTGAACACCCATGTCTTTGGGCTGGTATTCCCAGACATTGTAAGAAACAGGTGCGCAGGTGCTGCCACAGGTCCCGGAGGAGGCCCGGGCTGTACTCCCCCAAACAGTTGCTCATGGACATTGTGGAAGTCTGACTTTTCGGGGGTTGTCCAAGCCAGTCTTATGGACATGCCCTTTGATGGTACTTGTCTCTTTAGAGAGAAAGCAGACTCAGCGCTCACGCGCTTCAAGGATTCTCGTGCTATGGCCATGTCCTTGGGCCTCGCAGCAGCCCCTCATCACCCATAGTCTTCTTTTCTCCACTTTTGTGGCTACAGAAGGAGAGCCCAATCGCATCTGTTACCAACCAGTCACAATCCCGCCCCCCCACCACCTGCAGCTGCCTCCAAACCTTCCTAGTCTGACTCTCTCCCACCAGGGGCCAGTCGGAGGCAGGATTCACCATTACCTTCTCCGCTGGCAATCCATTACACCAGACAAGTGGGTTTTGCAGATAGTTTGAAGGGGCTGCTCCCTCCCCTTCGAGACTACCCCTTTACACATGCTACCATCCTAAGATCGGATGATGGAGGATCACTTGGCACTTCTCAGAAAGGAGGTTATGGCTCTATTGGCCAATGGAGCCATAGAGAGGGTTCCCTAGCAAGAGGTAGGTTGTGGTTGCTAATCCTGCTACTTTCTGGTGCCCAAAAAGGACAAGGGGCTCTGCCCTGTCTTAGTCCTTTGAACCCTGAATCGCTTCTTTAAGAAGGAGAAGTTCAAAATGCTTACTCTGGCTCAGGTTTTAGCTGCCCTGGACCCAGGATGGTAGTATTGGACTTCCATGACCCTTACTTTCATATTCCCATCCTGCCTGCCCATATATGTTACTTGCGGTTCATTTCAGGACATGAGCACTTTCAGTTCACCGTGTTCTCCTTTCGCCTTGCCAGTGCCCCTTTGGGTGTTCACCAAGGTGATGGCGCTGGTCCCAGCTCATCTGCGCAGATCAGGGGTTCCAGTCTTCCCCTATCTCGACAACTGGTTGTTGAAGGTGGGCTCGCCCCAGACTGTCGTCTCTCACCTCCAGACTATGGAGCTGTCCTGGACACACAGCAGTTGTGGGCTTATCCTTTTTTTCAGGCTATGATACCGATGTTTCAGCCTCTATCCTAGATTTTGGTGAGATTGACTTTGAGGCTGCTGGGCCTCATGGCCTCATGCATCCTACTAGTGACATGTGCCAGTTGTCGTATGTGGGCGCTGCAGTAGGACCTGATGTTCCAGTGGGCTCAACATCAGGGAAATCTCCCTGACATGGTCCAGATCTCGGAGAGAACTGCACGAGATCTGCAGTGGTGTCTAACTAATTGCGATTGGGTCAGAGGGAGATCCTTCTCCCTTCCCCAACCAGATCTGGCAGTAGTGACAGATGTGCCACATCAATCTATTGGAACTCAAACTAGCATTGAAAACATTTCTTCCCTCTCTCAAGAGGAAGGTAGCACAGGTGTGCACAGATAATACCAACGCCATGTGGTACTGCAGCAAGCAGGGTGGGGTGGGGTTGTGGACCCTCTGTTAGGAGGCTCTGCACCTGTGGACATGGCTGAAACAACAGGGCATTTCCCTGGTGGTACAATATCTGAACACCAGAGCGGACTAGCTCAGCCGACAATGCTTAGTCGATCATGAATGGTGTCTCCATCCGCAAGGCCTCTTTTAGTAGTGGGGAGAGCCTTGTTTAGATATATTACTCTCCACAGAGAATGTGCAATGTCAGCAAATACTGTGCGTTGGATTCTCCAAGGCAGCAATCGCTTGGAGACTATTTTCATCTTGAGTGGAACTCAGCCCTCCTATATGCCTTTCCACCCTTGCCACTTCTGCCCAGAGTTCTCAAGAAGATCAAGAATTCCCTGAAGTAATCCTTGTGGCTGTGGACTGGGCACAGAGAGTCTAGTATCCCAAGCTACTGAGCATGGCCATTGATCCTTCGATCAGACTGCCCTTTCGGGAGGATCTTCTGTCACAGCAGCAAGGGAAGGTTCTCCACCCGAACCTGTCCACTCTCCACCTTCTTTTCTTAAAAAAAATATTTTTGTTATTGATTTTAATTTTTAAAAAAACATTGGCAGATCGATGGTCCAGCACAATCGGCGCCAGTTTCAGCTTTTGGCATTGGCATAGTGGCTTAAGCAACACAAAACACATTTTAGGTCTTTCATTAAGCCGTCTAGCACCTAGGTGCAAAAAAACAACAGATATGTGTGGAACAAAGCTGTGACAGCCATAGGTTATGCATCCCCTTGTTCCTGGACTCACCTGAGTGTATTGTTGGTAGGCCAGCTTGAGTCATCCCCAGAAGAATCTAGTCCATAAAAGGCCCTCCACAAGCCTTACTCCGATATGTCATCTTTTCAGCTGCCATGTAAAACTCCATTCTGTTTCTCCACTCAGCTATCGCGGGAGCCTCATGTGTACCCCACTGTCTTGCAATGTCCCTCCTGGCCACCACCAATCCCAAAGCACTAAACAGGAGTTTAAATCAGGGATGTCATCATCACTGGGGGTGGCCAGTAGGACAAATTTAAGATCCATCGGAAGCTGGATCTCAAGTATTTGGGAGAGCTTCTTTGTTATTCTATCCCAATAGATCTGTATGTGTGGACATTCCCTTAGTATGTGTAGGAAGGAACCCATGACTGTGCCACAGAGAAGGAAGTTTGGGGAGGGAGCTTTGCCCTTCTTAAATAGTCTGCTATGATTAAAGTAAGTCCTATGGAGGATTTTAAATTGTATGCTGCGGAGTTGAGTCTTCCTTGCAACCTCACGAAGGTGCATCAGGAGAGCCTCTCAGTCGATATCCTCCAGTGCACCCAGGTCAAGCTCCCAACTATGTTGCAACCCGGATAGGGAGTCCGGCATATTATTGTTAATGGTGCAGTATGTCTGGGATATTGCCTGATTACCTAAGTCCCACATTAGTAGGTGACCCTCTAGTGGGGCATATTATGGGATTTCCATTTCATGTAGTCTCTATGCTCTCCATGCGTGTCGAAATTGTACATATTTAAGATATTGGGACAAGTGAAGATCATAGGAGGCCTGGGCAGTAGAAAAGGACATGGGCCCAAATGTATCATTAATTCCAATAGGGATTACCAAATTGTGATATTTTGTGAATCGCAATTAAGTAATCGTTATTGCAATGTATGAAACTCCATATAGCGATTCGCAAGGGCTCGCAAACTGACCTTCTTCATTAATATTCATGAGGCAGGTCGCAATTTGCGACCCATTGCGAATGGCTACAATCAAAGGGATGGTGGCCTGCTGGCCTCAGTAGACAACCATGTCTGTGATTGCTTTTAAATAAAGCAATCTTTTTTCTAAATGCAGCCTGTTTTCCTTAAAGGAAAATGGGATGCGTTTAGAAAAGAAAAATGAAAAGTTTTCTTTTCATTTTTTAAGAGTAGGCAGTGGCCGTGGGACCACTGCCTGCCTTTCAAAATGTTTTGGCAAGCATTCACAGAGGGGAAGCAGTCCCCTGGGGACCACTTCCCCTTTGCGAATGGGTTACCACTAATTTGAAATTGGTGGTAACTGCGATTGTTTTGCGACCGCAATCTCAATCACAAAACAATCTTACATACCTATGCGATTCGGTATTGGGAAGGGACGCCCTTGACACGCCCCTTCCTAATACCGAATAGATATGTAGTCGCAAATCTAATTTGCGACTCAGTAACAAGTTACTGAATCAAGTTACTGAATCGCAAATTGGACTTGATACATACCAAAATACATTTTTGGGATTGCAAACGGCAGGTTGGGCTGTTTGCGATTGCAAAAATGTTTGATACATCTGACCCATGATATCTTTCCCATCAAGGATATCCCTGATTTTGGAAATGCCTATGGTATCCCATGACCTGAAACTCCTGAGTTTTGCAATTTCCTTCATTCATGTTCCAGTCCTTAGTGGAGTCTCCCTTGTGACCATATGAGCCCATCCCAGAGTCCTTGTCGCCCATTCCCAAGCTGTCAAAGTCACCTGTGTTGGCGGTTGTAGGCTATGGGTGGCTTCCCCGCCATATAGGTAATGGAAGATGGACTATGTTTCCAGAGCCGCGCGTTCCAGTATAAATGTAGGATGATCATTTGGGGCGTAGATCCAGTTGTCAGTATTGATCAGGAGAGCCGCCCAGTAGTAACATTCCATGTCAGGAAGTGCTAGTCCGCCATTATATTGGGAGAGCTGTAGCATTCAGAGTGACACCCTTGGGTGGCCTCAGTTCAAAGAGGAAGGCCCGCAGGAATAGGGCAGTAGGTGTTTTGGAGGATATAGAACAGTTTAGGGAGGGTGATCATTTTAAACACGGCGATGCGGCCCATCAGTGTGAGGGGGAGTCCCCTCCATCTCTCAACATCAGCTTCAAGCTTGTTCAGCACCCGCCTGAGATTTTGGGTGGCACACAATGTTCTCTGGGCTGTCATAAAGATACCCAAGTAGATAAACAAATTCAGTGCCACAAGGAGACCCCTGGGCAGGTCAGTGGTGTTCAGGTTGCCCTGTAGGTTATATAATATTGATTCGCTCCAATTAATCTTATTACCAGAGTGGGCCTCATAGTTCCCCAGCTCTTGAAACAGGGCCGGAATGGTGATAGCCGGTGCTCTGATGTACTCCAGGAGAAGGTCCGTAATTATTGCCAGTGTCTGCGTTTGCAGTTGGGGTGGAGCATAAACACTTCCCAGGGTAATTTCAGTCAATCCCTGTACTCCGACATATCTCCCATCGAGAGTCAGCCCAGGTTTTGGTTATTCGAAAGAGGTGGAAGGGGGAGGTTATTTTTGTCAGTATTGCCACCTCTGGGATCCCGAAGTGAAACCAACGTGAGTGGTATGGACACCCCTGCCCAGGAATTTGCAGTGTGTTCCCACTGAGTTTCCTGGAGGAGGATCACATCCAGTTGCATCAGTTTGATGTATTGTGTGACCAAACCTCTCTTAATTTTGTTCCCAAGATCATTAACGTTCCAGGTAAGTGTAGGTAGCTGGCTTGGTGTGAGGTGAGCTCCTATGGTGTTATCACTTTATACCAGGTCCAGATATCCCCTATTAATAAAATGTAGGAAGTGCTTAGGAAGCAAGGGCTCTCCAGAGGTAGCTGGGGATCAGCAGCCAAGACTTATCTAGAAAACAAGCAAAGCTTATGCAATACCACTATAGTCACACAGCACTTACACACATGAAAGAACCACACAGTGTTACAAAAATAAAGGTACTTTATTATAGTAACACAATTACCAAAATACTGCATAGGCAATACACCACTGGAGGTAGGTAAACACATTATTATATAGACATTAGCAATCAGTAAATAGCATAGAAAGGAATAGACATTGGTAAAAGCAATAGCAAATTGTGAGGGCCCAAGAGGAGGCCCAAACCCTATACTAAGAAAGTGGAAGCGAAAGGCAGTCCCCCACCCAAGGATGTGGAATCAGGAGAAGGGAGCTGAAAGAACTAGGAACCCCAAAATGTAAATACCAGGGTGCCCCCCAGCGACCAGGAGAGGAGAGGTAAGAACCTGGTTTTCCCTAAACCCAACAGGAGGACTTTGGAAAAGAATTGTGTAAGACCCAACCAAGACTGGATGTACCCAAAGGTGGATTCTGTCAGAAGAGGACCTGAAAAGAAGGGGACCAAGTCCAGTTTGATTTGAAATGTCCGGTTGTGGCAGGAGCCACTCACTAAACACCCTTCTGTGGATGCAGGACCAGGTCAACAGTGGAGGAAGAAGGTCAGAATTGCAACCCAGAAGCTGAAGAGGCGTCCGAGAAGTGATGCAGTTGAGATGCAGTTGGTTAGTTATGCTGGAAAACCACCACCAACCCTTGGCAAATGTAAGAGTCAGAGAATAAGGTTTTGCACGGCTGAAGAGGACCAGCAAGGTCCAGGGGACTCAACCTAAGGATGGGAGTCTGGGTGACCCTCAGCAGCTGGCAGAGTCACAAGAAGAAGAGGCAGTCCCCACAGGCGACCCACGGGGAGCAGGCACAGGAGTCTCAGTGAATCCCAATCAGTACACCTGAAGAAGTGTCCCACATCACTGGAGCAGCAGACAGGAGACTGTGTGTTGCAGGAAGAAGTGCTGGGGACCGGGGCTACACAGAGCCTGAGGATCCCTTGGAGGAGGAACAAACAAGCCTTGTAGCTGCACGGGGGTACTGTCCTGAAAGGAGAGGCAAGGGCTTACCATCTCCCAAGTTGGACAGCTGATAGAGAGGACCAAGTGGACCACTACAGACCACCACCTGTGATGCAGGATCTGCGCAGCTTCAGAGGAGAGAAGATCCACGCAGCCGGTTGTCATTGCAGTTGGAGCCTGCGGATGAATGGGAGTGACTCCTTTACGCCAAAAGAGATCCCTTGTTACTTCTTGTGCAGACTGAAGACTCGCTGCCCTCAGAGGATGCACAGCCAGAGAAAGGTTGCTGTGGCTGAACAGAGCCAGGGAAACAATGTTGCAGTGCGGAGCCGTCATTGAAGTTGCAGATTGTCGGTTCCTGGAGGGTCCAATTGCAGTCCTAGTGGCCAGAAGATGAAGTAAATGATCTAGAGGAGTCCTGCCAGAAACTTGCATATCGAATCTGAGGACCCACCCAGTAGGGAGACCCTAAATAGCCCAGGAAGGGAGATTGGTCACCTAGCAGGGTGACCACCTATCTGGATGGGGCTGTGACGTCCCATACCTGACATGGCTGCTCAGAGGCCTACAGGGTCCTCTGCCCACCTATGATCCAAGATGGCAGAACCAAGTGGCCACCTGGGCACCACCCCTGTGGTGGTGATGGACAGGGGAGTGGTCACCCCTTTCCTTTGTCCAGATTCATGCCAGACCAAATGTGCACTTCAAAGCATACTGGTAGCTTGGGGAGGCTATCCCTCCCAAGCCATGTAACACCTATTTCCAAGGAAGAGGATGTTGTTTCCCTCTCCCACAGAAAATCCTTTGTTCTGCCTTCCTCTGCCTGAGCTGGTCAAGCAGCAGGAGGGCAGAAACCTGCCTGACTGATGGCAGCAGCTCAGGCTGCCCGGAAAACCCCAGAAGGCTAGTATGAGCAATGCTGGGAGTCCTCTAAGGATCCCCCAGAGTACATGGAATCATACAACCATACTGAGTTCCTCCCTGGTGGGTCCCCCTGCACCCAAGCTGAAGCTCCTCTGTGTAGGTTTCACCCAAGGAATGGATTTTTCTCCCTCAGGAGTTTCTTTGCCTGTGTTCTGGTGAGGGCAAAGAAATGCCCAGGAATGCCAAGCATTGCTAAATGGGCCTCCAAATCCACTTCAGCTCAAGCTGAAGTCTCCAAGTCCTTACCTAGCAGACATTCTACAGGTAGATCGGAGAACACTACAACCTTTTTAGGGCCAGTACCCCCCCACCCAGCTAAAATCAAGAACTGCCATGGGGTGGCACAAATTGCTATTATGAGCATCAGTCACTTGGTATGTGTGACCAAGTGGGTATTGGTCAGGGGACACAAGTTTTTCAGTCACCATAATGACATTGGCATGCCTCAGCCTCAATACCATTGATTAGGGGATGCTGCCTGTACTTACCTATATTGAGGGGACAGCCAGCTAGGTTGGAAAAGTCAGTGCCCCCATCAGAGACCAACACAGCCTCAGCGGCCTCTCTGAGTAGCCCAGATCCCTCTACAGTCCCAAAGGTGAGCCCAGATACACTTTTGGACTGATTACTACTAGTATTATTACCACAACTACTGCAATTGCTAGGGGCAGTAGGAGTAGAAGTGGTGTTAGTAGTGGTGGGGGGCTTGGTGCCTTTCTTAGGACCGGACCTATCTCCTGCCCTATGGCCTTTGTTTTTACACCTGTAACACCAAGTATTTTTAAAGTTAGAGGAAGAGGTTTTATTCCCACCCCCAGAGTAGTTTTGTGAGCCTGATGAAGACTCTTTAGTTTTATCTTTGTCCCTACCCTTATCCTGATGCTTACCTGCTTCCTTCCTCTTGTGGTCACCCCTTGTGTGAGATTTCCTACTCACCCTGGTGCAGACCCACTTGTCTGCCTTCCTTCCCAGTTCTTGGGGAGAGGTCAGATCAGAGTCCACCAGGTACTGATGCAGCTGATCAGATATACAGTTGTTCAAAATGGGCTCTCAGAATTATATTGTATAAGCCCTCGTAGTCGCTTACTTTGCTCCCATGCAACCAGCTTTCCAAAACCTTCACAAACCAATCTACAAAGTCTACCCAATCTTGGGAGGACTCCTTTTTGGTTTCCCTTAACCTGATTCTGTATTGGTCAATGGTCAAACCAAAACCATCTAACAGTGTACTTTTTAAAGCTGTATAATTGCCTGCATCTTCCTCCCTGACTGTGAGAAGTTTGTCTCTGCCTTTGTCAGAGGAGAGCCACAAGATTGCTGTCCAATGCCTTTGGGGAGGACCTTTTCAACTTTACAGGCCCTCTCCAAAGCAGTTAACCAATTGTACATGTCACCTCCCACCTGGTAAGTTTGCTCAGGTTCCTAGAATCATAGGAGTCCTCCCTGATTCTGGGGTCCCTGAAGCTCAAATTGCTGCCACCATGGGGTGCCTACCCCAAACCTTGTCCTAACCTCTCTGCTGCCAAGGCCTCCCTATCTATGGCCAGCTGTTGCTGCTGCAGCCTCAACGTGGCCTCCTCCAACCTCAGTTTCATAAGGAATCTTCCCCTGAGGCGGAGCAGTGGGTCCCCTCAGATACTACTGCTGGAATGACCCCCCTCCCCACTACCTGTAGTGCTCATAACAGGGCTTTGGTGTTCCCCAGGTTCCCACTGACCCTCCCCAGTGTAGCCTAAGTCTACCCTGTCTAGAACTGGAAGGTCAGTTTCTACTTCTTCCTTCTTCTGGCTGCCAGCATTGTCCTGGTCAGCTTGGAGGAGTAAGCCAAGAAGCAGACTTTTTTGGGATTTCTCCATGTCTTAGGTTTTCTAGAAGTACACATCTCCCTCAACTCTTGCAAAGTGCGACTCTCATATTGAGAGTCCAGAGCCTGAGAAGTGTGCTCTACAGAAGGCATTTCCTGCTAAAGTGGTGTAAGTGTACCAAACTACTCTAACAACTAGGCTCCCAGAAAGGTTTAGAGCAAGGGCTATGCTAGACTCCTACCTTACCCAAACTAGGAAGACTAAAAATCCTAATGACTAAGGGCCATATGTACAAACACTTTTTCCCATAGACACAGAATGGGTAAAAACCTTTGCTGCATCTGGCCCTAAGTGTAGTGTGTACCTAGCAGCTAGTAATGATCTTTCCTGTGGAAAGTAACCTGTGACAGAGTGGTAAGGCAATTGCAAGTGTCATATTCCACTGCTGCACCACCAATGTAGGAACCTGGCCTGGTGTGTGGTGAGCACCTATGGTGTCATCACCTTATACCAGGCCCAGGTATCCCCTATTAGTGAGGTGTAGACAGTGTCTAGGAAGCTAGGACTCTCTAAAGGAAGGTGTGTAGCTGTGGATGAGCAGCCAAGACGTATCTAGGAGACATGCAAAACCTATACAATACCACTACAGTCACACAGCACTTACACACATGAAAGAACCACACAGTGTTACAAATATAAAAGTACTTTATTATGGTAACACAAATACTAAAATACTGTATAGGCAATACTTCACTAGGAGGTGAGTAAACACACTATTATGTACTCATTAGAAGACATGGATTAGCACAGAAAGCAATAACAAATAGTAAAACAATAGAAAAAAGTGAAGGCCCGGGAGATGACCAAACCATAAGGAATGTGAAAGGCAGTCCCCCACCCACCGATGTGGAATCAGTAGAGGAGAGCTGGAGGAACTAGGAACCCCAAAAGGTATGTACCAGTGTGCCCCCCACCCCAGCGACCAGGAGAGAAGAAGTAAGTGCCTGAGTTTTCCCTAACACCACAGGAGAACTTTGGAAAAGGACTGTGCAAGACCCAGACAAGACTGGAAGAAACCAAAGGTGGATACTGACAGAAGAGGACCTGCAAAAGAAGGGGACCAAGTCCAGTTTGCGTTGGAGTGTCCAACTGTGGCAGGAGCCACTACCCACCCTTCTGTGGATGTAGGAGCAGGTCGATGATGGATGAAGAAAGTCAGAAGTGCAGCACAGGAGCAGAAAAAGAGTTCCAGAAGTGATGCAAGTGATGTCCCACGTCGGCGGTCATGATGAAGTTAGTCAGTGGCACTGGAAAACCACAAACAAGCCTTGGCAAATGCAAGAGTCAGAGAAGAAGGTTTTGCAAGGCTGAAGAGGACCAGCTAGGTACAGGGAACTCGACCCAAGGAGGGGAGTCCGGGGTGACCCTCAGCAGCTGGAAGAGTCAAAGAAGAGGAGGCAGTCCCCACAGGCGACCCACGGGCAGATGGCACAGGAGTCGCAGTGATGCCCATTCAGCACATCTGAAGAGGAGTCCCATGTCGCTGGAGCAGCAGGCAAAAGACTGTGCTTTGCAAGAAGGTGTGCTTTGGGATGGGGTTACATGGAGCCTGAAGATCCCTTGGAGAAGGAACAAACAAGCCGTGATAGCTGCAAGAGTCTTGGTGCACAGGGATATTGTCCTGCAAGGAGAGGCAAGGGCTTACCATGTTCCAAGATGGACAGCTGGTAGAGAGGACCAAGGGGACTACTCCAGACCACCACCTGTGATGCAGGATCCACACACTTTCAGAGGAGAGAGGATCCACACAGCTGCTTGTCAATGTTGTTTGTGCCTACAGATGCAGGGGAGGGACTCCTTCACTCCAAGGGAGATTCCTTCTTATTTCCCTCAGAGGATGCACAGCCAGGGAGATGTTGCAGGTGCTAGAAGGAGCCAGAGAAACAATTTTGCAAATCGGAGTTGTCGCTGGAGTTGCAGATTGTCGGTTTCTGGTGGGTCCAGTTGCAGTCCCGGTGCCCAGTAGATGAAGTAAATGATACAGAGGAGTCCTGCTGGAATCTTGCATGTTGAATCTGAGGACCCTTCTGGGAGGGAGACCCTAAATACCCAGGAAGGGACATTTGTCACCTAGCAGGGTGACTACCTATCAGGAGGGGGCTGTGACATCACCTGCCTGACATGGCCACTCGAATGCTATTAGGGAGTCTCTGCCCACCTTGGATTCAAGACAGCAGAATCAAGTGGCCACCCCTGGGGATGGGGGGGGGGGTGATGGACAGGGGAGTGGTCACGACCCTTTTCAATGTCAGTTTCACGCCTGAGCAGGGACCAGGGTCCCTGGACTGGTGCAAACCGGTTTATGCTACGAGGGCACCAAATGTGCCCTTCAAAGCATGCCAGTGGCTTGGGGAGGCTATGCCTCCCAAGCCATGTAACACCTTTTTCCAAAGGGAGAGGGTGTTGCCTCCCTCTTTAAAAGGACATCCTTTGTTCTGCCTTCCTCTGCTTGAGCTGGTCAAGCAGCAGGAGGGCAGAAACCTTTCTGAGAGGTGGCAGCAGCACGGGCTTCCCGGAAAACCCCAGAAGACTGATAGGAACAATGATGAGGGTCCTCTAAGGAGCCCCCAGAGTGCATGGAATTATACAACCAATACTGGTAACAGTATTAGGGTATGATTCCAACATGTTCAGGTTTGATACCAAGGTTCAGAGTTACTATTATGTAGCTGGACACAGGTAGTGGCCTGTGTCCAGTACATGGGTAAAATGGCTTTCCCGCACTTAAGAAGTCCAGGGAAATGGAGCTGGAGTTTATAGGGGCACCTCTGCTTATGGAGGGGTGCCGTCACACACAGTTGCCTGCTCTCTGGGCTAGGAGGGCCTGCCATAGGGGTTACTTACAGTGAGCTGGTGCAGTGACGTGTAGTGAAAGTTTGCATGCACTTTTTGACGCAGGATGCAGTGGCAGGCCTGCAGACACATTTTGCATGGGCTCCCATGGGTGGCACAATACATGCTGCAGTCCATGGGAAACCCCTGGTGCCCAAATGCCCTTGGTACATAGGTACCATATAGTATGAACTTATATGGGGAGCATCAGTATGCCAATTGTGAGGAGTGCTAACTCCTATGCAACCTAATTTAGAGGGAGAGAGCACAGTCACTGGGGTCTTGGTTAGCAGGATCCCAGTGAACATAGTCAAAACACACTCACAGCAGGCAAAAAGTGGGGGGTAACCATGCCAAAAAAAGGTTATTTTCCTACAAGGAGCTGTACGCATCTGTGTTGATATGCATTAAGCTGACAAGGCAATTGAAAGCGAACAACATTTTGGTCCACAAATAGCTGACATGATCAGACAGCTAAATAGTGCCAAAGTCTTCTCTCACCCTTATCTGCACAAAGGATATCATCAGTTGGTATTTGAAGAAAACTGCAGGTACATCAATACCTTTCCTACTCACATTGGTTTGTTCAGATATAAAAGATTATGTTTTGGTGTGTCATCATCTGCACAACTGTTTCAAGATGTCATTTGGAGTATAATATAGTCTGCCACAAATGCTTTTAATTACAGTGATGAGATATAGGCTTTTGGGGCCACACGGAAGGACATCATAAAGCTCTTACACAAGTTTGTTTGCTACTTGTTCAGGTTTAATCTTGAATGTAGAGAAGTGTGAGTTCCAGAAAACAAAACTCAAAATATTTGGCCATATCTTTTCTGATGAGGGTATAACGCCGGACCAGCTGAAGTACAAGTCTTGTCAGTCACTAATCCCTCACAAGATGTTACATTCATCCCTTGGCATGGCAAGTTACTGTTCTAGATACATACATGACTTTGCAACAGTAAGTGCTCCCTTAAGAGACTTGACAAAAGAGAATGTTCAATTTTACTGGTCAGCTGAATTAATATTGATATTAATAAGTCTTATATAGCGCATGAATGCCGAAAGGCGTCTTGGTGCTGAGTCCACAGACATAGAGAGAAGAGAAAAGTAAAAGCACAGAGTTACAGCCCAGCAGACATATCTCTGATCCTATTGTAGAGGAAAATAGCCATGTTTTAAGAAGCTTCCTAAAACTGAAATGATTTGGCTGTCTTCTGAGTTGGTTGGGTAACATATTCCACAGTTGAGAAGTAATGTGGGTAAAACTCCTGCCTCCCCAGCACCTTCTTCTGAATTTGGAGATGTTGATTTTCCTAGAATGTGCTGAGCACAACTGATTTCTGCAATTCATATGGAATAAAAGGAAGAACTTTTTTTTAGAATAGAAAGCAAAATATAGCAGGAAAAAGTATGTTTATTGACATGTGCGTTAAAAGAAAGGCTGAAGTCAAAAATTATACCCAAGTTTCTGACCAAAGGTACCGGAGTGGGAAGGGGGCCGAGCAACTGAGGCCACCAAGACTGGTTCCAGAATGCTGTGTCTTTGCTGAAAATCAAAACTTCAGTTTTACCAGAGTTCAATATGAGCCTTTTGTTGTTCGCTACAATAGCACCTATACAGTTGTTAAAACAGTATGCAGTCTCATGGACATCATTGATTGCTCTCTGTCCTCGAAAAATTAGTGAAATAGTTCAAGAGCCGAGCCCCCAATTCCAATTTCCCTCAGGCAGTCCAGCAAAGTTGCATGGTTAACGGTATTGAAGGCAGACAATAGATGCAAAAGGATCATCGCCGCCTTCCAGCCTTTATCTTTTTATCTTTTATCTTTATCTTTTGCTACTACCAGTGCTGACTCAGTACTGTGATTGGGTCTAAGCCCAAATTGTGCTGAATCTAGAATGTCAGTTTCTTCTAGATATTTGGAAAGTGAACTATTCATATGTTTCTCCAAAATCTTTGCAGGGAAGGTAAATGTGATATAGGCCGATAGTTCTTTACCTCTTAAAATTCTACTGTAGGCTTTTTTAGCAGTGGAAGAAATAGAGACCTTCTTTCTTTCCATAGGAAATTAACCTGAATCAATAATTGAATTCATTGGGAAGGTTAAGGGAGGAGCAACCGTTCATACAATATCCTAGACAATATTTGGAGGACAGGGCTCAGATGGTGCTCCTGACCTTGTGTGGGCTACAAGCTCCATAACTTTATCTTCCATGAGCAAAGGAAGTTCGCCATTAGAATAGTCACCCTTGGCTGTGGCAGTGTCTGAAACTGGAGAGTGGGCCCTACCACTAAGGTTTAATTTAACATATTTGTCTTCTACTTTAGTTTTACAGAAATTCCCTAGCTTATAGCAGAACAACTGACAAGCAGGACCTGGACTGTTTTGAAAAGTTCTCTTGTGGAATTCTTTGCTGCCAGGATTTTCTCAGAGAAATATTTAATTTCCTCCATGACAATCTGTTTTGTATATGCGTGAATAAGTTGTTTGTATTTTGCCTTTTCTTCTTCCAGAATCTGTCTTCTGCATATTTTTTTCCTGTCGTCTGCATTTCTGTTTCAGCTCCTTCAGCTGAGGAGAGAACCAAGGTGCTGAAGGCCTGCTGCTTTGGTTTATAATAATTTTTGATGGGGCTAATGTATTAGTTGCTCTCCTCAGCCAATTAGTATATTTGCCTACAGTCAAATTAGTATTTTCCATGACTGATGGTTGAGTCCTCTCTAATATATCATTCAAGTCAACTTTATTGATTTTGCTCCAGGTTTGAATCTTTTTTCTTTGTCAATTTTCGTTACTAACAGGAATTGATGGAGCAAAAGTTTGACAAAAATTTACGGCTTTGTGGTCTATCCAGACAATAGGTAAAATTTCAGTAACTTCTAAGAATGTGAACAAAGCTTTAAGAAAATTGAGCATGTCATTGAGTATGTCACTGAAATTACTTACTTTGATCCAAAACTGTATACGGAGGTTGTTGCTGATGCAAGCCGAGTTGAGTTGAGTGCAATCCTTGCCCAAAACAATCGACGCCAAAATGCTTGAAGGCATATGGTGGAATATGCAAGCAGATGTTTGTCACAAACTGAACGTGCCCATTCACAACCCGAGAAAAGAAAGTTTACAGTAATGTGGGCTTCTGAACATTTCCACATATTCTTATATAGAAAACCTTTCAGTATTGTAACTGATCATCAAGCACTGCTTCCCCTCTTTGGCAATACAAGATGCCTTCCAGAATTTAATGTTAGGGTTTCCGACTACAGGAATATGACTACACTACAGTGCACCGACTAGGGAAAGATTAAAACACTGCTGACTACTTTTCATGAGTGCCAGTACAATGTCATTGTACCCCTTCCAAAACGGCTGAATCCTACATTAACTTAATTGTAAAGTCAATTACCCCGCCACTGTTTCTTTGGAGCAATTTATTACTGCAACAAGCAAAAACAGTGACATGTTGATACTAAAGGACACCATTGCACATTAATCCTCTCTCACACTCGACCTTTCACACATGACAGCGAAAATCAGAAGTTCAAGAATGTCAAGAATGTAAAAGGTGAGCTGTCAGTTACTCAAGAAGGTATTGTTTTATGAGGTTCAAGAATTTTCATACAGGAGAGTCTGTAAATTAAATGCTCCTATTGAGCATGCAGCACTGATTGTGCCACCCACATAAGTAGCCCCTTAACCATGTCTCAGGCCTGCCATTGCAAGGACTGTGTGTGCAGTTTTACTGCCACTTCAACTTGGCATTTAAAAGTACCTGCCAAGCCTTAAACACCTATTTTTCTACATGTACGTCACCCCTATAGTAGGCCCCAGGTAACCCATAGGGCAGGGTGCTATGTAGGTAAAAGGCAGGACATGTACACATGTGTTTTATATGTCCTGGTAGTGAAAAACTCCTAAATTCATTCTCCACTACTGTGAGGCCTGCTCCTTTAGGTCTGCCCTCATGTCCTTTTTGAGTGGTAGATTCTGATCTGAAAGGGGTAACCGTACTTAGTACGACCAGAATGGTAAGAGAAAATCCTGCTTATTGGTGAGGTTGGATTTTATATTACTATTTTAGAAATGCCACTTTTAGAAGGTGATCCTTTCTCTGCATTTAAAAACCATCTTTGCCTTACAGCCTCTCTCCAATCAATGTCTGGGCTGGGCTGGTTGACAGCTTCCTTGTGCATTTCACCTAGACAACCACAAACACAGTACACTCAGTCACCTGCACTCATCTGCATACTGAATGGGTCTTCCAGGGCTGGAAGGGTGGAGGGTCCGACACTGACATATCAAAGGCTAGTGGCCTACCCTCACACAATGGACTGCCAAACCCCCTACTGGGGCCTTGGCAGACACGAATGCACTGAAAGGGGAACTTGTGCACTTCAAAACCACTCTTTGAAGTCTCCCCCACTTCAAAAGCATTTTTGGGTATACAAATTGGGTCATTGACCCCACCAACTCAGACACTTTTGGACCTGCACCTGAACTCTGTCAGTAGACCTGCCTGGCAGCCCAAAGGACTCTCTAATCTGCTTTGCTGAAAAGGACTGCTGCCCTGCTGGTCTCTGACTGTGCTAGAAGGACTCTGCCTTCCCCCCAAAGTGCTCTCCATGGGCCTGGATTGAGCTTGTCTCCTGTTCTGGAGTGTCAGGGACTGCAAAGACCTCCTCTGCTAGCTTTTTGCTCCTACATCGACTTTGGAATGACTTTGGAACGACTTCAGTGACGCCAGCGATGCCGCAGCCAGCTCCCGTTCAGTGGACCTCACAGCACAATTCCAGCCTGCAACGCAAATCCGATGACACTGTGACTCCGCTGACGTCGCCCATGGTAATAGCGATGCTGCGAAGTCGACACATCACGTTGTGACGGACCAAAACCAGCGACCCCGCCGTCTACAAGGAATCGACGCATCGCGGATGACAGCAAATCATCTCCTTTTGCTTCCGGATGGGGCCGAGGTCGCAACTCCAGCTGCTCCGCAGCGTGAATCTGACGCCTCTCTCCTCGGATGCTTCAAGGGACTGACACCGCACTGACTCCACCAATGACTTTTTCCACCTCTGTGCGATGTCCTTTGTTTTCCAAAGGTACTGTACCTGGGGGTCTGTGCGTCTCCGTGATCGGCACAGGTGGTGTCGGATTGTGGGGAAAGACTCAGTCAACGACGCCGTGATAGCCACAGTTGGACCTATTGTGTTTTCTAGGAGCTTTAGTTGGATTTAATTTTTAAAAATTCATAACTTTGCTTGTGAACATTGGATTTTTATCGTTTCAACAGTATTTTATTAAGATAAATATTCTCTATTTTTCTAAAACTGTGTGGTGTTTTCACTCTGTTACATCATGAGGTATTGCACAAATACTTTACACATTGCATTCTGAGTTAAGCCTGACTGCTCAGTGCCAAGCTACCAGAGGGTGGGCACATGATAATTTGGATTTTGTGTGACTTACCCTGACTAGGATTCTGCTCCCCACGTAGACAAGGATGTATGCCTCTGCAACTAGAGACCCCATTTCTAACACTTGTATTCTAATCAAAAGATGAAAGTGTATGCCGACAAGAGTCGATGTGTCAAATATATCACTTTCCATGAAGGAGATTGAGTATTGATAAGACAAAAGAGGAAACGTAAATCTGATGCTCCCTTTGATGATGAACCTTTTGAAGTTGTGACTAGCAAAGGGCACATGGTGACTACTCACCATCTTGGGAAGTCTATTACTCAAGATTCTACACCCTACAGACATCTGCCTCAACATTTCCCAGTTCTTAATGTCAGAGATGAGACGTGTTCAATTGAGAATGAAGAGTGCCCCCACACTGGATCCGTCCCTACGTCACCAGTGTTGTGCTACTCATGGACACTTCCTTTTCTCTCTTCCCAGCTTCAGCGGACACGATCTGGCTATTTGGTCAGAGCTCCAAGAAGGCTTATATAAGATTTGTAATATACATATGTATAAATGTTTGTAAAAATGTTCTTTTTTTATTTAACGGGGGGAGATGTAATGTGTGTTAGCAATGACGGACTCTTTTGGTTCCTGATGGACTGCGCAGAACTGTGACGTAAGTGTTTGGGTGTGGTGACTAGATTTCATGGTTAGATTGTTGAGTTCACGCTTGCATACAGAAGAATAAAGATGTATAAGACTAAGTTCTGAGTGTGGCATGTTCATTTAAGAGTACTCTGGCTGGGGAGGAACCACAAAGACTACAGGCAGTTTCAAAAATGTCATTGTAGGAGGCTGGCCTGGCTTATAGTGGGTACCTGATGGTACGTACACCTTGTGGCAGGTCCAGTTATCCCTTATTAGTAGTTTAGTAGTGTTCTAGCAGCTTAGGCTGATAGAGGTAGCTATAGAAGAGCAGCTTAGGCTGAACTAGGAGACATGCAAAGCTCCTACTATACCACTTATATCATATAGCACTATATCATTAGAAACACAATACTCAGAGGTACTAAAAATAAAGGTATCTCAGAGGATATACTCCTTTAGGAGGTAAGTAAAATACACAAAATATACACACAAACCAAAATCAGGTAAGTAAACAGTTAGAAAAATAGTGCAAACACTGTAGAACACAATAGAATGCAGACAATAGGCCTAGGGGCAACTCAAACCATATACTCCAGAAGTGGAGTGCGAACCACAAATGGACCCCAGGCCTAGTGTAGTGTGTAAAGGGTCACTGGGAGTGTAAGAAAATGCTAAGGGTGTCCAAGATACCTCACCCCAAGACCCTGAAAAGTAAAGTTACCCTACTACCCCAGAAAGACAGTAAAGTCGAGATAGGGGATTCTGCAAAGGCAACAACTGACTGCAAAGCACTGAAGATGGATTCCTGGAACTGAGGTCCTGCAAAGGAAGGGACCAAGTCCAAGAGTCACGCAAGTGTCCGCGGGGGCAGGAGCCCACTAAACCCCGGATGAAGGGGCAAAAGGGCTGCCTCCGGGTGAAAGAAGCCGAAGATTCTGCAACAACGGAAGGTGCCAGGAACTTCACCTTTGGTCAGAAGATGTCCCACGGCATGCTGGAGGATGCAGAGTTGTTTCCACGCAGAAAGACCACAAACAAGCCTTGTAAGCTGCAAGGGTCGCTGTTGAAGCTTATGGGTGCTGCCCGGGGCCAGAAAGGACCAGGAGGTTGCCCCTTGGAGGAGGAGACAGAGGCGCTCTCAGCAAAAGAGAGAGCCCATGCAGAAGCAGGCAACACCCGCAGAAGCACTTGAACAGGCGTTCAAGATATCTGAGCCCGACGGTCGTCTCAACACAACAAAAGAGGGTCCAACGAAGCCAGTGGTCAACCCAGCAAGTTGAGCAATGCAGAACGGAGTGCTGGGGACCTGGACTGTGCTGTGCACGAAGGAATCCTTGCAAAAGTGCACAGAAGCCCTAGCAGCTGCAGATCACACAGCAAACTGGATTACTGTCTGGCGTGGGGAGACAAGGGCTTACCTCCACCAAATTTCGACAGAAGGACCACTGGACTGTCAGGGTCACTTGGATCCAGATCCTGTGTTCCAGGGACCACGCTCATCAAGATGAGAGGGGACCCAGAGGACCTGTGGTGCAGAAGTTTGGTGCCTGCATTAGCAGGGGGAAGATTCCGTCAACCCACAGGAGATTTCTTCTTGGCTTCCAATGCAGGGTGAAGTCAGACAGCCCTCAGAGCATGCACCACCAGGAAACAGTCGAGAAAGTCGTCAGGATTAGGCGCTACAATGTTGCTGGTAGTCTCCTTGCTACTTTGTTGCAGTTCTGCAGGCGTCCTGGAACAGTCAGCGGTCGATCCTTGGCAGAAGTCGAAGATAGAGATGCAGAGGAACTCTGGTGAGCTCTTGCATTCGTTATCTGATGAGAAACCCACAGGAGAGACCCTAAATAGCCCTCAGAGGAGGATTGGCTACCTAACCAGGTAAGAGCCTATCAGGAGGGGTCTCTGATGTCACCTGCTGGCACTGGCCACTCAGAGGTCTCCATTGTGCCCTCACACCTCTGCATTCAAGATTGCTGAGGTCTGGGACAAACTGGAGGAGCTCTGGGCACCACCCCTGGGGTGGTGATGGACAGGGGAGTGGTCACTCCCCTTTCCATTGTCCAGTTTCGTGCCAGAGCAGGGGCTGGGGGCTCCCTGAACCGGTGTAGACTGGTTTATGCAAAGAGGGCACCATCTGTGCCCTTCAAAGGATTTCCAGAGGCCAGGAGAGGCAACTCCTCTCAGGCCCTTAGCACCTATTTCCAAAGGGAGAGAGTGTCACACCCTCTCTCAGAGGAAATCCTTTGTTCTGCCTTCCTGGGCCTGGGCTGCCCAGACCCCAGGAGGGCAGAAACCTGTAAGCCTGTCTGAGGGTTGGCAGCAGCAGTAACTGCAGAGAAAACACCAGAGAGCTAGTTTGGCAGTACCCGAGGTCCAGGCTGGAGCCCCGGGGATGCATGGAATTGTCACCCCAATACCAGGATGGTATTGGGGTGACAATTCCATAATCCTAGACATATTACATGGCCATGTTCAGAGTTACCATTGTGAAGCTACACATAGGTATTGACCTATATGTAGTTCATGAATGCAATGGTGTCCCCGCACTCACAAAGTCCGTGGAAATTGTCCTGAACAATGTGGGGGCACCTTGGCTGTGCCAGGGTGCCCTCACACTTAGTAACTTTGCACCTAACCTTCACTAAGTGAGGGTTAGACATACAGGTGACTTATAAGTTACTTAAATGCAGTGTAAAATGGCTGTGAAATAACGTGGATGTTATTTCACTCAGGCTGCAGTGGCAGTCCTGTGTGAGAATTGTCTGAGCTCCCTATGAGTGGCAAAATAATTGCTGCAGCCCATAGGGATCTCCTGGAACCCCAATACCCTGGGTATCTGGGTACCATATACTAGGGAATTATAAGGGTGTTCCAGTTTGACCTTGCACTGCATTGAAATTGCGGTACCGGTATAGGATCCAGTCAACAACGGAACAGAACACTACTTTGTTGTTGGATGTACTTAGCCATCTGGCCAGTATGCTCTGACTGGGAGACTCAGATATTGTGAATGCAATCTTCATGGCCGGGTGCGACCAAGAGTATAAATAAATGGGGTGAAGACCACTCAAGGTCTTTTCCACCAATGCAAGTACAGCGCACGTGTTGTCATTTGCTGGGGGGGCTGTGGGCATCACATGCAAGCCCCTGACTCGACATTTGGTGATGAGGAGGGCTTAGTTGCTGTTCCCAGAAGGCCTTCTGCTGAGAGGACGCTGCATAGTGACTCCTGCAGAGCTGGTCTAGCTGGCACATGGAAGACACCAAGGAGACACCAAAACCTAAAGCTGTCTCAGGGAGAAGATGTGGCTCCCAGGATTTGAAGCAGTAGTGGATGAGCTGGTTTGAAGGTGTGAAACGTGTCAGGTGACAGTCCTGAGGCTGAAGAGCCAGTGACACAGAAGAGATAAGTGAAACTCTGTGGAAATAGGTCAGCTTGCATTTTGGCACTTTTCCAGGCTGGGTGCTAAAAGTGGTAATGGTAGATAGCCATTCAAAGTATCCTGTTGTGCTGGAGTTGACTGCTTTTCATAATGTAAGTCCTGCCCTTGACAATGTACTAGTGTTGTTTGGGTTTCCATAGGAGATCAGGATGGATAGCGGCCAGCCATTTCAAGGAACTGAATTTAAAGAGCTCCTGCAACATCTTGCATTAGTCCACAATGGCCACATACAAATGGAAACCTGGAACGCTTTATGTGGACTTTGAACATTGTAGGAGGCTGGCCTGGTTTGTAGTGGGTACCAAAGGGTACTTACACCTTGCACCAGGTCCAGGTATCCCTTATTAGTGTAGAGGGGTGTCTAGCAGCTTAGGCTGATAGAAAAGGTAGCTTAGCAGAGCAGCTTAGGCTGAACTAGGAGGCGTGTAAAGCTCCTACTATACCACTGGTGTCATATGCACAATATCATAAGAAAACACAATACACAGATATACTAAAAATAAAGGTACTTTATTTTTATGACAATATGCCAAAAGTATCTCAGTGAGTACCCTCAGTATGAGGATAGCAAATATACACAAGATATATGTACACAATACCAAAAATATGCAGTAAGAGCAATAGAAAGCAATGCAAGCATTGTACAGTCACAATAGATTGCAATGAGGGCACATAGGGATAGGGGCAACACAAACCATATACTCTAGAAGTGGAATGCGAACCACGAATGGACCCCAAACCTATGTGACCTTGTAGAGGGTCGCTGGGACTGTAAGAAAACAGATGGGGTTAGAAAAATAGCCCACCCCAAGACCCTGAAAAGTGGGTGCAAAGTGCACCTAAGTTCCCCAGAGAGCACAGAAGTCGTGATAGGGGAATTCTGCAAAGAAGACCAACACCAGCAATGCAACAACGATGGATTTCCTGACAAGAGTACCTGTGGAACAAGGGGACCAAGTCCAAGAGTCACAATCAAGTCGGGAGTGGGCAGATGCCCAGGAAATGCCAGCTGTGGGTGCAATGAAGCTGCCACTGGATGGTAGAAGCTGTGGGTTCTGCAAGAACGACAAGGGCTAGAAACTTCCCCTTTGGAGGATGGATGTCCCACGTCGTGAAGAAGCTTGCAGAGGTGTTTCCGTGCAGAAAGACTGCAAACAAGCCTTGCTAGCTGCAAGGGTCACGGTTAGGGTTTTTGGATGCTGCTGTGGCCCAGGAGGGACCAGGATGTCGCCAATTGTGTGAGGAGACATAGGGGGCGTCCAGCAAAATAAAGAGCCCACTCAGAAGCAAGCAGCACCCGCAGAAGTGCCAGAACAGGCACTACGAAGTGGAGTGAACCGGAGCTCACCCGAAGTCACAAAGGAAGGTCCCACGATGCCGGAGGACAACTCAGGAGGTCGTGCACTGCAGGTTAGAGTGCCGGGACCCAGGCTTGGCTGTGCACAAAGGAAATCCTGGAAGAGTGCACAGGAGCTGGAGCAGCTGCAAATCACGCGTTACCCAGTAATGCAGTCTAGCGTGGGGAGGCAAGGACTTACCTCCACTAAACTTGGACTGAAGAGTCACTGGACTGTGGGAGTCACTTGGACAGAGTTGCTGAGTTCAAGGGACCTCACTCGTCGTGCTGAGAGGAGACCCAGAGTGCCGGTGATGCAGTCTTTTGGTGCCTGCGGTTGCAGGGGGAAGATCCCGTCGACCCACGGGAGATTTCTTCGGAGCTTCTAGTGCAGAGAGGAAGCAGACTACCCCCACAGCATGCACCACCGGGAAAACAGTCGAGAAGGCGGCCGGATCAGCGTTACAAGGTCGCAGTAGTTGTCTTTGCTACTTTTTTGCAGTTTTGCAGGCTTCCAGATCAGTCAGCGGTCGATTCCTTGGCAGAAGGTGAAGAGAGAGATGCAGAGGAACTCTGATGAGCTCTTGCATTCGTTATCTAAAGAATTACCCACAGCAGAGACCCTAAATAGCCAGAAAAGGAGGTTTGGCTACTTAGGAGAGAGTATAGGCTAGCAACACCTGGAGGAGCCTATCAGAAGGAGTCTCTGATGTCACCTGCTGGCACTGGCCACTCAGAGCAGTCCAGTGTGCCAGCAGCACCTCTGTTTCCAAGATGGCAGAGGTCTGGAGCAAACTGGAGGAGCTCTGGGCACCTCCCAGGGGAGGTGCAGGTCAGGGGAGTGGTCACTCCCCTTTCCTTTGTCCAGTTTCGCGCCAGAGCAGGGCTGGGGGATCCCTGAACCGGTGTAGACTGGCTTATGCAGAAATGGGCACCAACTGTGCCCATGAAAGCATTTCCAGAGGCTGGGGGAGGCTACTCCTCTCCAGCCCTAACACCTTTTTCCAAAGGGAGAGGGTGTAACACCCTCTCTCTGAGGAAGTCCTTTGTTCTGCCTTCCTGGGCCAAGCCTGTCTGGACCCCAGGAGGGCAGAAACCTGTCTGGGGGGTTGGCAGCAGCAGCAGCTGCAGTGAAACCTCAGGAAAGGTAGTTTGGCAGTACCCGGGTATGAGCTAGAGACTCGGGGGATCATGGAATTGTCTCCCCAATGTCAGAATGGCATTGGGGAGACAATTCCATGATCTTAGACATGTTACATGGCCATGTTCGGAGTTACCATTGTGACGCTATACATATGTCGTGACATATGTATAGTGCACGCGTGTAATGGTGTCCCCCGCACTCACAAAGTCCGGGGAATTTGCCCTGAACAGTGTGGGGGTACCTTGGCTAGTGCCAGGGTGCCCACACACTAAGTAACTTAGCACCCAACCTTTACCAGGTAAAGGTTAGACATATAGGTGACTTATAAGTTACTTAAGTGCAGTGGTAAATGGCTGTGAAATAACGTGGACGTTATTTCACTCAGGCTGCAAGGGCAAGCCTGTGTAAGAATTGTCAGAGCTCCCTATGGGTGGCAAAAGAAATGCTGCAGCCCATAGGGATCTCCTGGAACCCCAATACCCTGGGTACCTCAGTACCATATACTAGGGAATTATAAGGGTGTTCCAATATGCCAATGTAAATTGGTGAAATTGGTCACTAGCCTGTTAGTGACAATTTGGAAAGAAATGAGAGAGCATAACCACTGAGGTTCTGGATAGCAGAGCCTCAGTGAGACAGTTAGTCATAACACAGGTAACACATACAGGGCACACTTATGAGCACTGGGGCCCTGGCTGGCAGGGTCCCAGTGACACATACAACTAAAACAACATATATACAGTGAAATATGGGGGTAACATGCCAGGCAAGATGGTACTTTGCTACACAACCCCCCCCCCAAATGAAGGACAATGAGACTAGCCATGACCTGATGAGTCTTCATTGTCTAAGTGGAAATATCTGGAGAGTCCATCTGCATTGGAGTGGGTACTCCCAGGTCTATGTTCCACTGTATAGTCCATTCCCTGTAGGGATACGGACCACCTCAACAATTTAGGGTTTTCACCTTTCATTTGTTTTAGCCAAAGTAGAGGTTTGTGGTCTGTCTGAACAATGAAGTGAGTGCCAAACAGGTATGGCCTCAACTTCTTCAGTGCCCAGACCACAGCAAAGGCCTCCCTCTCTATGGCAGACAAACGCTTTTCTCTAGGGGTCAACCTCCACCTGATAAAAGCAACAGGTTGATCCTGGCCCTCAGAATTACATTGTGATAAGACTGCCCCTACCCCTAATTCAGATGCATCAGTTTGGACAATTAATTTTTGGGAGTAACAGGGGCTTTTCAGGACAGGTGCAGAGCACATGGCCTGCTCCAGCTCCTCAAAAGGTTTCTGACAGTTTGCTGTCCATAATACCTTTTTAGGCATTTTCTTAGATGTGAGGTCATTAAGAGGGGCTGCAATGGAGCCATAGTTCTTTATGAACCTCCTTTAGTACCCAGTGAGGCCTAAAAAGGCTCTCACCTGAGTCTGAGTTGTAGGGGGAACCCAATCTATAATAGTTTGGATTTTCCCTTGAAGTGGTGCAATCTGTTCTCCACCTACCAGGTGTCCCAGATAAACCACTTTACCCTGCCCTATCTGGCACTTAGAAGCCTTGATAGTGAGGCCTGCCTTTTGCAGGGCCTCCAAAACTTTCCACAGGTGGACCAGGTGATCATCCCAGGTGGAGCTAAAGACAGCTATATCATCTAGATATGCTGCACTAAAAGCCTCCAACCCTTGTAGGACTGTATTCACCAACCTCTGAAAAGTGGCAGGTGCATTGTTCAACCCAAAAGGCATTACTGTGAATTGGTAGTGTCCTCCAATGGTTGAAAATGCAGTTTTTGCTTTAGCATCCTCTGATAACTTGATCTGCCAATACCCTGCAGTCAAATCAAAGGTGCTTAGATACTTGGCAGATGCCAGTGTATCTATTAGCTCATCTGCCCTGGGTATAGGGTGAGCATCAGTTTTAGTTACCTGGTTGAGCCCTCTATAATCTACACAAAATCTCATTTCCTGCTTTCCATCTTTGGAATGAGGTTTTGGTACAAGTACCACAGGAGAGGCCCATGGACTTTCAGAGTGCTCAACCACTCCCAGTTCAAGCATTTTCTGAACCTCTTGTTTTATGCAGTCCCTGACATGGTCAGGCTGCCTATAGATCTTACTTTTGACAGGCAAGCTGTCTCCAGTATCTATAGTGTGCTCACACCAAGAAGTGGTGCCTGGCACAGTAGAAAAGAGTTCAGAAAACTGAGCCAGGAGATTTATGCAGTGGTCTTTCTGCTCAGCAGTAAGACAATCTGCCAGAACTACACCTTCCACTAGAGCATCTTGTTCTGTGGAAGAGAAGAGATCAGGGAGAGGGTCACTCTCTTCTTCCTGTCCTTCATCTGTTGCCATGAGCAGGGTGAGATCAGCCCTGTCATAGTAGGGTTTCAGGCGGTTGACATGGAGCACCCTAAGGGGACTCCTGGCAGTGCCTAAGTCAACTAAGTAGGTGACTTCATCCTTTTTCTCAACAATAATGTTGGGTCCACTCCATTTGTCTTGGAGTGCTCTTGGGGCCACAGGCTCCAAGACCCACACTTTCTGCCCTGGTTGGTACTGAATCAGAACAGCCTTCTGGTCATGCCATTGCTTTTGGAGCTCTTGGCTGGCCTGAAGGTTTTTACTGGCCTTTTTCATGTACTCAGCCATCCTAGATCTTAGGCCAAGTACATAGTCCACTATGTCTTGCTTAGGAGCTTTTAAAGGTTGTTCCCAACCCTCCTTCACAAGTGTTAGAGGACCTCTTACAGGGTGTCCAAATAGGAGTTCAAAGGGGTTGAAGCCCACTCCTTTCTGGGGTACCTCCCTGTAAGCAAAAAGGAGGCAAGGTAACAGGACATCCCATCTCCTCCGGAGTTTTTCAGGGAGTCCCATTATCATTCCTTTGAGAGTTTTATTAAACCTCTCAACCAGTCCATTTGTTTGTGGATGATAGGGTGTGGTGAACTTGTATGTAACACCACATTCCTTACACATGGCCTTTAAGTAAGCAGTTATGAAATTGCTTCCCCTGTCTGATACCACCTCTTTTGGGAAGCCCACCCTGGAAAAGATTCCCAGGAGGACCTTTGCCACTGCAGGAGCTGTAGTGGTCCTTAGAGGAATTGCTTCAGGATATCTGGTGGCATGGTCCACTACCACCAAGATAAACCTATTGCCTGAAGCAGTAGGAGGGTCAAGGGGGCCAACTATGTCAACCCCTACCCTATCAAAGGGGATCCCAACCACAGGTAGTGGAATAAGAGCAGCCTTTGGAGTGCCACCTGTTTTGCCACTGGCTTGACAGGTTTCACAGGACTTACAAAAATCCTTTGTGTCCTCTGACATTCTAGGCCAATGAAACAAGGGAAGAAGCCTGTCCCAAGTTTTCATTTGCCCTAAATGTCCAGCCAAGGGAATGTCGTGGGCTAGAGTTAGGAGGAACTCTCTGTATTGCTGAGGAATCACCAATCTCCTTGCAGCTCCAGGTTTTGGATCCCTTGCTTCAGTATACAAGAGGTTGTCCTCCCAGTAAACTCTGTGAGAGTCACTGACATCCCCATTTTCTTGTTTGACAGCTTGCTGTCTTAGACCCTCTAGTGTGGGACAGGTATGCTGTGCCACACTCAGCTCCTCCCTGGCAGGCCCCCCTTCACCCAAAAGCTCAGCAGTGTCTGCTTCCAGCTCCTCTGGTGTAGGTTCTGCACAGGGTGGAAATTCTTCTTCCTCAGAAGTTGAATCCACTGTAGAGGGAGGGATAGTAGGTAGTGTTTTACCTTTACTAACCCTAGCTTTAGGGAGCACTTGGTCCATTCTTCCAGGATCCAAGTCACCCTGTCCTTTTTGCTTTTTGGCCTGAGCCCTGGTTAAAGCAAAAATATGCTCTGGAATGCCCAGCATTGCTGCATGAGCCTCCAACTACACTTCTGCCCAAGATGATGTCTCTAAATCGTTCCCTAGTAGACAGTCTACAGGTAAATCTGAGGAAACTACAACTTTCTTTGGACCAGTAAACCCCCCCCCCCCAGTTGAGATTCACAACAGCCATTGGGTGGCTAAGAGTGTTGTTATGAGCATCAGTCACTTGGTACTGGTGGCCAAGTAGGTGTTGTTCAGGGTGGACCAGTTTCTCTATTACCATGGTAACACTGGCACCTGTGTCCCTGTAGGCCTGAACCTCAACACCATTTATTAGGGGAAGTTGCTTGTACTTATCCATATTAAGGGGACAAGCAATCAAGGTGGCCAAATCAATGGCCCCCTCAGAGACTAACACAGCCTCTGTGGTCTCCCTAACAAGACCAACCCCAACTAAATTACCAAAAGTGAGCCCAGCTACTCCCTTGGATTGGCTATTAGTAGGTTTGCTCCCACCACCACTGCTATTACTAGGGGCACTAGGTGTAGCAGCAGGGGTTGTAGTGGTAGGAGGCTTGGTGCTTTTCTTTGGACAACTGGGATCAGTTGTCCAATGGCCTTTTATTTTACATAAATAGCACCTTGGTTTCTTTACTTGATTTTGATTTGAAGAGGATTTGGGCCCCCCCCCCCACCAGAGTGTTTTTGTGGGCCTGATGAAGATTTTTTTTTAGATTTGTCCCCACCCTTGTCAGAAGACTTACCATCCTTCTTCTTGCCATCCTTGTCACCCCCTGTATGAACCTTTCTGTTCACCCTTGTTCTGGCCCATTTGTCTGCCTTCTTTCCCAATTCTTGGGGAGAGGTCAGATCAGAGTCTACCAGGTACTGGTGCAACAAATCAGACACACAATTATTAAGAATATGCTCTCTCAGGATTAAGTTAGACAGGCTTTCATAGTCAGAAACTTTACTGCCATGTAACCACCCCTCCAAGTCCTTTACTGAATGGTCAACAAAGTCTACCCAGTCTTGTGAAGACTCCTTGTTGGTTTCTCTTAACTTGATCCTGTACTGTTCAGTGGTTAAGCCATAACCATCAAGGAGTGCATTCTTAAGAACTGTAAAATCATTGGCATCACTTTCCTTAACAGTAAGGAGCCTATCCCTACCCTTTCCACTGAAAGATAGCCATAGGATAGCAGCCCACTGCCTTTGAGGGACCCCCTGTACATTACAGGCCCTCTCAAGTGCAGCAAACCACTTGTTAATGTCATCCCCCTCCTTGTAAGGGGGAACTATCTTGTGCAGATTCCTAGAATCATGCTCTTTTACAGGATTACTATCTGTAATACTGCTGCTGCCACCATGGGGTCCAAACCCCAACCTCTGTCTTTCTTTTTCTAAGTCAAATGCTTGTCTATCTAAATCCAGCTGTTGCTTCTTGAGCTTCAGCCTGGATTCTTCAACTCTCAATCTATTGAGTTCCCTTTCTAACACTCTGTCTTCAGGGAGGGTGGGTTGGGCATGCCTTGACACAGAAGAATGGTGGGAATGAACAGAGGGAGACCTGTCCCTAACAGATGGCACTCTAACAACCTGGCCTAAAGGGGTAACCTCTATACTATGATGAGAACTCACATTAGTACCAGCCATGCTAGGTGGCATGCTAAGGGGCAGGTTGGAAAGGTCCCCTTCTAACCCTTTCACTGGGGGTGCCCCAGAATCAGAGTGGGAACCATCAGCTAATCTCTCACCAGAGGTGCCAACTAAGGTTTTATCCTGTTCAATGAGAATATTAACTAACAGTTCTCTTGAGGGATTCTTCCCTACCCCTAAACCTCTTTCAATGCAGAGACTCCTTGCTCCTTTCCAGCTAAGGTGGTCATAAGCAAGTTTAGTCAGATCAACAGTTTGACCTGTACCAGACATTATAGAAAAGGATTAAGGGACAGAAAAAGAAAGAGAAAGTTACTGAACTTTTTAAAGAACAGAAACAAAACTTTTAAAACTTTTAAAGAACTTTTTGAAAGTTTTAGAGGTACTTTTCAGCACTTATGAAAAGAGTAAGAGAAGAAAAGCAAAACTTTTTGGTTACGTGTACATACACTGAACTTGTTTTGTATATTTTTCTCTTATGAAAAGTACAAAATGACAAAGTGGTAAGTAGTTGCAAGTACTTATCCCACCGCTGCCACCAATGTAGGAGGCTGGCCTGGTTTGTAGTGGGTACTAAAGGGTACTTACACCTTGCACCAGGTCCAGGTATCCCTTATTAGTGTAGAGGGGTGTCTAGCAGCTTAGGCTGATAGAAAAGGTAGCTTAGCAGAGCAGCTTAGGCTGAACTAGGAGGCGTGTAAAGCTCCTACTATACCACTGGTGTCCTATGCACAATATCATAAGAAAACACAATACACAGATATACTAAAAATAAAGGTACTTTATTTTTATGACAATATACCAAAAGTATCTCAGTGAGTACCCTCAGTATGAGGATAGCAAATATACACAAGATATATGTACACAATACCAAAAATATGCAGTAATAGCAATAGAAAGCAATGCAAGCAATGAACAGTCACAATAGATTGCAAAGAGGGCACATAGGGATAGGGGCAACACAAACCATATACTCTAGAAGTGGAATGCAAACCACAAATGGACCCCAAACCTATGTGACCTTGTAGAGGGTCGCTGGGACTGTAAGAAAGCAGTGAGGGTTAGAAAAATAGCCCACCCCAAGACCCTGAAAAGTGGGTGCAAAGTGCACCTAAGTTCCCCAGAGAGCACAGAAGTCGTGATAGGGGAATTCTGCAAGGAAGACCAACACCAGCAATGCAACAACAATGGATTTCCTGATGAGAGTACCTGTGGAACAAGGGGACCAAGTCCAAGAGTCACGCTCAAGTCGGGAGTGGGCAGATGCCCAGGAAATGCCAGCTGTGGGTGCAAAGAAGCTGCCACTGGATGGTAGAAGCTGTGGATTCTGCAAGAACGACAAGGGCTAGAAACTTCCCCTTTGGAGGATGGATGTCCCACGTCGTGAAGAAGCTTGCAGAGGTGTTTCCGTGCAGAAAGACCGCAAACAAGCCTTGCTAGCTGCAAGGGTCGCGGTTAGGGTTTTTGGATGCTGCTGTGGCCCAGGAGGGACCAGGATGTCGCCAATTGCGTGAGGAGACAGAGGGGGCGTCCAGCAAGACAAAGAGCCCACTCAGAAGCAAGCAGCACCCGCAGAAGTGCCAGAACAGGCACTATGAAGTGGAGTGAACCAGAGCTCACCCGAAGTCACAAAGGAAGGTCCCACGACGCCGGAGGACAACTCAGGAGGTCGTGAACTGCAGGTTAGAATGCCGGGACCCAGGCTTGGCTGTGCACAAAGGAAATCCTGGAAGAGTGCACAGGAGCCGGAGCAGCTGCAAATCACGCAGTACCCAGCAATGCAGTCTAGCGTGGGGAGGCAAGGACTTACCTCCACCAAACTTGGACTGAAGAGTCACTGGACTGTGGGAGTCACTTGGACAGAGTTGCTGAGTTCAAGGGACCTCGCTCGTCGTGCTGAGAGGAGACCCAGAGGACCGGTGATGCAGTCTTTTGGTGCCTGCGATTGCAGGGGGAAGATTCTGTCGACCCACGGGAGATTTCTTCGGAGCTTCTAGTGCAGAGAGGAGGCAGACTACCCCCACAGCATGCACCACCGGGAAAACAGTCGAGAAGGCGGCCGGATCAGCGTTACAAGGTCGCAGTAGTCGTCTTTGCTACTTTGTTGCAGTTTTGCAGGCTTCCAGAGCAGTCAAGCGGTCGATTCCTTGGCAGAAGGTGAAGAGAGAGATGCAGAGGAACTCTGATGAGCTCTTGCATTCGTTATCTAAAGAATTCCCCAAAGCAGAGACCCTAAATAGCCAGAAAAGGAGGTTTGACTAATTAGGAGAGAGGATAGGCTAGCAACACCTGGAGGAGCCTATCAGAAGGAGTCTCTGACGTCACCTGCTGGCACTGGCCACTCAGAGCAGTTCAGTGTGCCAGCAGCACCTCTGTTTCCAAGATGGCAGAGGTCTGGAGCACACTGGAGGAGCTCTGGGCACCTCCCAGGGAAGGTGCAGGTCAGGGGAGTGGTCACTCCCCTTTCCTTTGTCCAGTTTCGCGCCAGAGCAGGGCTGGGGGATCCCTGAACCGGTGTAGACTGGCTTATGCAGTAATGGGCACCATCTGTGCCCATGAAAGCATTTCCAGAGGCTGGGGAAGGCTACTCCTCCCCAGCCCTAACACCTTTTTCCAAAGGGAGAGGGTGTAACCCTCTCTCTGAGGAAGTCCTTTGTTCTGCCTTCCTGGGCCAAGCCTGTCTGGACCCCAGGAGGGCAGAAACCTGTCTGAGGGGTTGGCAGCAGCAGCAGCTGCAGTGAAACCCCGGGAAAGGTAGTTTGGCAGTACCCGGGTCTGAGCTAGAGACTCGGGGGATCATGGAATTGTCTCCCTGGGGTGACAATTCCATGATCTTAGACATGTTACATGGCCATGTTCGGAGTTACCATTGTGACGCTATACATATGTCGTGACATATGTATAGTGCACGCATGTAATGGTGTCCCCGCACTCACAAAGTCCGGGGAATTTGCCCTGAACAATGTGGGGGCACCTTGGCTAGTGCCAGGGTGCCCACACACTAAGTAACTTAGCACCCTACCTTTACCAGGTAAAGGTTAGACATATAGGTGATTTATAAGTTACTTAAGTGCAGTGGTAAATGGCTGTGAAATAACGTGGACGTTATTTCACTCAGGCTGCAAGGGCAAGCCTGTGTAAGAATTGTCAGAGCTCCCTTTGGGTGGCAAAAGAAATGCTGCAGCCCATAGGGATCTCCTGGAACCCCAATACCCTGGGTACCTCAGTACCATATACTAGGGAATTATAAGGGTGTTCCAATATGCCAATGTAAATTGGTGAAATTGGTCACTAGCCTGTTAGTGACATTTTGGAAAGAAATGAGAGAGCATAACCACTGAGGTTCTGGATAGCAGAGCCTCAGTGAGACAGTTAGTCATAACACAGGTAACACATACAGGGCACAATTATGAGCACTGGGGCCCTGGCTGGCAGGGTCCCAGTGGCACATACAACTAAAACAACATATATACAGTGAAATATGGGGGTAACATGCCAGGCAAGATGGTACTTTCCTACAAACATTGCTCAGAAAATTGTCGTTCATGAAGGAACCAACTCCGAGGATTGCCCTTACCAGCTTCTTACAAGAATACCAAAGTACTCCTCATTGCACTACTAAATGCTCTCAATGGGCGCTGATGATGAAGGGACACCGTGGGGATACCATTCCAGTATCCCCTGAGTGGTCACCACCTGAATATGACCCAGGTGGCGCTGAGGGTCAGAGGAAGAGCAAAAATGAAACAGCGAGCCGGTGGAGAGGAGCCCACTCGCATGGCTTGGCTCCAGGCAATTTTGTGCTTCTGAGAGATTGCAGACCTGGCTGGAAGTTCCGTACCCCTTATGAATCCGGCACCTGGAAGGTTACAAGGTGGTAGATATGATGGTGACTGTGAGATGAGGGGAGGAAACGGTGATTAGGAATATTTTGTAGTTCAAGATGGTGGACTTCCGATTTACCACAAGGAAGGGTGAGGAGAGTGATAATCAAAGTAAAGTGAGGAAACCAATGCTAGTGTGGAGGACTTCACTTTTGCGCCAGGAAGTGACCAAGTGGTGAGTCTAGAAGGAGCTGGAGGCCAGGCATCACCTGAATGTAGTGATTTGATACCATATGTGCCAGTAGAGGTCTCTAAAAGCCAACTGTATAATTTGCATCCTAATCCTCAACTGAGTCAAAAGCTGAAGGACTTTGTGTGTGAGATGAGATCCACTGACCTAGAGTAAAACGGGAGGCGGTTATAGTGAGCCACCCAGCCACTTAACTATGATCGGGAGACCCTGATACTGTACATGCAACCGTCAGAGCTGGACTCAGCTGAGGTTATAAATAAATGGGGTGAATACCACTTGAGGTCTTTCCCCGGCAGTACAGTGCATGTGTGATCATTTGCGGTAGGGGCTGTGGGCACCATGTGCAAGTCCACAGCACAACACCATCTACAAACTGCTCATTAACAGGGAGTAGGAGGTGCTCCTTACATGCCTTCTCTCTAAAATGTCCCTTCCAAGCACCTGCCATGGTGTTCAGATGCCCTGTAAAATAGCATTGCTTTTATAATGCCCTATTCAAGCAATACCTGTGCAGTCTGACGAAATCCTGTCCTAGCTTGCCTTTGGGCACAAATTGCCCCACCAGTAAGTGGCTGAAGCACGTTAAATTAAACGCAGCATGCCTCAGAGTCCCGTGGTCCTTAAGATTCACTCTGGGACTCTTATAAACAAAGTAATTGTCTCTCAAATTGTCTGCAAAAGCCTTAGCTTCCAGCGCTTTGAGTAGTCGCTGGCTTTACTCCTCTCATCTCACTCGCCCAGAAAGTGCATGTCGTGCTGGGCCGGGCCAAGGCCAGTAAGCAGTGAGTGGAAAAGAAACACTTGGAGATGTGTTGTTGGTCTCAATAGTTCTGGCGCACAACTGCTGGGGCAACCATGTCAGACGCTTTTAATTGCCAAAAGCATGTAGTGCGATTGACTAAACTAATATGCGCACGTCGGCAGGGGAGACCTTCGATTGCCCCTCTGCCAATGCACCTGATAGCGAACACTAAACTCCTCCTAAAACAAAACTATACACAAACAAAAGTATGTAAGAGATGTACGAACCAACACACAAAACATTACAACAAATCAGTAGTGTTGATGGGGGATACCCACAGTGGGGGGGGGGGCATTGACCTTCTCGATGATCCCCCTGTGTTCTAGTTTGTCCAACTGTTCCTCCACCTTATGCCTGAGGTGGAATGCAATGCGTCTGTGACATTGTGCGACCAGCTGTATGGAGTGATCAATATGGAGTCGTACGACTTTGCCTTTCAAACAGCCAATACCTTGGAACACACTTCCAAACTCTGCCAGAATGTTCAGCAGCTCCTCGACTTTTATGCCAAATACAAAGGAGATCAATTCCAATGTTTCTGCAGTGTGGTAACTTACTAGTATGCCATGACCTCCACTGGTCCCGTAGACATGGATGAACAGAAACTCCCCAACATGGGTAGTGACTGATATTGGCCGTATGCAAAAATCCTGACCCTGGCCTTTCCAAGTGTTGGGGGGGGGGGGGGGTTAGGCAGTGCATGGTAGGTGTCTGCTGACATGAGATCTATGGAAGCGCCTGTGTCAATCGTTGCAGTGATGCTGTGTTGACCCACCTAATAATGGCAATGTGGGAGCGGGCGGTGTTTGGAGCAGGCAGACCCCAAGGTGAATACTGTGTGTACAATGTACTCAGCAATATCGTTGCCTGCAATGTACTTTGGCTCACTCTGTGTTTTCGTGATTACATGATCGGTTTCCTTTGAGGGTTTGGGTTTTATCACCTGCAGACTTTGGCAAAGTGATTGTACTTGCCCGAGGCTGTGCATTTTTGGTCTAGGTTTTAGTGCTTCCCTGGCAATTCCGTGTCCCACTGCCTCCTCACTCTAGCAATAGTTGTTATCCCCCATTCACTTGTGGCAACATCCAGGGTATAATATACTCCACTAATAGTCCGAGTCTCAAGAGTCCATTATGACTCTTTCTTAAATTCAATAGTGTTCCAGTGCTGCAGCGCTAATTAGCAACAAGTTCCCCAGGGGCTGGGAGGCCCGAAATCAGTCTTACTAGAACCTGGCAGCATTGGTGCAACTGGAATTTCCTGAGTGCACACCTTTCGTGAGGTCTGAAGCAGCAGCAGTCAATTTAGGTGAGTTTTATGGACTCAGCCCCAAGTGCGTTGCACTCAGTGGTCGCAGAGTCTGCAGTCGCTCCTCTGCAGTGACTGAAAGTTGTCAACAGTTCCTCTTTACCGTGTTAGTCTCTGGCTCCTCCTGTGATCAGGGTAAGGGAGGGTGATGCTTGATAACTCCTGTTACAAATTCTTTATCCCAGGTAGGCATGCAGGGTCCACAGCTGCCTTACTCCTCTTTGTGACAATTCTGATCAGGTTTCACTACTCACTAGTCCTGGTGACCCACTGTGGCATGCGGGTCACTGTATACTCATAATACACAGGCTCTGGTCTCATTGGCACTGAGAAGTTCTTGGTGGTGGCCCTTCTGAGCATACAAGGTCAAAGCCCACCAATGCATAAGGGCAACGGACCTTACCGCAAAGGAGTCTTCTCACGGTGGTCCCTCCGAACACACAGGTCTCAAATTTTCCACTACTCACGGGCTCGGGCCTGATTGGTGCAGCGATGAACATGGCTCAATTCACAGCAGCTCTCTTCTGCAATACTTTGTTGTGCACATGGGCAATGACCCGATCAGTGCAACAGCTGTCTCCTCACACCTCGCAGAAGGAGTCCACTGGACAGGGCTCCCAACTGAACCTCGATCCTTATAATGCTCTCCTCTACCTCACAGGGCACACTGAACTTCACAAGCAGAGAGGCACTGGTGCACCAAGCTCCAGGGCATGTGGTCTTGGATTCCCTGGGTGATATCCCCTCACCCAGCAGGGAGTCTAGGAGGCATTGGTCCCTCATCATAGTCACATACAGACAGCTTGCAGAACTTCCCCTCCCCACTGTCCATCTGCAGTAAGCCATTTTTGGATCTCAAACTGCCCTTCTTATAGCTCATTTCCAGGCACCAAATGTAATTTATAGATTGAGTCTTTGAAGTTTATGTTGGGGGGTCTGCTCCTTTTGAAGTTTCCATCCGCTACTCTGCCCCTTTTTTCTCTTGAAAGTAGGGGTGACTCCAAAGCTGATAGGCCCACAACACAGGCCATGGGAGTGATTAGAGTTCACACCTGGATGTCAGTCACAGTGACATGTATATCAAAAGGTTAACCTGTGGACACAGCCCTATTCTTTATAATTCCATTTTCAGCCCCATCTCCTCCAGAGATGTGCCCAGGGCCCTTACGTATGACCTGTCACTGACTCAAGGAGCATTCCATGAAGTGTACAGGGGAAGCCTGGATCTGTACTCTCCAGTGTGTACCCCACCCAGCTTACAGGAATTCAGCAGTGCGCAAATTGGTCTGAGGGGATTTCTCTACCTTCTCTCTATGTTTCACGATGCAGACGTGGGTCTCCAGAAATGGAAGCTAGGCCCTCTGCATATTGTATCATCCTTGTCTAGGGGTTTCTAAGTCTGAGCAACATTGCCTGCCAGGATCCATTCTGAGGCACACAAACATCCAGTGCATGTATACAACCTACCCACGCATTGCACAGCACTGTATCCTTCATGTGCTGTACCACTCATAGGCACACATGCATCTAGCACATACACTTAGCACACCACTCAGTACTGCATTGTCCCTGGATTGTACCCCTACCAGGCACACATACACCCCGCACAGATGCACCACTCCTGCCCTGTGCTGCACTACATGATGAATTGGTGTAGGCCAAGTGTGAGTTAAGCACCTGCAGTGTTGCTGCTCCTGGCTAAGCACAGGAATGTGATCCTCTGGAGCCGTTTCCCCACTCCTCAACTTCACAGCTGGCTGTGTGATGAGACATACTGCCAGAAGCAACTCAGCATTTAGTGGGGGTTAATTCCTCCAGGCTCTTGCCCTGTGGAAATCTCGCCCACTTCACAACCTTCATCTCCTCACTCCTCAGAGGCTGTTGCTGTCTAAGGTGCCCCAGCTCCAGAGGGTGAGATGAACCTCCTTAAAAAGTAAGAATGTGCCTGTGTCTTTTGCCATATACCTCTAAGAGACGGAGGCCTTCCATTTGCACATGAGCCTTTCTGCCCCTTTTCCGACACATGCCTGCCTTAACCCATGGCTTGTTCCCAGTGTCCATTCTAAGGTGTATGTACCATGCTGTACTTCTACAAAACACATAGCCAATATATTGTGCTGCTCTTTTTCTTTCTTCGTTGATTCTGCTTCTTTGATTTCATTCCTTATTGAGATGTTTCTCTTAATGGAAAAATTAACTAAATAAATAAATAAAGAGTGAGTTAAGCACACAGCAGCGGAACTTTAAAAATTAGTGAGCCAGTAGGCCTCACTCCAGTGACACAAGTTAAAAAGGACCGGTTAACTCCTATTAATCACTACACAGTATGCTGCCACCACCACATTTCTTGTAATTTCTCTTTTCCAAAAAATCAGCACAGCAAATGCATTTCTTTTCTATAGTTGGAACATCTTCAGCATTAAAAAATAAAGAGCACTCCCATTACTATTGTATATAAAACTAATTAAAATCAGTACTCTCACCACCGCTGTAAATATTTTACAGACACATTACAAAACATATTGAAATCAGAATGAATTTAACGTTTGGCAAACAGTCACTGTAATTGTACTAGATACATTCTAAAATACATTTGTTCTTGTGTGATATTCCAGTTACTTCTTAGTAGCAAATGGGAGAAGAATAATTTCAATATTGTTATTTCACCCTATAATTTAACATGGTCTCACGTATTATTCAGTTGTCCAGTATATGTTCGCAAATTTTATTTTCCTACATTTTTCTATTTGATTTCACCTAGTACTTCAGCATGATTCAGTTTCATCACATGATTGCCCAGTCTTGTCTATATAGTTGACAGTTAACACTGAAAAGTAATATGTTTAGCTTCAAGGAAAACGTACCAGAAACAAATGTAAATAAAAAGGCATAAAGTATACTTTTCAGTTGCTCAATGCCCTTCATTCTGTAAAGAATGAGAAACTCTAACATCATGGTGTGAATCACATCAGAAGTGTAGAGGTTTTGCACTTATTCTGTTTTGCCCTATTAACGGAGAGCCTTCATGCTAATGACTTTTTACATTTGAATTTGCAATTTTTGTTCCACACCTCCCAATTTTCTGTAATAAATCTTTTTCCTGCTGTAGAACTCAATTATTGAGTTTGTCATTTAATAGACTGTGTTTTGATGTTTTGGGATGCCTTACCTTTGGGACACATTGCCTCATATTACCTGATATTACAATTTACACCGTCTCAGTTTCATCAGCCCATGGGCGTTCTGTAGAGGTAATATTTTGGAGTTTAGGGGTTACCTGTGCCAACACAAATCCCATATGACCACTCATGGGAGAGTTTCTTACCTACAGTAAATCAGTCAGTTATCAATACCATCTCATAATCTTTCTTTAATACATTTCTTTTGCTGAAAACTAAGAAATGTTTTTCTTGTTCCATATAGCCATACGGTAACCATAGGTTGAAGAGGATCAATCTGTAAATAGATTATGGGGGTCATTACAACCCTGGCGGATGACGGAGGACCGGCGGTAAGACCGCCAACAGGCTGGCGGTCTTACCTTGGTGTATTATGACCATGGCGGTTACCGCCATGATCATCCGCCGGTTCTCCGTCCCGCCCGCCAGGGCGGAGACGACCGCCGGGCTGGAGACCTGGGTCTCCAGCCCGGCGGCCGTCAGTATACTGCTGGCGGTATTTGGACCCGGCTTACCGCCGTGGATTTCCAGTGGTTTCAACCGCCATGAAATCCATGGCGGTAAGCACTATCAGTGCCAGGGAATTCCTTCACTGGCACTGATAGGGGTCTCCCCCACCCGACTCCCTCCCCTACACCCCCCACCACCCCTGCCACCCCCAAAGGTGGCAAGGCCCCCCTCCCCACCCTGACCCCCAACATAACATTACTCACACACACCCGACACGCATGCAGGCACCACCAACACGCACACACCCTGACATACATGCCTACATCCACACACACAGTCAGACACGCACACCCACATTCAAACATACACGCACACATCCATACAGACATACCCACAGCCATACACGCACTCATTCCCATACACACAACACCCCCGCAAGCATACACGCACTCACACCCCCCTCTACATACACACACCCCCATGCACGCACACAAAACCCCCAACCCCCCTCCCCTAACGGACGATCGACTTACCTGGTGCGTCGATCCTCCGGGAGGGGACGGGAGCAGCTCCACCGACACCACACCGCCAACAGAACACCGCCACGCAGAATCACAGGATGTGATTCGGTGGGCGGTGTTCTGTTGACGTGGCGGTGGAGCTACCTCCACTTCCCCGCCGCCCGTCACTATAGCTGTTGGCGGCTCTCCGTCGGAATAACGATGGAGAGCAGCCAACAGTCATAATACGCTGAGCGGCAAACCGCCTGCACAGGCGTTCTTCCGCACGGCGGTCCCTCGACGGTCTTGCAAAAAGACCGCCGAGGTCGTAATGACCCCCCATGTTTTGTACCATTGTAAAAAGGTTCAGTCTAATTCATCCCCATTTGTTTAATAATCAAGTGAGCACAGTTTTAAGCCTTTCCCAATATTTGTATGGCTTTCTGAATTCAGCACCTTATAAAACTCAAATTAATCTCCTTAAGGTACAGTCGCACTACGCAAGAGGCATTGTTAAAGGCTCCTACCCACGTGGAGCTTCCATACCTTCTCCTTGTCGCACCATCCAGTGGGATTAGTGATGTCAGTGTGCCATGTGCTGCGCTGATGCTATTAATTGGGAAGAAACCTCCAGTGCAAGTACTAGTGTTTCCTCCACATACCAGCCCTCTTCTCGATAGAAAACCCGTTGGCATCCACCTCACTACTTCTGCAGTGCAGTGGACATTAAAGGATCATCTACCACACTGATGGAGTTAGTGTATCCCATACATCACACTCTTCTCTCCTGGCGCTTGGATCTTTGGTGTTATAACTATATTTACTAATAATGCTCTTGGATAGGAAAACATGCATTGTAAGCTGAGTACACTGTGTAATGTGTGGCTTGTCTCTTTTCCACTCCGCTCTCCCTTGTATACACAATGTTGCTTGATCTGGAATCAACTTACTCCTCCAAAACTTTGCACACCCCAAACAAGCCAAATGTTTCCACAGATTTTAATGGTAGCAGTCTCATAGAAAACCTGCATCATTTTTCCAAACAATGGGTCACCAATTGAGTTCAGTGACACTACCAACCAACAGACCAATACTGCTTTCCCTTCAATGGTTGACCTCTGGTGCCTCAATTATATCAAACATTTGCATCACATATTCAAGAATATTTCAGCTACATTAGCTGCAATGGCATTTTATTCACAGATACCTGTGTCACCCTCCTAACATTAGTGCACCTCTGAAGTTTTGGTGGGACTGAAAGTCTGCAGCAGCCTCCCAATAATGGCTCACTTCCTTTGACTCGAGTAGCAGCACTCAAGCATCACTCTCCTAGCAGTGATTCATCTTTCCCCTTTAGACATCAGATATATACACCACACGCCTCACCAGAGGAGCAAATTTCAAAATGTTCCTGGTGGGGCCTAAGCTGCAATGCAAAACATTTAAAAAATGTGACTTCATCAGAAGATCTGTGTTAAGCAGTACCATGGAAAGCAATGGATAGAAAAGCAATTGCTGAAGATTGTTTATGCCACAGTTCCCCCACACCTATAACCTGTTTACAGTCAGAATGATTAATTGTGATATGTGCGATTACTCTTGCTACCGCACATATCTTGTGAGATAAGCGCCACACCCACCACATTTGTACCTGGTAAATTCTGGCAAGTAGTACTTGACGAAATTTACCTGGGGAAAAATAATCAATACATAACAGCATTTTGGTGTGGTAAGGTCCAAATCTACATAATAGTCATCATTGTTCAGGCAATAATCATAATTGGGTGTGCAAGAAATTAGATTATTTGCTGAGGGGGATCTCAAACCACCTTACATAGTAATCGCAATGCTTGCCAGGGTGGCCCATTACTGATACTATATAAACCTGTGCTCAAGCCACTGGTAGCTGCAACGCGCAGTCAGGAGTAACTTATAGGCAGTGTGTAAAGTGTTTATGCAGTACTCACAGTAATAAATTGAAAACACAGCACAAGCTAATTCCCAAGCTAATTTATATAGGAAATAGAGAATATTTTCTAATCAGTAGAACTGGAGTTATGAGTTTTTAAAGTTTGCGTTAAAAATAGAACTTTTGTACCTGTCCTTTTTTTGCAGGGTGATCCTCAAACTTTAGCAACTGCAGGCTAACCCAGAAAAGCACAGTCACACGCAAAGGGGCAGTACTCCTTCTCCAGCTCTTCTCCTTGGCAGAGGTTCCTCTGGGGGTTTGGGTCCAGTACTTATACCTCTTTCTGCCTTTGAAGTAGGCAAACTTCAAAGGAAAGTCTCTGTTGTTCACAAGATCATGTCTTGCCCAGACCAAGTCGAGGCACGCACCAGGGTGTTGGAGACTGCAATGTATGAGGGCAGGCCCACCCCATTCAGGTGTAAGTGATCACTCCTCCCTCCACTCTAGCCCAGATGGCTCATCAGGATATGCAGGCTACACCCCAGCTCCCTTTTGCGTCACTGTCTATAGGAGATTCACAAACATCCCAACTGTCAGTCTAACCTAGACAGGGAATCCACAAGCAGGCAGAGTCACAGAATGGTTTGAGCAAGGAAATGCCAACTTTCTAAAAGTGGCATTTTCAAACGAACAATCTAAAAAACAACTTCACTTAAAGATGTATTTTTAAGTTGTGAGTTCAGAGACCCCAAATTCCAAATTTCTATCTGCTCTCAAAGGAAAACTGCACTTCTACGGATATTTAAAGGCAGCCCCCATGTTAACCTATGAGAGAGATAGGCCTTGCAACAGTGAAAACCGAATTTGACAGTATTTCACTGTTAGGACATTTAAACTACATCAGTACATGTTCCACCTTTAACATACACTGTACCCTGCCCATGGGGCTACCTAGGGCCTACCTTAGGGGTACCTTACATGTATGAAAAGGGAAGGTTTGGGCCTGGCAAGTAGGTACACTTGCCAGGTTGAATTTGTAGTTGTAAAACTGCACCCTCAGACACAGCAGTGGCAGGTCTGAGCCATGTTTACAGCGTTACTCATGTGGGTGGCACAACGAGTGCTGCAGGCCCACTAGTAGCATTTGATTTACAGGCCCTGGGCACCTCTAGTGCACTTTACTAGTGTTGTGTAGCCAGTTTAATTATAACTCCATGCATGTTATTTTAACACACTAGGCCGCTGTGCACTTTAACCTAGATATATTTTATTCAGCTTTGTCTGATTATTGTTGCAATAACCATTTTTACGGTCTTATTTTATTTTCCGTTTATCTACCTGTTTTTGCCTAGGCCAGCACTCTGTTCTCAAACAAGACATTCTTGATCACTCTGTGCTTCTTCCAAGGCTACAGCACGGTACATTGCCGGTGAACGTGGTAGAAGTTTAGTCTCCAACATTCGTAGAAAATACACACCCTTACGTAGGGACATTTTCTCAGAACATCAGTTGTGTTGTTATAAAAACACTTCCTTGTCCCTTACACATTAGAGGGAGATTCCAGCCAGTGAACCACAACTGTATGCCAATTGCTGAATGCTTCGCTACAGATGCTAACGCAGACCGCAGGACTTTGCTCAGGTATGGAGGTTGATGTCTTCCCAGGGGAACCCGAAGGGCAGAATTAGAGCTTAACATGCTGTGCTCGATCATAACCTAGGTAGGAATTAGTCCATTGATAATAGTGACAATATGATAGCGTTGTTTTTATGCTTCACTCTTCTCGTCACATTTTTAATACTGTCATGTTGTGTCGTCCTGGTTATTGCAGCTCACGCTTTGCTATCTAAGATGCAGTTGTTTTATTAAACTCATTATTGAAACATATACTGCTTCTGTTTGTCATTTATATATGAGACTGAATTGTAAATGAGAGAAATGGATGAGACCTGAGTGATCACGACTTCCCTGAGAAGCCAAGTATGTCATGCGCTCAGCTGCCCAGTCATCACTATCCTTGGGTAGAGATGAGGCACTGCTAGTTAGCCGGAGCAAAACCCGGATTGGAGCGACAGGTGTCACCTGCAGTGGATTGGACTTAGTGTCCCACACCGCGGGCAATTCTGCCACTCAAAATCCAGTAGTCTCATTAGAATAATGAGAGCCTACGCAACACTAGGGACTTACTAGTAAATCATATATGCCAGTCATAGAAAGCCAATTACACATATAATTTCACACAGGGAGAACTTGCACTTTAGCTCTGGTCAGCAGTGGTAAAGTGCCCAGAGCAACAAAAAACAGCAAAAAAAGAGTCCAGCACACAGCAACAACCTGGGAAGCAGAGGCAAAACGTTAGGGAAGACTGCGCAATGGATACCAGGTCTAAAAAGTGTCCCCCCAGCTGAAAGTGGGGAGAACTACCCAACCTCATGGGAGTTCTCTTCACTAAGGCAGAAGAATAGGGACAGACCATCAGCATTGGTGGGATCTGTTCCAGGGCGGTGTTCCACTGTAAAGTCCATTCCCCGGAGGGAGATAGACCATCTCAAAAGTTTTGAGTTCTCACCCCTCATCTGCATTAACCATCGGGCCTGTGGTTGATCTGAACCCGGAAGTGAGTCCCAAACAAGTAGGGTATCAGCTTCTTCAGCACCAAGACCACAGCAAACGCTTCATGCTCAATTGCACTCTACCTACGTTCCCTGGGATGTAACCTCCTACTGATGAAGGCTACAGGTTGATCTAGGCCCACTTCGTTTAGCTTTGACAAAACTGCTCCTACACCATTCTCTGAAGCATCAGTCTGTACGAAAAATTCTTGAGAGAAGTCAGTTGCCTTCAGGGCATCAAAAGCTATCTGGCAAGACTCAGTCCAGATCACTTTCTTTTGTTGTTTCTTGGAGGTTAACTCAGTCAAGGGAGCAGCAACAATAGTGCCATACCCCTTGACAAACCTCCTATAGTAACCCGTGAGACCTAAAAAGGCTCTCACCTCAGTCTTGGGAGGCTCCCAAGCCAGAATGGTGTCAATCTTTGGCTGTAGGGGTGCCACCTGGCCACTCCCCACTTGGTGTCCCAAGTACACCACTGAGCCCTGCCCTCTTTGGCACCTGCTGGCCTTATTATTGAAGCCTGCCTTCTGCAGGGCCTCTAACACTTTGCAGGGGTGTTGCAAGTGTTCCTCCCATGTCGTCCAGGTAGGCTGCACCGAAATTATCCAGTCCAGCCAACACCTGATTAACCAGGCTCTGAAAGGTGGCAGGGGCATTATTCATCCCAAAGGGCATCACCCTAAACTGGTAGTGCCCATCCTGGGTGGAAAATGCAGATCTCTCCTTAGCCCCCTCAGTTACAGTGAACTGCCAATATCCAGACGTTAACTCAACTGTGCTGAGATATTTGGCAGCCCTTAACTGATCAATGAGCTCATTAGCATTGGGGATAGGGTGCACATCAGTCTTAGTGACTGCACTGAGTCCCCAGTAATCCACACAGAACCTTCTGGTGTGGCTACAGGAGCAGCAGCTTTTGGGACCAAGACCACTGGGCTGGCCCAAGGGCTACTGGAGAACTCAATTACTCCTAATGCTAACATCTTGGATACCTCATCCTGAATGTTAGCCCTAACCCTGTCAGTCACTCTGTAAACCCGTAAGTTTCACAGGAGGACTGTCCCCAGTGCCCACATCATGGGTAAATAGATGAGTGACCCCTCTGTTGCTCCAGGGTCAATAAGGGGGAGAGGTTCACAGCCTCCACAGACCCATCTTTCTCCTTAGCAGACGGGAGGTCAGGAAGAGGCTCACTCTCTTCCTCCACCCCATCATCTGTTACTAGGAGTATTGTTTCATTAGTCCTCTCAAAATGAGGCTTGAGGATTTTCACATGCAGGGCCCTTTAAGGGTTCCTGGGAATCCAAAAGTTCACCAGATAGGTGACTTCACTCTTGCACTCCACCACCTCAAAAAGTCCAGTCCACTTATCCTGGAGAGCCCTAGGCTCCACTGGGGCCATCACCCATACTTTCTGGCCAGGCTGAAACTCAACCAGAGTGGCATTCTGGTCATACCAGTGCTTCATATCCTCCTGGCTTGCTTCTAGGTATTCTTGGGTGAGCTTCCTGAAGCAGGCTGTCTGGTTCCTAAAAGCCAGCATGTAACTGAATACATCCTGGTGGGTGGGGGGGGACTGGAGGCTTTCCCCAAGTCTTCCCTAATCAGACTCAAAGGTCCCCTGACAGGGTGGCCATACAGTAACTCAAAAGGGCTAAATCCAAGACCCAGTTGAGGCACCTCCACAGGCGAACAGAAGGTGTGGCAAGAGGACTTCCCACTTACGCCTCAAGGGCACTGACCGGCCCATGATCATGCCCTTCAAGGTGCGATTGAATCTCTCAACCAGACCGTTACTTTGGGGGTGGTAACGAGTGGTGAACTTATACATCACTCCACACTCCTTCCACAAAGACTTCATATATGTTGATATGAAATTGGTACTCCTCTCAGATGCCACCTCCTTGGGGAACCCCATGTGGGTAAAACCCCCCCTCAATGCACGTCCCACCACCGTGGAGGTGATTGGTCTCAAAGGAATGGCTTCTGGGTACTGAGAGGCATGGTCCACCATGACCAGGATAAACCTGTTGCCCATGGCTGTCTTGGGATCCAGAGGCCCTACAATGTCAATACCAACCCTTTCAAAGGAGGTGCTGACTATAGGATAAGGTTAGAGGGAAGCCTTACATTTCCCCCCATCCTTGCCTCTTGCCTCACAAGTTTGGCAAGACCTACGGTGTGCATCTGAGTGCCTGCGCATTTGGGCCAGTAGAAGTGGGTGACAAGCCATTCAAAGGTCTTGTCCTGCCCCAAATGTCCAGCTAAAGGCACATCATGAGCCAGACCCAGTAGGAAGGCTCTGAAGAACTGGGATACCACCAGCACACAGGCTGACCGAGGCTCAGCAACCTTAGTCTCACTGTATAGGAGGCCATCTTCCCAAGAAATCAAGTGTAATCCAGACTCCTTGCTAGATGCCTGGCCTGGCATGTTGAAATGATGAAGGGTGACATCTTTTATGGTGAAATCCGTTGTCATTTATTCAAGTTAAGAGTCAAGTAAAACACCCCAGCCAACACAAGCCTTCTCTCTCTGGTTCTCACCTCCAACTATCAGATCCCCTGGTTACCATCACTAGGGTCTCTTAGTGACAGTTGCCAGGTTCCGTAACTAGGTTCTACATACAGGTTCTTCATAATATGCCACACATCTCCCTCCCTTCATTAACAAAAGAAGAAACGAAATCTTACAACAATGAAGGGTATCTGATTATAAATGAGAACTCAATACATGAAAAGATATACTATTAAGAAACATCAGCACTAAACAAAATCATCAAAAGTTCTAGGATGTTTGGTAATTCTTGAAGACTTCCTTGGTGAAAAATGATCATCAACAAAACCATGTTTTCCCTCCATATCATCACTCACAGATTTACCTTCCTCACAAGCAGATTTCACTTTGACCACTCTTCCAACATTCCATACTTTATGATCTTCAGTCCTTACAGCATTTCCCAGAACTTTCTTAACTTCAAGTGGTCTAGAGAATTTTGAATGTTCTTTATAAAGACCAAAACGAGGATTCTTTACCCTGACAAAATCACCTACTTGAATCACCACTTTCTTAACTGCTCTGCGCTTATCAAATCTGATCTTTCTATCAGATATTTTTTTTGATTCATTTAAACATTTCAACTTATCATTATATACAGTTTCAGATTTCGAACCCACCTTGTCATTAACCCATGAAGGACACACCAATGTGTTTGGTTTTCTCCTTCTGAACAACTCAAAAGGTGAAAAACCAGTAACAGAATGAGGGGTCAACCGATAAATCCTAATTTTGCATGATACTTCCTCCTTCCAACATTTATTATTTGCCAAAGCCATTTGAATAGTTTCTTTTAATACTCTATTTAACCTTTCCACCATTCCATTGGTTTCAGGATGGTAAAGAGAAGTCTTCTTATGTTTAATACCTCTTTCCCTCAAGAAACGTTCCATGTCTTGCGAGACCAATTGTACACCGTTATCGGTCAGAATAGAGGAAGGAAACCCCTCTCTATTGAAAATATCATTAAGAAAACTTATTACATCGCGTGTCTCTACAGAGGTAGTGATTTTGAATTCGGGCCACCTTGAATACATATCCATTAATACAATTATATATTTATCAGAGCCCGAATATCTAATTGGACCCAAAATGTCCAACGAAATTTCTTGCCAAGGTTCTTTTGGTAGCTCCCTCACTTTCATGGGTTGAGTTCTACAAATTAAAGTCTTATCTGCCCTGGAACACTCTGCACACTCCCTAACACATCTTTCAATTGACAAATCCATACCTGGCCACCAATACATGAGTCTTAACCTTTCTTTTGTTTTGGAAATACCAGGATGGCTCTCACGAGCCATGGAGATTAATTCATCTCTCAACTTCCTTGGAGGAACAAGCCTCGTTCCTCTCAATAAGAAATCACCCTGAGTTGATCATTCATCTCTGACTCTCCAAAACCCGGTTAATTGTTGGTCATTCTTCTCAGTACCATCCCAACCACCTCTGATCTTTTTAATAACTTTCTGTACAACGTCATCATCGAATAACTTCAAAATCCAGTCACTTTCCTTAATTATGCCTTCTCTGATCATGCAAACATCAAAGTCGTCTCCACAAAACATGGAGGTATCTTCAGACTCCATATTGTCATTTACTAACCTCGAACAACAGTCAGCAAGGTTGTTTTCAATCCCGGGTATGTACTGAACACCAAAAGAAAATTCCTGCAATGCCTCAACCCATTTTCTGATTCTACCAGAAACAGCTTCTAATCCCTTTTTTTCAAAGATTTCTTTCAATGGTTTGTGGTCCGTTCTTACCAAGAAATTGCTACCCCATACAAATTTCCTTAGCTTGTTCACTGCCCAAAATACAGCCAACGCCTCTTTTTCAATAACAGAATAGTTTAACTCCGCCCCCTTCAAGGACCTTGATAAAAAAAGTATTGTTCTTTCAACACCACCATATGGGGCATATTTATACTCCGTTTGCGCCAAATTTGCGTCGTTTTTTTCGACGCAAATTCGGCGCAAAACTAACACCATATTTATACTTTGGCGTTAGACGCGTCTAGCGCCAAAGTAGGAGTAAAGAGCGTCATTTTTTTGCGTGAACGCCTTCCTTGCGTTAATGAGATGCAAGGTAGGCGTTCCCGTCCCAAAAAATGTCTGCGACGCAAATGCGTCGTATTTATACTCCCGGGCAAAAATCACGCCCGGGAGTGGTCGGGTCAAAAAACCCCGCATTTGCGCCTCTTTTTAACGCCTGGGTCAGGGCAGGCGTTAAGGGACCTGTGGGCTCAAAATGAGCCCACAGCTGCCCTCCCATGCCCCCAGGGACCCCCCCTGCCACCCTTGCCCACCCCAGGAGGACACCCAAGGATGGAGGGACCCACCCCAGGGACATTCAGGTAAGTTCAGGTAAGTATAATTTTTTTTTTTTTTATATATATTTTTTGGCATAGGGGGGCCAGATTTGTGCCCCCCTACATGCCACAATGCCCAATGACCATGCCCAGGGGACATAAGTCCCCTGGGCATGGCCATTGGGCAAGGGGGCATGACTCCTGTCTTTACTAAGACAGGAGTCATGTAAATGGCGTCTGGGCGTCGTTAAAAATGGCGCAAATCGGGTGGAGGCGATTTTTTGCGTCAACCTGACTTGCACCATTTTTAAGACGCCCTAGCGCCATTTTTCCCAACGCCGGCGCTGCCTGGTGTACGTGGTTTTTTTCCACGCACACCAGGCAGCGCCGGTCTGCTTGCGCCGGCTAACGCCATTCAATAAATACGGCGCCCGCATGGCGCTTCAGAATGGCGTTAGCCGGCGCAAACTTTTTTGACGCTAAACTGAGTTAGCGCAGTTTAGCGTCAAAAAGTATAAATACGGGCCTATGTTTGTATTAAGACAGCCCCAAGTCCTTTGACGCCAGCATCCGCCATTATCACTGTATGATGTCCTGGCTCAAAACTATTTAAACTAGCAGCAGATTTCAAACTATGCTTCAATGAAACAAACTCCTTTTCACACTCATCACTCCAGTCAAAATTGACACCTTTCCTCACCAACTCTCTCATACATATAGGCCCTGATTCTGACTATGGCGGGCGGCGGAGGCCGCCCGCCAAAGTCCCGCCGACAAATGACCGCACCGCGGTCAAAAGACCGCGGCGGCCATTCTTACATTTCCGCTGGGCCGGCGGGTGCTCTCCAAAAGAGCGCCCGCCGGCCCAGCGGAAATGCCCCTGCAACGAGGATGCCGGCTCCGAATGGAGCCGGCGGAGTTGCAGGGGTGCGACGGGTGCAGTGGCACCCGTCGCGTATTTCAGTGTCTGCATGGCAGACACTGAAATACTTTGTGGGGCCCTCTTACGGGGGCCCCTGCAGTGCCCATGCCATAGGCATGGGCACTGCAGGGGCCCCCAGGGGCCCCGCGGCACCCCATACCGCCATCCTGTTCCTGGCGGGAGACCCGCCAGGAACAGGATGGCAGTAGGGGGTGCCAGAATCCCCATGGCGGCGGAGCGCGCTCCGCCGCCATGGGGGATTCTGCAGGGCGGCGGGAAACCGGCGGGAGACCGCCGGTTTCCCGCATCTGACCGCGGCCGAACCGCCGCGGTCAGAATGCCCTGCGGGGCACTGCCGGTCTGTTGGCGGTGCTCCCGCCGACCCTGGCCCCGGCGGTCTCAGACCGCCGGGGTCAGAATGACCCCCATAGTTTTGTCAGCAAAATGATCCACAAACTTACTGTAGAACTCAGCCATGCCAAGAAATCTCACTACCTCATCCTTTGAGGAAGGACTTGAAAAATTAATAATGGTATCAACCAATTCCTTCTTGGGTTCAATACCCTTGGAAGAAATCTTGTGACCAAGATAATCAAGTTCATGAACATTAAATTTGCATTTTCCTGCCTTTAAGGTCAAACCGCTCCTTTCAAGCCTCTGAAGGACTCGGCGTACTCTTTCATTGTGTTCCTTCTCATCTCTACCATATACGAGAATGTCATCTTGGTATACTTTGATACCTTGCAGTCCTCCTAGCAGTCTTTCCATGGCACGTTGAAAAACAGCTGCAGCTGAAGCCAGGCCAAATGGCATACGAATGAACTTATAACTGCCAAAAAGAGTGATGAACGCCGTCAAATCCTGAGAATCTTCATGTAAAGTGATCTGGTGGTAGGCAGATGTTAAGTCTATAGAAGAGAAACAATTTGCACTTCCTAATAAAGATAGCATTTCATTGATGTTAGGCAAAGGATAATGATCCACCACTATACACTTATTTAATTCTCTTAAATCAATGCAAAGTCTTGGTTCGCCATTGGCCTTGACAGCCATGACCACTGGAGCCAACCATTCAGTGGCTTCCACTTCTTTAATAATGCCATTCAGCATAAGTTTATCTAATTCTGTTTTCATCTTCTCTTTAACCATTAAAGGTACACTTCTTACTTTGCTGATCACAGGTATGGCATCTTTCTTCATCTTAATTTTATGTACATAACCTTTCATACATCCAAGTTTGTTTTGAAACAGGCTTGAAAATTCTTGTTCATATGATGGTCTCGGACCAATAACATTGATATACCCATCATGTTTCACGGTATCAATGCACACATAATTTTTCAATCTTACTGATGGAGATTCATTGGGGTCAAGATACACTTTTAGATCTCTCTGGTGAAACCAGCTAATAAGGGAATCACCTCTCATGGAAACATAGACCTTACCAACTGTAGACCTATCTTTGAATTGGATTGAGCCAATAAAGTAACCTAACAACTTAATTGGTTTTCCACCATACCCTTTGGGGGAGAATTATCAGGTTTGAAAAGCCTCACAGAAACTCTGAGATGCTTTTCAAATAGAACTCTTGGAATAAGTGTAATTTTTGCTCTCGAATCAAACATCATGGGAATATTTACACCCTCAATTTGTACAGACTCTATTGGACCACCGTTACCTTTTTTGACCTGCAAAACAAATTCTTCATGCAAATCACCATCTTCTAAACTTATTTCCTGAACCCTCTTTTTCTTTATGTCTACACTCCTACAACACGAAGTAACATGTCCTTTTTTACCACATTTTTTGCAAGAAGCTTTACACCCAACACAGCCTTTAAAGTTGGCATAATGACCAAGTTCTCCACACCTAAAACACCTTCCCTGGAAATGTTCTTTCTCTTTATTCACTTTTGAACTTTCATTGACCATTCTCTGAGATTTCATCCTCTCTTGTGAGTTCTTTTTATGATTGACAAGATGTACATCACTCTCTCTTTCTTCCTTATTTCTTCAACACACGCAGAACTATGTTCATGCATTTTCGCAATAACAATCACTTCACTAAGAGAAGGATTATCTTTGTTCCAAAAAGATTCTCTTGCTTTCTCAATACTACAGCCCAACATAAATGTCTCTTAACCTTTCCTCTTTAGTACTACCAAAACTACATGTCGAGGCTAATTTCCTGAGAGCTGTGATGTATTCCTCTACAGATTCACATGGGTGTTGAACTCTTTTCCCGAAGTGATACCTTTCTAAAACTGTTGAAACCTTCGGTAAATAATGCAAATCTATTTTTTTTATACAAATCTCAAAATCATTGAGCTCACTCGCATCATCAACAGAAAGTTCAGGAAGATTTTCAAAAACCTCCTGGCCTTCCGCTCCTAGACAGTGTAACAAGAGTGACATCTTACGCTCAGCACTCAATGAAGTGCCACAAACTCTTGCATAATGTGCAAACACACCTTTCCATTTCTTCCACGGAATCTGTGGTTCACCAGGAGAAGGTTAAAAAATGGGGGACAAGTTACATTCTGCATGGTGAAAGATACTAATAAATAATGTATTAATGCTATTTTAAGATTTTCTACCACTCTATGAATTTAAAACTAGAGATTTTGAGAATATATATATATATATATATCTCAAAGTACAATTTAATTCATAAAGAAATACAATCACTGGTATGGAGCAAATAACAAAATTACAGCGCCAGCTCAAGGAGATACTTCTCTTCCGTAGCGCAATGGCGCCACCTTCTGGCACCCCAAATGGAGTCCAAGAAAGAAATGTCATCCGACACAGTGAAAGAGCGAAACAGCTGATAAGTCCTGCTGCTAAGAGCACGTCGTCTAAAACTGTGGGGAACTTGTTTGATGAATCGGAGGATCGCAGCCTCCCTCAGAGTCAGCGCACTCCCACAGAGCTAGCGCAGCACCTCACCAAACCGCTCCGCGAAGAAACTGTTACGTCGGCCAAGATGGCGCAGTCATTTCTTGAAAAGTCCTTCGGAGCAGAATTCGCACCTCCGGATGTGACCAGACCAGCACTTGATACCACCACTCGCTTTCCCTCGCACCAAGGCTCTGCTACATCACGGAAATCAGCAGCACTGAAGGCATGGCGATTCAAGCGGTGCCGGACCGGCCCTGGAACGAAATTGAAGTCTCTGCCACACAAAGAAGCCCGGTAGTCGCAGCGTTTTTACCAAAGCTGCCAGAGACCATGGAAAACAGGTGAGTTTTCACACAACTTACATATCCAGTGATGTTGGGGTGTTGGCACTTCACCTCACTCGTGAAGGTTTGTAAAATAAATGTTGATAGGTTCTTCTACCTCGTCGCCAATGAAATGATGAAGGGTGACATCTTTTATGGTGAAATCCGTTGTCATTTATTCAAGTTAAGAGTCAAGTAAAACACCCCAGCCAACACAAGCCTTCTCTCTCTGGTTCTCACCTCCAACTATCAGATCCCCTGGTTACCATCACTAGGGTCTCTTAGTGACAGTTGCCAGGTTCCGTAATTAGGTTCTACATACAGGTTCTTCATAATATGCCACACATGTCTTCTGTGCCTCACAGATTGCTTCCCTGGTGAGTCCCCCTTCCTGGTGCAATTGAGTCAGCTCAGGGACCTCCCCCAGTTCAGCCACCTGTTCCCCTGTAGGCTCTGGGGCATCCCCCTGAGGTCAGCCTCCTCCCGGACCGTGGGAACTTCTGGGACCAGTTTCCTGCAACCCGTGCCCTTCCTCCTTCTGGCAGACACACGGGCCTCTCTTTCTGGCTCCAGGGTCTCCTGATCACCCTGACCGGCTGCCAAGGACCGGGTGTACACCCACTCAGGCAGACCCAACATCTCCAAGTGAGACCTGTGTTCCACCTCCTTTCAAGGGGAATCCTCCAGGTCATTGCCAAGCAGACAATCTACAGGCATTGTTGCACTCACAGCTACCCTGAAGGAACCTGTAACCCCCCTACTCAAAGAGAGCCTGTGCCACTCTGTATAGGTGATCTTGGTTGTCTGCCGCAACTACTTGGTGAAGTGCATAGGGATCTACCTGCTCTTCAGACACCAGGTGACTTCTCACAGTAGTCACACTGGCTCCTGTGTCTCTCAGAGCCTCCACCCTCTGTACATTGATGGTCACCCATTGCACAAGGGTCCTCTGGACCATCTCACTGTCCCCTAGTGAGACAAGGCTCATCTCAGCTGGCTCCCACCCACCTGGAGCCAACTCCTCCCCAAGAGCTACACTGGCCAAACCCTGTGACTGTGCACCAGTGTGTCCCCTACCCGACTGGAGAAGAAACGACACACGGCCTCACTTGCCAGTAAGGAATCAACGCATTGCAGACTTTTCCGATGCACACTTGCCTGTGCTGCTTTATTTTTTATGCTAACCAGGTACTTTGTGTAGAATCAACGTTTCCATTGTTTTCTATGGAGAAAGACTCTTTTTACTTTGAAAATGTATATCTTGACTTGTGTATGTTGGATATTTGTCGTTTTAGTCTTGTTTGATTTAGATAAATATTACCTATTTATCTAAACTGGTGTGGTGTCCATTTTGTAGTGTTTTCACTGTATTACTGTGTGTGTTGTTACAAATACTTTACACATTGCCTCTGAGATAAGCTTTACTGCTTGTGCCAAGCTACCAAGGGGGTGAGCAGATGTTATCCTAGGTGTGTATCTCCATTACCCTGACTAGAGTGAGAGTTCCTGCTTGGACAGAATGCAAACTGAATACCACCCACAGACCCCATTCCTAACAAGAACAAAAAGCAGTATGAACCAAATGTGGGTATCTGGTCGGTCTGGACTGTTTTAAAGTTAAATGTTAAGGGCAACCGAGATGGATCACTGATTGGGTATGTGGATCAGATTCGTCCTGGTGGAAAGTTACTTTCAGACCTACAAATGTTTTATGGAGGTCAGACGTCTTCAGTGGTGCCAGAAAGCAGGATGGATCTCAGCAAGGTCTAGACTATGAAGTGTGGCTGGTGCTTGAGGTTCCGGAGTTGACTAGAGGTTGCTTTGCATTGGATCTGGTAAAGCCATCAACAAAGGTTGTCGCCATTGTTGCTAAGCATTGAGTCCAATGAGACTTTCAGTTAGGTAAGGAGGAATACACTCTGACCACAGCCATGGGACCTGGACCTTGTGGGTAGTACTTTGGGGTCAGGACTCTCTGCCACAGAGATCAGCAGAGGGGACGAGGTCAGGTTCAGTTGGTACTGGTCCACTAGAAAGCAGAAAAAGGTCTCTGGAAGCTTTGTGTGGCCCTAAATTGCAAATAAGAGGTCAGGCAGTGACCACTGAAATCACATCTTGGGTCCTGGAGTCAAGGCAAGCAGAACCTATCTTCCTACAGGTTCTTCTGACAGCTAGGCATTCCTTCTTTTGACTCTTCTTAGGTCCAAGAGTATTCTAAGGAGAATTCTGGGGATGACACTTGTATGTCCAGTTCCAGCATGTGAGTGAGAGACAATCCTTTGTCCACCCTCTAAACCAATTCTGGGCAGCACCACCAGTCCCATGGGGTTTGGAGCCAGACTAGAAAAAAGGGAAGCAGGTGTATGTGTGAACCTCATCGACCTGGGATAGGGTAGGCATCATTTGAAGCTCGGGAAGGGGCTGGACACAGCCCCACCGCTCCCTCCCCATACCCTGGATACACATCTTGCTACAAGGAAGTCATCATTAGTCACAAAGCAGGACACCCAGAAAAGCCTTTTGGTTGAGGCAGAACAAAGAAAACTTCTAAAATTGTCTTTTCTTTTCTTGAGGAGCAGTATAAAATCTGATCTTACCGTTAAGTTGCATTTTAAATTACCATTAAACTAAGTACTTAAATCATTTTTCTAGCTGTTCCCAAACTGAAAAATTATAGAGTGTTATAATGTAACCAAGTTGTTTTCCTAAGAGGGAGCCAGTCTTGCCACAGTGAAAACAATGTTGAGGTGGTTTCACTGCAAGGACATGTAAAACATTAAGGCCCTCATTATCACATTGCCGGTAATTCCCACTTACTGCCACGCTGACTGCTGCCAACATACTGCCGCGGAAATTAGTTCACCATATTATGACACACACACACCAGTCCGTCACTATTCAGCCACAGACACAAATCCGTGCAGACACCAAAGGTCAGTGATAAATTGGTGGTATCCAAACCCACACTGTTACGCCAACAGAACAACGGTCATCACATTATGACCCACGAATCACCACGGCAGACATTCAATGGCGGTAAACCATTGGAGGTACATACCGCCGTGCTCAAAATACATACACTCAAAAAAAACACCACCACATTGGACAATTCAAACAACACAAACCTGACACCCATACACACACCACACCCACATCACTATAAAACACCCACCCACATTACCCACAACCCTTCATGACTACAAACCATTGGCACGAGACAGACACCACGACAGAGACAAAGCCAGAGCCACACACTACTTACACCTATATACCACCCATGCACCCCACATCACACACCCCAACACATCACCCTACACACCCTCACCTACACAACTCACACAGCACCCATGGCACCACAAAGACACCCCAGATTCTCAGAGGAGGAGCTAAGGGTCATGGTGGAGGAAATCAAGGTAGAGCCACAGCTATTTGGAGCACAGGTGCAGCAGATATCTATAGCTAGGAAGATGGAGCTATGGCGATGAATCGTGGACAGGGTCAACGCTGTGGGACAGCACCCAATAACCAGGGATAACATCAGAAAGAGGTGGAATGACCTACTGGGGAAGGTACGTTCCATTGCAGCAAGACACCAACTCGCTGTACGGAGGACTGGCAGTGGACACCCACCTCCTCGCCCACAACAACATGGGAGGCGCAAGTCTTGGCAATCATGCATTCTGAGGGCCTGGCCGGAGTAGGAGGAGGACTGGACTCTGGCTAGTCAACTCTGTACTGCTACTACCTCCCTACCTGCATACCCTCACCCTCACTCCCATCACTCCACCCCTTCCCACACACCCCACCATCACATCTCACTCATCCTAATGCCAAGCCCTGCATGCCATACCAATGCATGGACACCACTCACAGACCTACATGGACACCTATCACTAAAACATGCACACTAGAGAGAATCAGCTAGCCCACCACATACAAACTTACACAAGTGAAAGCTTCCAGGGCAAATCCAACCAAAGAGGGCAAGCTACTGATGCACAATATGTCTGGCACAGAAACAATAACACATCATTTACATCCCCACAGGTATCCCAGCCAATGTCACCGGAAAGGAGGGGCCAGCAATATTCAGTCCACCAACTGAAGAGGCCCACAGTGAACGCAGAGCTCTGGTCGCCTGGATCTGGATGACCAACCTGGCCCATCAGGGACCTCTGGACAGTTGGTTACCCATCCCAGTCACAGACAACCACAGAGCCTCCCCGATCTTGAAACATCACCACAGCACCCACCCAGCGTACCCACAACTCTGTCCCCAAGACACATCAATCAGCAGTTTGTCCATCTCTACAGGGACCCCAGGGTACACCACAAACCCATGACAATCAGGGACCTGGGGTCAGGTGCAGTGGGCACACGGTTCAGGAGACAGAGGCACAAGGCAACAGGGAAACTGGGATGAGTGCTGTGCACCAGGGGGAGGACAGGCCCAGGGAACCGACTCTCCAGGAGGCACTTGCAGAGATCCTGGGAGCATACCAACATTCCCAGGACACGATAGAGCAGATCCTGGACAATGTGCAGGAGAGCAGGCGGCTGCAGGAGGGACAGTACCAGGGAATCAGGGAGGACTTGCAGGCCATCAGCACCAAGCTGGTCTCCATAGCAGGGGTGCTGGCAGACATGGCCAATATTATGAGGGAGGCCACTAGCCAAACATCTGAACTGCCTTCCACCTCGGCTGCCGGTAGTGGACAGGAGGCCCCGCCACAGGACGAGCAGGCCACCTGCACCTCTCCCCCTGCAGAAGGAGAACCACCCCGCAAACGTTCCCTTCGATCCAGGCAGAAGCCAGAGACCATTGCCAAGATCCCCGCCAGGAAATGAGACTCTCCTGATTGTCACCCTTGTGTCCCACTCTGTCACCCTGTCCCCCTTGAACTGCAATTGCTCCCCTTTCTATGTCCCCATGGACAAAGCACCTCTGCTACAGACTTGAACTATACCCTGGAATTTCCGCCATCGTCACCCCATCCCATTGCACTTGCCCCTCAATATCTTAGCACTTCAATTAACACCCTTGAAAAAAATAGAAGGATGGAGTATGTCACATTTTTTTAGTATGTATACGTTTAGCTATGTACAAACATTGCTATTTAATTTAACTGTACATAAATGAGCACATATGAAAGATCTGTAGTTGGCTGCAGTGATCACACCAGGAGCTATTCTGAGGCACCAACATCTGTAAAATGAAGTGCCAAAGGGTACAGTAAGTGGGCATAGAAGTGGGAAATAACAGCATGCCAGTGCCAAAGAATTGCAAAATAATGACAATGAAATGTGAAGTAACACTGTCTTACCTGTGTGTCATTGGAAATATTGTCTGATCGCTGCTGTTCTGTTGTCCTCATCCTCATCCTTTGCCTCCTCATCCTCAATATCCACAGGGTCCACTGCTGCCACACAGGCATCTCCAGCCTCCTTCTCCTGCAGAAAAGGTACATGGCGTCTCAGGACAAGGTTGTGCAACACAATCTCATATGGCCCACACCATACCCATACAACATCTATTGGGTGGGAACCAGGGCTCACCTATTAGCCACACCCTGTGCCTCTGTAGTTGGGCCATCACATTTGGGATGCTGCTATTCCTCAGGACAAAGGCATCAGGCACCGACCTAGGATACTTAGCATTGACATGGGAGATGTACTGGTCCGCCAAGCACCCCATCTTTACATTCATTGAGTGAAAACTCTTACGATTTCTGTACACCTGTTCATTTTGACAGGGGGAGGGACATATGCAATATGTGTTCCATCAATCACACCAATTATATTGGGGATATGTCCCATTTCATAGAAGTCAGCCTTCACTGTGGCCAAATCTTCCACCTGGGGAAATACAATGTAGCTGCACATGTGTTTAATCAGGGCAGACAACACTCTGGTCAGAAAAATTGAGAACATTGGCTGTGACATTCCTGCTGCCAAGCCCACTGTCACTTGGAAAGACCAAGTTGCCAGGAAATGGAACACTGATAGAACTTGCACAAGAGGGTGGATCCCAGTGGGGTGACAGATAGCAGATATCAGGTCAGGCTCCAATTGGGCACACAGCTCTGTGATTGTGGCCCTGTCAAGTCTATAGGTGAGGATGATGTGCCTATCCTCCATTGTTGCCAAGCCCACCAGGGGTCTGTACACAGGGGTATGTCTCCATCTCCTATTCATCCACAGTGGTAGCAATCTATGGGGAAAAAGAGTGAGGAGCCGGTCACAAACTGAACAATGGGGCAACAACAGTACGATGCATGCTGTCAAATTGTAATGGGTCACTGAGAATTGTCCTGTATGTCCAAATTTAAACAGTGATGCAGAAATGTTCAGGGCCTGCCCCCCTTCCTGAAACGGTGTCCGCCTGTCCTGTGTGGAGGGACAGGTGTAAGTGAGGTAATTCCGGTGAAGTTGTGCACCACTGTGGGAGGCGGTCAGTAACCGCCATGCAACTCCTCATTGGTTAACATTGGGCCATATGCGTTACAGTGGCCAATGTTGATGTACGCCGGCGGTGACGATATGCACCGCCACAGACGTGACCGCCATTTTCTATCATATTCCTCACTTGCTACCTGACCTTTAACAGGAGAGGACCTACACTGCATGTGCTGCTGTGACCTGTGTCTGGAACCTACCATGGCCCGTGTGACTGGGGAAAGGGCCCCTGCCTTCACTTCGGCAGTGTTGGAGAGACTGGTGGATGAGGTCCTACCCCAGTATGGACTGCTGTATGAGCCTCCAGACCAACAGGTGAGTACACTGTTGGCATGATGCTTGTTGCATGAATGCATGGAGTGGTGTGTGAAGGCATTGTGTAAGGGGGGTGGGTGGATGTCCCCTGGGCGATGTACAGGTTGTGTGATGGGCCATGTGTGTGTAAATGGTGATGTGAAGCGGTATGGTGGGCCATAAGTGTAACAGGTTGGACTGTCTGACTAAGACTGTTTTCCTGTGTGTATTCCCTCTGCAGGTCAGCACCCATCAAAAGAAGGATATATGGCGTGCCTTCGCCAAGGAGGTGCAGACCCTGGGGGTCTATGGCACGGGAGCACACACTGTTGGAAACGATGGGAGGACCTGAGATGCTGGGCATGGAAGACGGCGGAGGCCCAGCTGGGAATGGCCTCCCAACGAGGAAGGGGTGCCTGTCGAACCCTGACCCCCCTTATGACCCGCATACTGGGGGTGGCCTATCCTGAGGTGGATGGGCGCTTGAGGGCATCACAGCAGCCACAAGGGGGTGAGTACAGTGCCCATCATTACAACTTACGCATGGTAGGGTGGTATCCGGTGGGGGATGTGTGTCAGTGGGTGCCCTTGGCCAGACATTGCAGCATAGGTCCCCTGGTGGCAAGGGTCCAGAAGGGATAATCCTGCTACCTAGCTTGTAGGCATCCACTACTGGTCAAGGCTGCGTGGGTCCCAGGTGTGCTGGATTTGCCGGTGTGTGCCCCTCCCCATGCCTTGGTGGCTAGCAATATCACTGGAAGTGCAATGCATATTGCGTAGGTCTGTACCCTGTGTGTGTGTGTGCTATGTACGCCAACAGGGGTGTTGGTGCAGCCATTGACCAATGTATCCTTTGTCTCTCCCTCCCCTTTTTGTTTTGTCATCCTGTCCTTATGTGCATTAGCATCATCTGGCGGAGGAGCAGAGGCACTGGCGATGGAGGGAGATGCATCCCACAGGAGCCAGGAGGTGGAGTCCACTGATGCTGAGGGCACCAGTGGGACAGAGGGCGAGGGGAGCACCACAGGGGAGACTGGAGAGGACAATTCAGACACAGATACCTCCTCCGATGGAAGCTCCCTGGTGGTGGCGGACACCTCTGTGACCACCCCAGCTATAGGTACAGCCGCCACCCCCGTACCAGCACCGCCCTCCCAGCAGCCCCTCATTGAGTTGCCTGTGCCCGCTCACCCAGGAGGGTGGGCATCTCCTTCTCTCCAGGCACCTCAAGCCATGCCCCAGTTAGCCCTGCTGCCCTGAGTGAGGAGGCTATTGACCTGAGATCCATCTCTGTAGGGGAGTCAACCATTGTGAATACCATCCAGGGGCTGTCAGCACAGATGCAACAGACTAATGCCTTCCTGGAGGGCATTCACACTGGCTTGGCGGCCCAACAGAGATCAATTCAGGCTCTGGCCTCCTTTCTGATGGCAGCCATTGTCCCCGCTTCCACCCCGACTTCCTCTTCCCAATCCCATTCCCCTCAACCCCAACCTATGCCAAGCACACAGACATCTGAGCATGCACACAAGACAACACACAAAAGTGGCATAGGCAAACATAAGCACCACACATCATCCCACAGACACTCACACAAACTACATCCAGATGCAGATATACCAAAATCCACAATTTCCACTGTCTCCCCCTCCTCCTCCTCCTCCATCTCTCTCCCAGTTCCGTCTACACTCACACCTGCATGCACTACATCATCATCCACTACCAGCATCACCACCAAACCTAGCAGAACACACACCTCACTGGCAGGCAGCTCCACAACAGCCATGCACAGGTCCCCTGTGTCCTCTCCCACTCTGTCTGCCCCCCCTTCTAAAGTACACAAACACAAGCACTCAGACACCCAACAGCCATCCACCTCACAACAGCATCCAGCCCATGCACCTGCACCCAAAATCAGCAGACAGACACCTCCTACAGCCACACCCTCTTCTTCCACTTCTAAACCTTCTCCCTCTTCCCGCCCCAATGTCCCTAAAAAGCTTTTCCTATACACCACTGACCTCTTCCCTACACCCCACCCCCGTCCTGCATATCTGGCTAGGGTGGCAAAAACCCAGCCTAGCACCTCAGCCACCCAGTCCACGGGCCCAGTAGTCACCACACCCACTTGTGGTGGGAAACTATCCAGGATACATGTCCTGAGGGTGAAGGAGCCTGCACCAGGCAGCCTCAAGGGTAAGGAGCCTGCCCCAGCTGCTGCCCGGAAGACCAACGAGCCTGCCCCAGCTGCTACTAGGAAGACCAAGGAGCGTGCCCCAGCTGCTGCCAGAAAGATCAAGGAGCCTGCACCAGCTGCTACCAGGAAGACCAAGGGGCCTGCCCCAGCTGCTGCCAGGAAGACCAAGGAGCCAGCACCAGCAGCCAGGAAGAGCAAGGGGCCTGGGGCAGGAACTCTGACGGTTCCCCCACCACCAACCATGATTGTGCAACCATCCGAGGCTGCAAGAGATGGGCTGGATCTTCCCCCCACCAGCAGCAGCACTACCACCACCACCAGTGGGCAGCCATTCAAGGCTGCAGGGGATGGGCTGGAGCCTCCCCTCACCAGCAGCAGCAGCAGCACCACCACCACCTGTGGGCAGCCATCCGAGGCTGCAGGGGATGGGCTGGAACTTCCCCCACCAGCTGCTGCAGCACCACCACTACCACCACTGAGCAGCCATCACTGCTGGCGGACGGCATGTAGTCCTGCCTCCATGGGCTGCTGTGCGGCCTGCCCCCTGCTAATCCAGTGGGTATTACACCCACCAGAAAGACTGTGACTTTGCACTCCCCAAGATCAAGAGCACAGGGCAAGATGCCCCCTCCAGAACCAGTGGGTAAGACACCCACCAACCCCAGCCTCCCCAGGATCAAGAGCACAGGGCACAATGCCCCCTCCAGAACCAGTGGGTAAGACACCCACCAACCCCAGTCTCCCCAGGATCAAGAGCACAGGGCACAATACCCCCTCCAGAGCATGTGGGCAAGTCACCCACTTGAGAGACTGTGGCCTTGCATTCCCCAGGACCAAGCACAGGGCATGTTGCCCCCTCCAGAACATGTGGGCAAGTCACCCACTTGAGAGACTGTGGGCTTGCACTCCTCAGGACAAAGCACAGGGCATGCTGCCCCCTCCAGAACATGCGGGCAAGGCACCCACTTGAGAGACTGTAGCCTTGCACTCCCCAGGACCAAGCACAGGGCATGGTGCCCCCTCCAGAAACAGTGGTCTTGTTCCATCTCCCGGCTGAGGTGCCACCCCTCCCAGTCCCCCTGAGGTGCCGGCCTATTTACCAACTGATGCCCCTGCGGTGTTCTCTCCATGTTGATGTAGGTGACAAGTGGGGCCTTGGACTTTGGCCTGTGGCCATGTGGGCCACGCAAACTGAAGACTGGGCAGTGTCCCTTGAACTGTACAATTGTAAATATCTGTAACATTGGCTAAGTTATTTTTATACCGTGTTGATATTATTACACTCAATTTAGTGAATTCATTTTGTCCTTGCATTATTCAGCTGATTTAGGGGGAATAACTTGTTTTCTTGTGCATCTGGTTGTGTGTATGGTGTGTGTATGTCGGGTGTGTGGTGTGCATGTGTGTGTCACTCTCTTTTTCCTCCCCCCTCCCTTGTGTGCTAGGCGTCTGTGATCACCATCGTTGTTTTCGCCATAGTTGGTGTTCGTGGTGGAGCAGCACATAGAAGAGCATGGGGAAGACATGCAGCTCGGGCTCCATGGCGGCGTGGTTGTTCCCTGTGTCTCCAATGGTGATTCCTTTCCCTTCTGAGCTCAGTTTCCGCCAGGCTTTTGATGTCGTTGCTACCGCCCCGGAAAAGGTGGTGGTTTCCAGGGTCATAATATGGTGGGCGGAACATTGACTTTCGCCTGGCTGTAGGCGGCTACCGCCGTGGTGCCTGTTGTTTCCGCCCTGGCGGTCGGTGTGGTAAATTGGCTGTCTATCTGAGATCTATCTACCATGGTCATAATTTGGCGGTAATTACTGCCAGCCTGTTGGTGTTATTTCTGCCACTTTTACACCAACCGCCAGGGTTGTAATGAGGGCCTAAATGTACTTGTCCTACATTTAAATACTATGCACCGTGTGACATGGGCATTTAAGGCATACCTTAGTGGTGACTTATAAGTATAAAAAAGTAAGGTTTAGGCCTGCCAAAAGGATTATTTTGACTGGTCAAAATGGCAGTTTAAAACTGCACACCCAGGGTGGAGTGGCAGTCCTGGTAACAGGTTTTTACAATGCTACTTTAGTGGGTGGCACACTGAGTGCTATTTCATTTACAGGCCCTGGGTTCCTGTGGTACCATATACTAAAACTAAAGTAAACTAAATGTGGCAATCAGGGGTGTACCAATTTAACATGTTTGAAAGGGATAGCAGAACCTCCTTACCTCTGATTGGCCAGCGTAAAGTGCACAGAGGTCACAGAGGCCAATAAAAACGGGTAGAGCAATAGAAGGCAAAATCATTGGGAATGAAACACAACAGATGAATTCCAACAGTGCGCCATTCATCGCACCCAATAAATCCCAATCCTCGTGGTGTAGGAGTATATTGGGTCTGATGAATATTGCACCTTTTTCCAGACTGACCATAATCAGGGCCTTTGACTCACCATTTATTCTCAAAAGTGGCACAGGCGTTTTTAGCTGAGCTCAATGCTCAAATCAGAAAACAGGAACAATGTAATGCTTTCATTCACTGCTCAAAACATGGCACTGATACATTCAATCCCTTTCTTTCGTGTTTGTGTCTTTCACTCTTTCCATCACCCACCAGCTTTCTTCCCATTCCCTACTGGTTCATTCTTCTGTAATCTCCCCTATGGCTTGTCTACTCTTTGTTCATTTCTCACATCTTTTCCTACTTGTCATGACAATTGTCTTTCATTTTCATCCATTCAATTGTAACCACTATTTGTTCTGCGTACATTTCCCCCTGGTTCTCAGCCTCCTACTGACGCCATTAACAGTAGCGTAGCCATGCCAAAAACATGTCTCTCCGAGTTAACATTTAGGGCCGACTTCTGTGATCTGCAGGTCTCAATAAGGCCAAATCAGGCGTCCATCCTTCTAAACTCAGTTTAACAAATATAATTTAAATGAAAATTAGGAATATACGTTATTTACATGCGTCAGTGGTGTGGCATTAAGCGTTACAAAAATCTCTTTTTTAGTATTAAAATAAGATAGCAATGAATAGTTGGTGGGGGGGGGGGGGGAGGAGTGGCAGGGATGAAGACTGTGTTGTATTGAGCAGGCCAAAGGATGTTTGCAGAGCAATGGACAGGAATTCACCAAAGTGCCAGGTGTAGCTGAAGTTATATCACATAACCTTTGGCCTTAATGAAATCTTATGACCCTTGCCCCTGATGTTTTCCAGGAAGGCATGTCACATGACCCTAACATCACAACTGTTGACATCGCTGAAGTGCCATAATAACTGCATGATTACTTTAACAGCATAGCACAGTCAAAAGTCTATTTTAGATACCACCTCTACTATGGTGCTGACTTCATCTTTGAAAGTTCTGGGCAAGTGAGAGAGTAAGCTTGATATCATTGTCCTTTTTCAGTGCCTAGTCGCTCAGCCTTTGATATCATTTTAATCGATAATGTTTTCAAGCGTCTGGATGTTCACTTGGTAGAGAAAGTAATTGTGGATAATATCATTTATTTTTGTGCTAAGTTTTGAAGGGAAGGATTACCAGAGTTTATGGCATCTGAAATCGACCATTAATTCTCTAGTAGTAAATGTCCTAAGTTTTTAAAGAAAGGTAGGGTAAAATATAATATAGTAGCTTTTTTACAGCCTGAAACCAGTGGGCATGTGGAGAGATTCATTCTGATCAAAAAAGAAGAGATACAGTTTGTAGGGCAAGGTGGTTTGAGTTAGAAGAAAGTTCTTCAAGCTACTCTTTTGATAGATAGATAAGGGTCCCAGTTTCAATTCATTTATTTTTTTGACATTTCCGTCTGCATTTATCAATTTTTTGTTGAAGTACCTGGTTAGCGTAAAAAATAAGCGACATTGGCGAGTGTGCGTCGAAGGCCAGCGATGCGTCGATTTCTCACTCGCAAGCGAGACCGTGCATCATTATTTTTTATGCTAACCAGGTACTTTGTATAACAACAGCATTCTCACTGTTTTCTCAGGATTAAGATTATTTTGCTTTCAAAAATTCATATCTTGACTTGTGTATGTTGTATTTTTGTCGTTTTGGTCTTGTTTGATTTAGTTAAATCTGACCTATTTTTCTAAACTGGTGTGCTGTCCATTTTCGTAGTGTTTACACTGTATTACTGAGTGTGTTGGTACAAATACTTCACACATTGCTTCTGAAGTTAAGCCTGCATGCTCGTGCCAAGCTACGGAGGGGGTGAGTGGGGGATTAACTGAGGGTGATTCTCCTTTATCTTGACTAGAGTGAGGGTCCTTGCTTGGACAGAGGGTAATCTGACTGCAAACCAAAGACCCCATTTCTAACACCCACTATATTGAAAGTGCACTCAGTCTTTCTCAGTTTAGGATTTGCTCTCACCAAATGAGTCTTGGATGCTCAGTTCATGATGTCTCTAGTGTTGTTAAGCAGCTGTCCATCTTCTTCTCCACGCTAGCTTCTCTCTTGCTTCTGGGAGAGTGTGCAAACCAACAGCTGTGGTGATGCTTCTTCCGGACCATGGGTGCCCAGGCTGCGGTCATGTCTTCTGCAAGGTTGCTGCTCACAAGTAACCGCCTCGCTGACAGGAGCAGAGGTCTTTGCAGACATTGGATCACCCTCAGAACGGATGGGAAGGTGTTCTGTGTTTATGGCAGACCCACACAGCTGGTCTTGATGCATCCATGCCAAGTTCAACTTTAGGGTCAGCAAGGCGCCCACAGGCCCCACTTTTCTCAACAAGGTGGCTGACTTCAGGCTTGACTTTTCCTTCGAACGGAGCACCATAGTTCGGCTGCAATCTTCTGTGCACAGCGATGCAGGTAAATCCACCATATTCTTTCTGCTCACAGTAACGTTAATTAAGTTACACCTTTTCCCTAGTGAGAAAGGCACAGATTAAGTTGTTTCTTTCCTGCCTGAAACTGAAAGGAGATACCGCTACTAGCCAAGGCTGTCTTCCTCCTCTAGCAGGCCCCACCTGCACAGGGAACACTCTGCACCTGGCTCCTCCTGGACAGTCATTCCTCCTGCAGGGTTAGCAGGCTCCTTCCCTATCTCGGCAGGCAGGCAGACTGGCTTATTCAGGTCAAGTGAACCCCTTCTCTCCGCAAGGGGATAGACTCAGGTAATATTACTTCAGCTAAGGGAAACTGCCTGTCAGGCAGATACCAGTTCTGGTTACACAGCGGTTCTCTTCAGTACTCTTCAAAGCATTCCTGTCTGTGGTCATAGAGAACTTGAAACTGGAACAGCAATTGTGTCCCACTTTTATAGAGTCTAAGCAGACCGGAGATGTGGATCCACTATCTGCACTTTCAGAACTAATTTAGGTTTTGAACTACTCTCCTGGCAAAACCTTTGTGTATAGTGTTAATTCTCACAGCAGGGTGGTCTTATTCGGGCAGACCCACAAGAGAGGTACAAAGAGATGTTACTTTTCTACATCTTTCTGTCATCATCCACACTGAAGAGTAGCTGGGGGAAAGACAAAATGCTGACCTCAACTAACGGGACCCTTTCACCCTAAATCACAGGTCATGCAGTCCCACCCTTCACCTTCTCCAACTGCCAAATGACAGTGCTACATGAAGACTAATCAGCAATACTCCTAATTGAATGGCTAAGGTGTCTTTTCTCCTCTCTGCCAGTTTCAGAGTCGAGGTCTCCTCCCTCCAACTCAGGGATGTCAGCCATTTTCTTCCACTGTCTGGGGAAATTACTTTATCTTCATTTTGTGCATAGGACCAGGCTAGAGGCGGGTTGGACGCCACAGGCCTCTATTACTTTAGATCACTCATTCACAAAATGCATGTAGTGTGCAGGAAACATACACTAACACTCAAAAAATAAGCCTTGGATGTTAGTGCTAGGGTTTGGGTTTGCGCATAGAATTGGAACTTTACATGAGTAGGCCACTAGGCCTCCACTCCACTCACAGAGATAACAAGGGATGGTCACAGCTATGGATTCAGAAAACATGACACGCTTCCACCTCCACTCTGTGTACCAAACCCATGACAGGGATGTTGGTCAACTGTCAGTGCAATCAGGAAATACATGGTGTGCCTCTCTAGGTCACAGTACAGGTCCTCGCCAGTGTCAATGAACAGGCCTAGGCTCTTGAACACTCTGGAGAAGTGTGAGACTGGGGCAAAAATCTAAAAACATTATACCAGTCAGGCACTCAGGTCAGGCGAACATGACTATACACTATGCGGGGAATATTCCTGTCTGAACTTCGATGTAACCAGCTTCTGTACTCAAGTACTCATCACAATTCTACATAACTCTATTTGTCTTTCATCTTCTTTACCATTTTTTAAAGTTTTTCTTTCATAGGTTTTTTGACAGTACCTCCCCTCAGACTGGATCCTCCCTCCTCTTATATGGTCCTTATTATGAACTGACTGGTAGTGCTGATATGGCTGCTAACAAGAGTTACCTGCAGTAAATTTGTCAGAATGACGCTGCTCATGAGCTGTATCCCAGACATATCACTTGTTCAAAGCAGGAAAAATGACAGTGTGAAAATCCAGCTCCCTATAGAGGATAACATGCAGGAATGAGATACCTCATTTCCTTATGTTATTCCCTGTTCTTGCTGCAAACCATATGCTGACCAAGTCAACGCCATCTCCTCCTGCTTCAACACCCTCCGCATGCTCTGAAAGATCTACAAATGGATCCCCACGGAAACCAGAAGAACAGTCACCCAAGCCCTCGTAAGCAGCAAACTGGACTATTGCATTGCCCTCTATGCAGGAACCACGGTCAAACTCCAGAAAAGGCTGGAACACATCCAGAAAGCCTCCGCACGCCTCATCCTGGACATCCACCGCCATTGCCACATCACAGGCCACCTGAGAGACATACACCTGCTCCCCGTCAATAACAGAATCACCTTCAAACTCCTCACCCACGCTCACAAAGCACTGCACAACACCGGACCAGAATACCTCAACAGGCGGCTCTCCTTCTACACCCGACACAACAGCTCCGCTCCGCCGACCTCACACTTGCAACTATCCCACGCATCTGCAGAACTACAACCGGCGGCAGATCAGGTGTTCCCTGTGAAGAGGGACATATGGCAAGTCTTTCATGTAACACAGCACCTGATAGCTAGTGACTGTCCTGTTGATTTTAAATTGCATTGTGCACTTTACATAGAATTTCAGTTGCTTTCCGCAATAGGTGCGACCTCCGATTCTTCAGAACAGTGGGATGTAGAAGAAGGGAGTTTGTGGAGCCGAGCTATGAGTGTAATAGGATCACTTCAAACACTGCACAAATTTTGGAGCGGCGTGAGCGACTGCTATGTTGTTTTTATATCGCACTGAGCTCTTTACCTGGGGTTGAAATTGTGTCCCCAGAAAGACCATTCTCCGATTGTTCAGGGCACCAGGATCATAAAGAAAGGAGGGGATGAATCACACTTCTGGAGACGCACTGTGATTGGAGGTTCACTTAAATGAAGTTGTCCATGGACGTCGAATCACCAAAATGTCAGGGATAGTGGAAATGATACAGCGCGCCCTCTGTATGACATCAAATAATCTTTAGCTATAGTGACATAACGGGAAGTGACATCATATTACGGAGGGCTCTGATGGAGCCACAAGAAGTGACACTAGGGAACATCCTCATCTTAAATCCCAGAGATATTTTCTGTACATTCCATTTTATATTTTGTGTATGCGTTACTAATAATCACATTCACTAAGCTCTAAGTCAGATTCTCCAGGCCAAGACAGCTCAGTTGAGATGCTTTAACTCTCATTGTGTCCAGGTTACACACGATGAGGTCATACATTGTGGAGAACTTTTGATATTTTGAATCTGCTTGTTGCCTTTTTCAAGCACATCCAGAGTTTTAACATGTAACGCCAATTCTACATTGTAGGATCTTCACTGAGTGTCATAAACCACAGGCAAAATACCTACTGTGTGTGGGGACCTCACAAAATTCAAATCAGCATATATAACCCTAAGTTAGCAAAGAGGGTGTACACTTAAACATGTCAGGATGTTGCGGAGCACTCTCCAACATCCTACCACAGGCAAGATGGTCTGAATTTTAGAAATAGCACCGTAAAACGCTTCTCGAAATTGCATTGCAGCACCCATAAACTGAATCCTGATAGAACTAAATTTACAGTTACAAAAGCACTCTCTCCGTTTAGGACTCCAGGGGTTTCCACCACCCATGACGCCTTTCACTGGCAGTTGCCCCAGAGAGTCAAACCGTTTTCTGCCTCATGTGATAGGGACACTAGAACATTTTTCTGAGACGTTTGTTTCTCTCAGAATTATATATTTTTTGCTTTCACTCTATATGATTTCCATCTGAGAAGCCGAGCAAATAATTTTTTCACTTTTGTGCATGTTTTTGTCCTTTCAGAATACCTTCTCTATTTTTCTCCCTCATTCTGAGACATCTGATATCCCAGAAGCACACTATGGGCCTCATTACGAGTTTGGCTGTCTTTTGGAAAGACCACCGCAGTGGTGGCCGCCAAAAGACCGCTATGTTGGTGATAATCTGAATGCCATACTAAGAGTTACACGGTGACGTCCGCCTAAAAACAGCCAAATTTCTGAAACCGCCAGGACAATGAAGGACGGAAAAGAGGCGCTTCCACCACCAGCCGACAAAATTCCACCCACCAAATTACGATCCACAAATCACCACGGAGGTTTTTGCATGGCAGAAAACAATTGGCGGTCCGAAACGCAGTGATCTCACCTCACTTCTATCAGAACACAACACCACATTGGATAGTTTGAATATCCCACACCTGACACACATCCACACACCAGACACACCTACTCAGTACACTATAAAACACACCCCTACACAAACCACAATCCTTTGCATCCAGAACACCATATACATACACCAAGAAGCCTAAAAGCCTAAATGCTAAGATTTTGTACTTGTACATTATAGGCACACATAGACATTTCACTCAGCACACACCCCACATCAGCATAACGATCACAATTACACCACTGGCACACAATCCGCTACAACCATCTCCCACTCACATCGCACCACCCACACTTCACCAATTACCAAGCATTGCACCCTTACACTCACAACACCCCCACACACAGTCTACACAACCACTAACATGTCACCACAAAAACACCCATGTTTCACTGGTGACGAGTTGAGTGTCATGGTGGATGAAATAGTAAGGGTATGGCCACACCTATTCGGAGCACAGGTCCAACAAACATCTATTGCCAGGAAAATGGAGTTGTGGCAAAGAATAGTCAATAGGGTCAATTCTGTAGGCAGTCATCCATACACAAGGGAGGACATCAGGAAGAGGTGGAACGACCTACAGGGGAAGGTGCGTTCCATGGCATCCAGGCCCCAGCTAGCCGTACAAAAGACTGGCGGTGGGCACCCACTTCCTCCCCCTACTTTCACATCATGGGAGGAGAAGGTCTTGGACATATTGCATCCTGAGGACCTGACAGGCATACCTGGGGGCTGCAGTCTGGTAAGTACCCACAACATTAATGTCACATAATTGTCTTGTCCTGCATGCTCCACCACCACCTAAACTAACCCTAATGAACCACTATACCCTCTACACCTCTCTCCAAATCACCTAATGCCGCTCTCTGGCATGCTATATCTCCACGGAGCCCAACTGCCCTCACAGCCCTTGGAAATGGCACATTAGCTACTGGCTAATCTTATCACTACAACTCAAAGAATGCACTAACCCATCATTGTGAAAACCTGGATTGTGCTCAAACCATCACATGTAATGCATGTACATCTTCTTTACTAGCTAAACCATCTAGATTGATCTAGTGTGGAACAGTACGTGGCAATGACAGCAATGCAATGGCTCACTCACAATAGCAACCAAAGCAAAACACAGCTATAGCTGAGTGACCATTCATAATGGCCACAGATCAAATATCCAAAGCCAGAAATAGACTGACCTGGGTTGGAAAGTCAGATGGCTGAGTCGATGCACATGCAATACATCCAGATCCAAATCAATGTCCCTTACATACTCACTTTCTGTGTTCCTACAAGGACACCATTGTGCATTGTGAATCTCTAATGTGTGCCATCCAGCAAGCCTGACGGTCACTAGTAACAGAGGTGAACAGTTATGTCAATAATCAGACAATATCAGGTCCCATCTGCAGTGCAATCTGTACCAACCTAGTTTAACAACTCTTAACATGGAGTATGGAATTCAAGTCACAGAGTTGTATGTACAACTAAGGTATGCTGTGCATCAGCTGTCAATGTCATTGCAGGGAATTATGTTAAGGCACTGTCTGCATCTCACACAAATGCTACAAAACACCCATTTTAACCTGAACTATGTGTCTCACTTCCTCCACAGGTAACCTTGCCATTGCCACCATATGGAGGATACCAGAGACTGTCACTCCCCCTCTAGATGAAGCCGCCAGTGAGGACAACACCTTTGGATGTCTGGACACAGATGAACAACCTGGCCCATCTGGGACACCTGGTCAGTCAATGACTCTCAGCCTCACCCTGCCCACATCATCTCCTACCAACCTTGTTGCATCGACATCACAGGCAACCATTCGCTCCCAAACCTAATTTCCAAGGACTGGATCATCTATTGTGTGCCCCACAGTACAGGTACCTGAGTCTAACCTTGCCACGCCTGACAATGATGGACCTATAACCACTGGGAGTGGGCACACTGTGCCAGGGGCACAGGCATGTGGGGGGTAGGGTGCATGGGAAGATGCTGTAGGACAGAGGATGGGCCCTCAAAGGGACACAACTGACCAGGAATCCATCTCCCAAGCCATGGGAGCCTACCAAAGTTCCCAAGACAGGATGGGCCAAGTCATCACAATGTTGGTGGAAAATCAAAGGCTAAAGAGGGACCACCACCAGGAAGTCATGCAGCAGTGGCAGACACCAAATGGCCACCTGGCTACCATTGCAAGGGTGCTAAGTGACATCAATACCAACCTGATTACTTTTTCTACACAACATTTGGCTCCTTCCACCAGCAATGAAACATCGGCCCCTTCAACACCTGCGGCTGCTAGTGGAATGAAGGCCCTGCCAGGGGAACGTCATGCCTCAGATACCCCTCCTTCTGTAGCTGAAGAAGCCCCCGCCCCGCAAACGTGGATGTTCACCCAGACATCCAGCAGGAGCTGATGGCAAGACCAAACCCACTGCCAGGAAGTGAACCTTTCCTGTTTAGTCCCCCTTGTGTGCCACAGATACACCCTGTTGACTGTTCTTAAACCTAACTCCATTTTACCATGGTACAAGGACACTGGACTTGTGTTACCAACTGGTGTAGAAGCTACCCTGATGAAATCATCCACCATGACTTCACCCATCACTTTTATGTTCATTTATTTTATTATCATTGTTACAGATTCCCTTTTTATATGCACAATAAATCACACTGGAACACATGCCCTTTGTATGTGTCCTTTATCATCATTATGCATGCCAACTCTGGTGTGGTCATGTCCCCCTGTATCGAAAAGCCATTGTAATGGACATCAAACGGGGACTCCATCAGCAGGAGACTCATTACAACAGAGATGTTACATGGCAGTCAGGAGTCAAGTTGGGGGCACACACATGTGCTTTGTGTGCATGTTGCACAATATTTTCTTGGACTGACCTCTGGCCTTTGACATTTTAACAATATTTATACAAATATTATATATTTGTGTGTCATTGGTGGTTGTGCTACCTGTTTTGTCTGGGCAGTATGTGTGGTTGTGTGCAGAGCATGTGTACTCCATTGATGGGTGTGTGTTGTGTGATGGGCATGTGTACGGTGGGAACATGTTGTTGTGATGGTATTGAGTGGTGTTTGTGTTGACATGTGTTTGTTGCAGGGTTGTGTGCTTTTGTGTGGGTGGACAATGTGAGTGAGTGTGTGTGGCGAATGGTATGTCAGATGTGTTGTGATATGTGTTTGTGGGGTATGTCATATGCTGTATTGTATGGTTGTGTAATTGTGTGTATTTTCGTTCCCTGGTGGTGGTACGTAGTGTTGTATGTATGATTTGTCAGTGGGTAGTGTCTATTGTGGGTGCTTGCCAATGCTTTGCTGGTGTTGCAATTGTGGTGTAGTAGTGTCGTTTGGTGGTGTTGTGGGTTGTTGTGTGTGACTGTGCTGCAGTGGAGATCCCGGAAAGGCAGTTTGGCAGTACCCGGGTTCTGTGCTAGAGACCCGGGGATGCATGGAATTGACCCCCCAATACCAGAATGGCATTGGGTGACAATTCCATGATCCTAGACATGTTACATGGCCATGTTCTGAGTTACCATTGTGACGCTACATATAGGTAGTCACCTATATGTAGTGCACGCGTGTAATGGTGTTCCCGCACTCACAATGTCCGGTGAATTTGCCCTGAACAATGTGGGGGCACCTTGGCTAGTGCCAGGGTGCCCACACACTAAGTGACTTGGCACCTAACCTTCACCAAGTGAGGGTTAGACATATAGGTGACTTATAAGTTACTTCTGTGCAGTGAAAAATGGCTGTAAAGTAATGTGGACGTTATTTCACTCAGGCTGCAGTGGCAGTCCTGTGTAAGTATTGTCTGAGCTCCCTATGGGTGGCAAAAGAAATGCTGCAGCCCATAGGGATCTCCCGGAACCCCAATGCCCTGGGTACCTAGGTACCATATACAAGGGAATTATAAGGGTGTTCCAGTGTGCCAATGAGAATTGGTCAAATTAGTCACTAGCCTGCAGTGACAATTTTAAAGCAAAGAGAGAGCATAAACACTGAGGTTCTGGTTAGCAGAGCCTCAGTGATACAGTTAGGCACCACACAGGGAACACATACAGGGCATACATTATGAGCACTGGGGTCCTGCCTGGCAGGATCCCAGTGACACATAGGCAAAAACAAACATACATACAGGGAGTGCAGAATTATTAGGCAAGTTGTATTTTTGAGGATTAATTTTATTATTTGACAACAACCATGTTCTCAATGAACCCAAAAAACTCATTAATATCAAAGCTGAATATTTTTGGAAGTAGTTTTTAGTTTGTTTTTAGTTTTAGCTATGTTAGGGGGATATCTGTGTGTGCAGGTGACTATTACTGTGCATAATTATTAGGCAACTTAACAAAAAACAAATATATACCCATTTCAATTATTTATTATTACCAGTGAAACCAATATAACATCTCAACATTCACAAATATACATGTCTGACATTCAAAAACAAAACAAAAACAAATCAGTGACCAATATAGCCACCTTTCTTTGCAAGGACACTCAAAAGCCTGCCATCCATGGATTCTGTCAGTGTTTTGATCTGTTCACCATCAACATTGCGTGCAGCAGCAACCACAGCCTCCCAGACACTGTTCAGAGAGGTGTACTGTTTTCCCTCCTTGTAAATCTCACATTTGATGATGGACCACAGGTTCTCAATGGGGTTCAGATCAGGTGAACAAGGAGGCCATGTCATTAGATTTCCTTCTTTTATACCCTTTCTTGCCAGCCACGCTGTGGAGTACTTGGACGCGTGTGATGGAGCATTGTCCTGCATGAAAATCATGTTTTTCTTGAAGGATGCAGACTTCTTCCTGTACCACTGCTTGAAGAAGGTGTCTACCAGGAACTGGCAGTAGGACTGGGAGTTGAGCTTGACTCCATCCTCAACCCGAAAAGGCCCCACAAGCTCATCTTTGATGATACCAGCCCAAACCAGTACTCCACCTCCACCTTGCTGGCGTCTGAGTCGGACTGGAGCTCTCTGCCCTTTACCAATCCAGCCACGGGCCCATCCATCTGGCCCATCAAGACTCACTCTCATTTCATCAGTCCATAAAACCTTAGAAAATCAGTCTTGAGATATTTCTTGGCCCAGTCTTGACGTTTCAGCTTGTGTGTCTTGTTCAGTGGTGGACGTCTTTCAGCCTTTCTTACCTTGGCCATGTCTCTGAGTATTGCACACCTTGTGCTTTTGGGCACTCCAGTGATGTTGCAGCTCTGAAATATGGCCAAACTGGTGGCAAGTGGCATCGTGGCAGCTGCACGCTTGACTTTTCTCAGTTCATGGGCAGTTATTTTGCGCCTTGGTTTTTTCACACGCTTCTTGCGACCCTGTTGACTATTTTGAATGAAACGCTTGATTGTTCGATGATCACGCTTCAGAAGCTTTGCAATTTTAAGAGTGCTGCATCCCTCTGCAAGATATCTCACTATTTTTGACTTTTCTGAGCCTGTCAAGTCCTTCTTTTGACCCATTTTGCCAAAGGAAAGGAAGTTGCCTAATAATTATGCACACCTGATATAGGGTGGCGATGTCATTAGACCACACCCCTTCTCATTACAGAGATGCACATCACCTAATATGCTTAATTGGTAGTAGGCTTTCGAGCCTATACAGCTTGGAGTAAGACAACATGCATAAAGAGGATGATGTGGTCAAAATACTCATTTGCCTAATAATTCTGCACTCCCTGTATAGTGAAAATAGAGGTAACATGCCAGGTCAAGATGGTACTTTCCTACAGGTGTGCAGCCTCGTAATCTTTCCGGCGGAAACATGGTCTCCTCTGGCTTGCAGGTGGCTACCGCCGTCCGTGGCGGCCTGCCCGCACTGGTGATGCTGGAGATGGTTTTGCTGTATTCTGTTGAAAATACCACCATGGTCATAATTTGGCTGTCTTCTCCGCCAGCCTGTTTGCGGTATGACTGCCACCGCCAACATGGCAGTCCTAAGACCGCCAAACTCGTAATGAGGCCCTATGTGTATAATGCCTAATATCCTGTATTTTTGTGAAGTATTGTTAAAAAAAAGCCCAAACAGGACCCTCAAGGGTAAGCCTACATAGCAGATTGAAGGATTGGTGTGTTTCCACTGTGACAGTGCCATCAAATACAAAGGACCTCCACAGAAGACAACCAGTGTTGATGGCCACGGTCTTGCCTTGGAAACCCTCATCCCTGAAATGTTCAAAATCGAGAACTGGCTTGATGTCAATAAATGTCAATAATGAAGCACCACCATAACCACCTGTTTAGCAAGTTTCACAATAGAAGCGCTTGAAGCAAGAGATGGTGTCTCCCTCACTGTTGACATTGGAACATTCAAGACTCATGATGATGTAGATCCTAAACCATCGATATAATCCATTAATTTGTTGCAACAAAATACATCAACAGTGTTACTGTAATCCACTGTGCTTTGCACTTGTGGGTTCACATCCCATCCTCGTCGCCAGTGTACCAAAGTTTACATTTTCCTGGTACCGCATTTATTGCAGGTATCATCCAAGTTACATACAATGTATGAATAACGTTCCTTAATCCTGTATATATATATCCCAGCAACCACAGTTGCACTCTCCCGTATTTGAATGCTGCACAAAAATAGAGCGAGAGTGCAGCATTCAAAATACACGCTCCTTGGTTACCCTGCTACAACTAGGCTCACCTCACATTGGAACACGAGTGCAACAAAGGCTTGTTGTACTTGTGTTATATGTAACACATATTAACCAACAGTTTATGGTCGGTTTTTTAGAACAAATTTCGCTCCCCACAAAAACTGATGAAAATGTTGCACTGCCCAAGTACACGCTAACAGTTCTTTCTCAACAGTGGAATATTTGTACTCAGAATTCCTTAGTGATCTCGAAGCATGTGAAACTATCCATTCTTCATGTCTATCTTTTTGAATGAACACTGCTCCCAATCCCATACCACTAGCATCTACTAATATAATGCATTCTTTCCCTCCCACATAGGATTTTAAAAATGGTGCATTGACTATTTCTTTTTTCATAATTCAGACGCTTCTTGTTGTTTCATGCACCATTCCAGCTTAGAATCTGTTTAAGTAATTGCCTGAGTGCATATATCTTGGTTACATAAGCCTGCACAAACTTCCCATAAAAATCTGTCAACCCACAAAAAGACAACAATTGGTCTTTAGAAGTTGGTGCAGGAGCATATAAAATACTTTTCACATGGCTGCACATAGTTTTAATGCCTTCTCTAGAGATTTCATGTCCTAAGGACTCAACTCTATCCTGCCTGAATTTACCATTGAAAATGTTAATGTCAAACCCTTTTCTTGTAATCTCTTTAACATTATTTGCAATAATTTATCATGTTCCTCACGAGTCTTTCCAAATATCAATATATCATCCTGGAATGCAACAAGGGCATTTCTCAGTGTCACCCAGATTGACTTTGAGATATATTCAGTGACTACCTTCTGCCCTGCCCTTCAGACCCCTAAGATAACACTAAGGGCCTCATTACAAGTGTGGTGGTCTTCAGACCGCCACACACGTGGTAGGACAGCCGCACTCCTGGCGGTCCCACGGACACATTACAACTTTGGCAAGCGGGACCACCTAAAGGCCACCGTCACCGCCAGGAACTTGTTTCCCGACTGTTAGATGGCAGGCTGAGATGTGCTCAGCCATGGTGGCACTAAACTCAGCGCTGTCGTGCTGATCACAACTCGGCGTTCCGCCAGCCTGTCTATGGTTGTCACCCCGCCATGGAAAGGCTAACGGTAAGGCAGTGCTGGGAGCCACGGGGGGCCTGCACTGCCCTTGCCCATGCCCCTGCACTGCCCATGCCCATGGCATGGAATGTGGAATGGCAGGCCCATGGAATGCGCACTGTCTGCTCTGCAGAGAGAGCGCCTTCTGAGGGTGCTGGAGTGCTACGGTATTGGCCTCACCTCCCCTAGGGGAGCCAAGACCAATACCGTAGCACTTTTCCCGCCATTCAGCCCTGCGGGAACGTTGTTTTACAAAAGGGGGGATGCCACCAGCATGGGGCTGGCGTCCTCCTCGTAGCCTTGGCGGTCCTGTGGTGGGACCGCCAAAGTCATAATTAGTCCATTAGACTGTCATCAACTGCAGAACTGTTTCCGGAGCCTTTGTGGCAGCCTTGTTTTGCCATCCCTGCATATCATCCTCTTCAGGCTCCACAGCAGCTTCTTAATGTTTCTCTGCTTCCACAAGTGATTTTATGGCAGTCTTCAATGTCCGAAACTGCCCCTGTCAACAAAAAAACCCCAGATGAGCATACTCTTCCACCAATGTCTCAATCAACTTAAAGGGAATTAGGTTCTCTATGCATGGCAGAAAGACGTAAGCAACACTAACCTTCATCATGTTAACCTTCTATGTTGCGATTAGATGATGGGAATTTAGAGTCTTTATTCACACGCACATCTCCTGTAACCTCACCATTGAGGGTTACCATGATATACCCACCTTTCACAATGTACTAGTGAGAGGGGCCTCAAAACTGAATATTACCATGGAGGCACCTCGGACATCCAGTGTCTGTGAATATGGAGACCCTTCAAACAAGACAATCTTCAAAGCTTCTTGTTCCGTTGGGGTCGGACCTACTGGGATTGGTGGAATATAAATTCTTCACATGCCACTGTCAAAGCCTCAATTCCACATTTTCTGTAAAATTAGAATGTGCCTCAACTTGATCAAAACTTCTTAATGACGGACCCAAACCAGATTCTGTAATAGTGCCAACCGATAGTAAAACACATGCTTCTGCTCCCGAAACCTTTGCTCCACCTGACAAAGAAAGCAGTAATGCCCAGGGGTAACCCTGCATCAAGCACCGGAGTTTCGCCAGGACATAAGCACCCAGTAAGGATTGCATTCACCTCTACGTACCTGCCTAGGGTGTTGTATGTTATTTGTGATACTGCAATCAGGAAGGTTTATGTAGGAGGATCACTGCCTATCACGATTCTGTTGTCTAACCAGAGTGAAATACTCTGTCGTACCTGTAATGAGCCAAGAGAGAGCAGCTATGCCCCAGTAACTGGCTCTCTGCGGAAGCAGAACTGCTGGCATGTGCCCTTTGGCATATCTCAGGACTGCAGTGTATTTAAAACAGTCAGTAAGGCTGTTGACATTCCAGGTCATTGTTGTAAACTCATGCATTAGGTATGGGGAATCTGGTAGATAGTGAATGTGAGTTCCCGCAGCCTGTCAGGCAAATGTGAGCAGAAAGTGAAGAATTATAGTGCTCAGAAGGACAGGTGTCAGACTGTGGACTACTGCTGTGAATGAAACAAAACCTATGAACAGACACAGGCCCGGACGGGCAAACATGACCAAACTTCACCTGCCCAACCATCCCCTTATCAAAGGACTTCCACTGTTGTTGTACCTGGTGCCTATAATCAGGGAAGATCATAATTCACTGAGATTGGAAGAGCAGGTCTCCCTCTCAGAAAGCCTGCCTCATGATCGTGTCCTTGTCTTTGCAAACAAGAGTCTTCGCTATGAGTGGGCACGGATGGGCACTGGGAGGAAGGATCTATGGTCATGTTCAATGATGAAACAGGAGGACAAATGATCCACGGGAGCCCATTATGCGATCCATCTCTCTAGGAACGTCTCCAGCACAGATCCCACTTCTCAGGGAATCCCATGAAGCAGAGGGTACAGCGTTTTGCTCTATTTTCAGCATTTTCAATGCGATTTGCCATGGTTTGTGATTTGTTGGAGAGGCAAGACACTGTAGTCAAGAGTTCCTTCACTTTGTCCTCTAGTTCAGAAAGCATCCCCTCCACCCGTGACCCGTTCAGTCACCCCATGAAGGTCCTGGGAAATCAGCAACACCTCGACCCCAACTTCCCCTATTTTTGTTTCAAGGTCTGCTCGGGAGACGTGGATGGCCAGTTAAATTGTGGATGTATCACAATTCTCTGAGAAGGCTGCCCCATCTGTCCAGCAGCCCCACCGGCGGCCACCATCAAGATGTAAATGTGTTGATTTTACTTTGCGTGTGCTGGGTTATTGGTTTGTCTCTTGCCATCTCGGTTAGTTCAATGAATAATAGCCTGCCAGGAGAGTGGAGTTTGAGGTGTAGGAGATTGGAGATCCTCCGCTGCCCGAGTCAGGGTCCACTATTGAGTCAGGGGGCGCGGCAGAGGGGTCCTTGTTTCCAAGAAGGCCCCTGACCTGCTTGTACCCCTAGGTCCCCCAGTGTACAGCACGAGCCGTTGGAGGAGAGGAGGTCTCTGGTCTCCTTCAACTAACTCTGGCTCATTCGGTGCTGGATGAAGGGGGCCACAACTCCCGGTTGGGGCCCGCTTTCATTAAGGGGGCGTGGTGTCACGATCCCCCAGGAGCCCATAGGTAGGGGCCTGAGACCCCCACCTCAAATTCCCAGCCCCGGGCACACAGCGATCAAAACCACCTTGATGGCTCCCCCACCATGTGCCTCAGATGTGCATTCTCAATGGCCCCAGGGGCCGTCCTCCAAGATTGTGCAGGGCAGCTAGGAACAGGGGACTGGGGCCAGGGCCCTATGGTGCACCTCTTTGGTGGCACCAGATGAACAGGCGTGCCCCTACTACTCCCGCCGCCCCCGCTCACTTCTCTGGGCACAGCATGGGCCCTGAGTCTCACTGCAATGAGGGGGCCTGTGCAGCGAATTGTCAGCCGTGCTGCTGTGAATTCCTTGTCCTTACTCTCTCCAGGTCGGCCCCACCCACAGTGCGTCAGTCTGGGATGACCCACCCACTCCTCCAAGCACTGAACCCCCTGTGGGGTTTGTTGTGTGTCACACGGTTGGAGATGGGCGTCCACCGCAGTCGGTAAACCACTCGGGTGAGTTGCAGCTGAAATGTTGTCATGCCCACTCCTCTCCGCCACCTCCTTCTCTAGTGGATGTGAGCATTGGTTGGCACATTCCCCAGGCCCATGCTTGCTCCATGGGTTCCTCAGGCACTGCGGGGCTGGACAGTGGTAATATGCGATCCCAATCAGCACCGTGGATCAGCAATAAAGCCCCCCATGCTAGGGAGCTCAACAAGCAGCGCCAACCATCATGACTTAATTGGGCAAGCCCCCTTAGAATTTTTTTTAAGTTAAACATTAATATTAATTATTTTTATGTTTATTTTGAATGCAGAGCCATAGACAAAATATATAACTTCATTTAAAATTAAAAATTTAAATATTTTGAATACATTAAGTAAAAAAGTATTTTTCTGAAGCTTAAATCAAAAGAATCACTCATCTAAAGTAAAAGAATATATTTTTAGCATATATTGAAAATGATTGCAAGGAATGTATAAAAATAATTAAAAGTACTTTAATTATTTTTTTAAATGTTAATGCTACTTGCATTTTTTAATAAAAAAAGTCAATAATTTTTCAAAAATAAAGTGGCAACAATACAATTTAACATATCAAAATAATCTATATTTGTAATTAGTTTAATTAATTAATTTATTTCAACATTAGTTCCTTATGAGTTCTATGTAAGGTCCTTACTTCCATTATTTCCCATGGGAGGGAGTTGGAATACCAGTGGCTGGCCCTATGTGATGCTGGACATAGCAGCTCTGAGCTGGAGCACATGTATGACTCTTTGGGGTCCTTTTTGATGTCGTAACTATAGAAGGGCGGTTAGTGAATAGCAATTTTGGGGTGCATGTTTGTCTTTCCCTAAACCTCTTCCTAAAACACTCCTTATGCCTCCTTTAGCCCCTCCCCTTTAATTGTAAGCATTCCCCATTTTCAGCCACTCCCCTCTGTCCCTCCCACATTTACTACTAAAACGTACACTTGCTTGGGTGGAGAGCTCCACAGTCAGGGTGGAGATCTATGCGCATAAAAGACAGGAGAAGCTGCGGCACATAGGTATGTGAATAGCATCTTGTAGTAGTATTGTAGTACTAAGGAACATATCATAAAATGCAGTTTGTGAATAGGCTCCTACGCTGCATCATATATATCTGTGTGTCGTATTTAGTTCTAGTGTTTAGTAAAGTACTTTACTTTTTGAATGTCAAGTAGTGGGTTGTTTGAGTGCTGACAGTTGCATTGTTGGGGGGCAGAAATGCGGTTGTGTTCAGGCGGACTATTATCTTGTCGTGGTTTCACCAGACTGGTGAGCATCATTACCATCCCTCTGCAATGAAAGTGCGAAGCTCATCCCTCACATTTGATCGCCTTCATGTTGACAAAAAACAAACTGATCATTACCTGCGCCTCATACTTAAAGTAATTAAACAGAAGGTTATGCCACTTTATTATTCGGCAAAGAACCCTTTTCCTATAAACTACTACTTTATATAGACACAGCACAGTGCAGTGTCTACGGGATGTTGTTTTGCCCACCTAGTTCTTCGATACAAGCACAAGTGAGGCTTGGGTTGAAGCACATTTAAAGGCCTGGCATCGCATAAGGGCTGTCGTCTTGGAGGGAACATTGAAACCACTCGTGTCCAGAGCGTTATAGTAACTCAGTGGTGGCCGCCACCAATCTCAAAAGGGTGGGGAGAAGGGGGAGCAGGGGAGGGGAAAACAAATGAAAAAAATAATAATAATAATAAACGTACCTGTCCCGAAGCTGCCGGCCGCCTCACGCTTCTCTTCTGATGTTGTCCCAGCACTCCCTGGGACACCAGCACAGGTTCCCCCATGCAATACTGGCACTGCTCTCATGCCAAAGTTAGCATGAGAGCAGGGCGAGGATTGGTCTGAGCGGCTTAGTCTGCCGCTCAGACACTGCATGGTGGTCTGTGCAGTTTCTCCCAAAAATTAACTCTTTATTTCGGTGTTTACATAGCATTTGCGTAGAGCAAGCATGCTTGGCTAATGTTTGGTTCTTATTCTCTTGATCAATCGCAAAGGAATGTCGACATTCCTAGCAAGTTAACTTCTTCGTATTTTTTAACTTCCTCTGGCAGAGTTACAGTATGGGAAAAATTGGAACACTCCTGTTATCCTGTGTAGTAAATGTAAAACGCAAGAGAAACCTTTCTACATGTTTTTTTTTTTACCTGACTTCATCTGTGAATGGGGAAGCCTGCTTGTGGGATATGTTCGTTTTGTAATGCTTTTTTGTAAATGTAGATATATATACGAAGAAGGTTTATAAATGTTTTACGTAACTTGCTTCTTTGGATTTTACTGTGTTGCATTACTCTTTAAGTAGCCCATGATAAATATACATTTTAGCTTCTGGAGATAGGGGCGGGTCTGGTTACTTTAATATGATCATGAATGCTCTTGCATCTTTATTTTGATGGTTTTAAATAACTGAGACATTTATAACTAACCCAATGGGAACGCAATAGCGTAACGAAACTTGAGGGGCCCCCACTGCAACGTACATGGAGGCCCCCCTCCTGCCTTATTCAGGAACTCTCAGGCCCGGACACTGTCCGAGGGGCCCCCTGGAGCTCGCGGGCCCTCCGCACAACAGGAGCAGTGGGGGCCTTTTTACGACAGTGATGGGAAGCAGTATCAGAAGGTAATGCATCTTCTAATAGGTCAGATAGGACCAGTCTTGGTTGTCCTCTAACACAGCAGGTATGGCTGATTTTGGGTTTTTCCTCATGAGGAAGGTAAGACAAGCCATTAATGTCTCCAACCTGAGAAGTCAAGTAAGATAGTCGTTTGTACCCTGTCAGTAGAATTAATCTGGTCTCTTCCCCTATGGGGTTGGTACGATCTGTCCTGAGTATCACCTCTGAGTCTACAAGTGTGACCACCTCTTTCTTTGAGGATGGTAAGATCATTTCTTGGTGTCCTTTTTGGTGGAGTTGGTAGTTTTTGTCTTTATGGTGCGTCCACAGATATTGGCGAGCTTTCTGAAAAGATTGTTCTGGCTTTTCAGCTACACGGATCTGTCTGAGGCAGTGGCAAATGGACTAGCAGACTTTCTTTGCCCGTAGGACTCTCGTAGACAGCATGAATTGTCTTTCTCTGAATTAGCTCCCAACACTGATCGCATTGAGGCAGAATCAGAGGTGCTATAGCGAGGACATATATTGTCTCAACAAAAACGGAGTTCTGAGGGACTTATGCTAAGTCCCTCTAAACAAAGGGCCACATGGATGTTTGTGAGACATGTATAGAACAAAAGGCAAACCCTTTTCAGTGAAAAATCGCCATAAAGTCCGAGAGTCGGCAGGACAACTTGCTCGTGTTTATTTGGATAAGTGAATGAAACGTTTAGTAGTATCTGAGCAGAAGTGAATTTTAGAAACGAGGTGAAAGAGTTCTGCGACTGATACCTTTTTATCCTCCATCAGTTTTAATTATTCTAGGTCCTAAAATGCATTTTGAGGAACAGCAGTGTATCAGGGCAGTGCAATGCCTGCCTTCTGTGTCTAAGTGCTGGAATAGACACGATCTTTTCTCCTTAGCCCTAACAAACCAGGCCTAGATTCTCAGCTTCAGCAGTATGACTGGACCATGCAATAGGTCTCTGAGGACAATGTCCGACAATAGATCCCCTGTTCCATCTGCGCTTGTGGATGTTGTTTCCAGTTTTCTTTCTTGCTGTCACCAAGGTCTCTAGCTGTGTACACAAATTCGGACAGACCTCCATATGGCAAAGTAACCCCCAACACAGCTGGTTTGATGTTTGACTTTTTTTTTTAAATGAATAATTAACAGAAATTTGGAAGAGGTCACTGCTGTTGAGATTCTGCATCCTCTTTAGTTAGAACTGACTTCTGAAACTGCAGATGCGTCATTAATGATTGCTTTGTTTTTTGAAAAAAGAATAGCTGGCAGAGGAAGGAAGGAGCTGCCTGCCAAGGACATCTGCCTGCCACTATACAGAGTTTTGAAAATGCCCTGAAACCCTCCCTCTCCCCAACTGCCACTGTCTCTCCCAACTAGCCTCTCCATGTTTCACCTCCTCATGCCTACCCTAAAGCATCATTTACAGGAACTGAGAAGCATTTCATTCTGAGTTTTTTTTTCATAAAAGGATAAGGACCCGCCTCGGTCACTAAAACGAGTTTTAATACTATGGCTGAAAAGACGTTCAGGGTGCCTCCCTTACTTGATGCATAGGGCTGCACGGAGCTCAGAGGTCTAAAGGTTAAGTTCTCGAGAATTTGATTTTAAAGATTTTAATTAAGAATGAGGCGAATACTGTCAATCATGCTAACAGAAATTGAGATGGTAACCAATGCCAAACAAGTGTCTACAGTGCATTATCCTAAAAACAATTATTGTAATGAAATGAAATACAGTGTGGTTCATTTTGTGATGTGTCTGTGTTTTGCACTCATGTGAAGTGTCATTTACTTGTTTTAGGTTGTCTAAATAAGGGTAGCAAAAAATCAGAAAAGGCAATAAATGTTGAATTACTTTTTTGAGGGTTTTGCAAGAGCTGCTTCCTCTATAATTGTGACATTTTACATCCCAATGCCTCTCGAAGACATGACAGAGAGGACTGCCCAATGACAAACGTAATGGGTTTGCTAACAATGTGTCACGCTGTTTTGACCAGGGATGCATTTTGATATAACCTGTAGAAGAAGGAGCAGAGGGATTTGGTATTTAGATTCCTCTGTGATGGCTGAGGTGGGGTTGGCATTTAATATCCAGTCTGATGGACTAGTTTTGATCGCCACATTGGAGCAATAGAATCTATGTTCTCAAGTCCTCTGAAATGAGTAGGAGAAGGAGAATTAGACTTTGATGCCTTTTTCATGGGCCAGGTAGTATCAGTCTTTGATATGTATTCAGATGGGGCAGGTAGTATTTGCTATTTGTGTCCTCTTTGATGGGGCATGATAGATTAGTCTTACTTGCCCCATCTGGTGTGACAGGCAGGATCTGTTTCGGTGGTCATTTAGGACCATTATTCAGCAACCACTTTGATGGGACAGTTTGATAATTGTTCAGTGCCATATTGATTTTTTTGAGGCCCCGTCTTTCATTTTTTGTCTGATGTAGCAGGCCGGATCACTTTTCAATGCCCAATTTAATAGGGCTATTCGTATCAGTCTGTAGTATCTCCTCTGACCGAGTGGAACAGTCAGCCTTTAGTGCCTGCTCCTCCAATTGAACATATGGGATCAGTCTATAGCTTCATGGCTTATAAGGCATGTAGGAGCAATTTTTATTGCATCCTTTGATGTGGCAGGTATGGTGGCGCAGGAAGAATTTGCTGTTGGTTTTCTGATTGAGCAAGTAGAATAGATGTAGAGTGTCCCCTGATGGGACGGGCAACACCAACCTTTAGCTTCACTTTTAAGAAAGTAGGTATATTTGGAATTGGCTATCCTGTCTGTTGGGAAAAGTCGGATTAATTTTTAATTTCCTGTTTGCTGGAACTTGCACAGTTATTTATTTTTCTTCTGATAGAACAGGTAGGCTCTGTCGTGGGTGACTTTTGATGGGCTCTCTCAGAAGGATTAGGAGGCTATGTGAAACTAGTAGGATTAGTCATTGCTGTGCTCTGTGATGGAAAATGCATAGTAAGGGGAGTCATTATGAGTTTGGCAGTCTCAGGACAGCCATGTTGGCGGTCGTACTACCAATGGCTGGAAGAGAAGACCACCAAAATATGACTATGGTGTTATTCTCAACAGAATACCCCTAAACCACTGCCGGTACTGCCAGTGTGGTCAGGCCACCACGGTCGACGGTAGCCACCCGTAGGCCAGTGGAGACCATGTTTCCATTGGACATATTACGAGGCTGACCGACAAAAAGGAGGGATTGGGAGAATTATAGGTCCAGTGTACGTACTCCCAATATGATAAATGAATGCAAAAAGTACACTGTTCCTAACTCTAGGGTGAACAATTAAAGTTTAGAAGCTAGAGCCCTCACACACCCAAAGGGTGTCATGCTTCATCATCGGGAAGCTCCTCGTCAGACCGGCAGGTGCAATGTCTGACGGGCTCCCCTTTCGGGGGCTCTTTGCCGGAGATCTTTTTATGTATGGTGGCTGCCGTTGAATCAAGAAGGTCAGGCACTCAATATGGCAGGAGAGTAGAGAAAATATTAAGATTGATTAGGGACCCCTCAACTGGTCTGTTTACTGGCAATATAAAGGGGTCACGATCAAGATTAAAAACATAGTTAAGTGGACAATGAGAATAATGCTCAACCACTTAAAAAAGCCTGGAGTACTGGGAAATTGTCACCTGACCCCTAGGGTCTGGTCAACATGTTTCACGTAAATGTGGTCATTAAAGATCCTCTAACGCTTCATCAGGACCTATATCAAATTAGACTTCTCCTGGCTATATATAGATGAACTCACTAACCTATTATGTATGTGAGAAAAATTAGGTATCAGTCACTTACATTTTGAGTAAACTGTCCCGTCAAAAGTCTCAAACAAAAAACGGGTCGCCCTAGAGAAAATAGAAAGTAGAAATACAAACAAAACTGAAAGCACGGTTAAATGACCAATCACACCCAATGTGGATCTGTGCACAAAGTGATGTCAAACAAAAGAAAACTATGCTTACCCGCCCTCTTCGTGTGGGGGGCCCCTTGGGAAGTAGCACGGTCCAGCCTATTACTTATAGCAGAGGTTAAACGTTGTCAGCACAATGAAAAATATATCTATGTAATTATTATATGCAGTGGAAAATTCCCTCTCACGGATGGTATTAGTGTTGACAATCATCAACATACAATGCAGTGTTAACTCACAATATATTGACATAATTACTAGATAAAGGAAGTGGTAACCACGTGTAGTTTCCTGCTTATCTACAGTAAGTATCTGTCAAATCAGCTGAATCACCAGAATGATCTAATTACTGGTTCAGTACAAACATTCAGTCTTGATCAAGCTGGAGTAAATGTCGGAGGAAAAACAAACCCGATATGAACATATTAGTAGCAGTGAGAAATGATCAATACAGTAAAAATCCTCAAAGCGATGTGCCCAACAGACTTACTTTTAAATAGGCGTCCTCGATTCGGGAAACCTACCCTCGGCGTGCTCTCCCCGGAGACACTGTGCCGAGGTTGAGTCAGGGTATTTAAAGCCCAGTGCGGGTGCTAATTGCTTCTGCGTTGCCTGGAGACTGATTTCATTGAAAGGGGAAACGGACTCGCGAGACTCCAGATGGTGAGCTCGCATCGGCTTTCACTCTGCTAGAATGGCGGCCAAAAATGCTCAAAAATTAGACTTCTACGTCATGGGTATTGAAAAGGAGATATAATGTCAGCAATATGGATAGTGATAACACGTAATAAATTAGAAAAACTCAAACCTAAATCGGGTGACTCCAAGTAATAAGTGGCATCGAGTAGTTCTCTGCTTAGTATGGCGGCCATCTTAAAAGGGTAAAAAGGCTCAACTCAAATAACTTAAGGAGGTAAAGAGGGAACACTTAAACACTAGATATATTTTATAGTACTAGGTCGTGATTAAAACATAACGAAGTGATCCACTGTCAGGATCAAAGCTTATGATTGCAGATAGTATCTCGTGGTCAAATGAGGCTATGAGTCGTAATGGAGAGAGATAGATATCAGGTCCAAGACCCAGAAAGGTTGCAGCTAAGTCCATCGTTAAGGGCATTAGGACGGTTGTTAGACAATAGTCCTAACTTTAATGTGAATAGGTCATTGGTCTCATAAGGCTATTAGCGAGACAAGGCCACCCGAGGGATGTCGTCGTTCAGCCCAATGGTGTTAGTGTGTAATTTAAATACCCAGCGTTGTTCAAGCCTGAACAGTGATTGAGATGAGTCATTAATAAACTTAGGAGCTTCCAAAACAACCCAGCGTAAGTCATCTGGATTATGGGGTTTCTCAAGGAAGTGAGCACATAGTTTGGTGGTTATGCGGCCACATCTGATGTTGCTCCTGTGTTCATTAATCCGTGTCTTGACAGGTCTAGAGGTCATTCCGATGTATCGTAGACCGCATGGACATGTTATCATGTAAACACAATTCTTTGTGTTACAATTGGTATGTTTGGTCAAGTTCCATCGGCCGATGGGTGCCAAGTCGAGTGTTTTAGTCTGTTGTGTCAAAAAACAAACGTTACATTGTCCACATGGATAATGTCCTGACACTGGAGGGAGATTCCAAAGTGTCGACTGGGTCTGGATAGTATTTCTGGGACGGGTATGAATTATCAAGTCCTTGATGTTCTGTGACCGTTTAAAAGCAAATAGAGGTCTAGGAATAGTAAAGCCGCTGCTGCTAAGTATTGACCATCTTTTCAGGATGAATCTCTTGATCTTATTAGACAGAGGGGTAAAGGTGGTAACACATGTCAATGACTTGCTGTTATTCCTAGTGTTCGGTGCGAGTAATGCTTCGCGATTATTATTCCTCGCTCTTTTACGGGCTCGATTGACAATCTCCCTGGGATAGTTGCGTGCTAACAACTTGGTTTGGAGGTCATCAGCCTGGGTATTGTAAGTGTATGTTGAGCTGCAGTTGCGTCTTAGTCTCAAAAATTGGCCAAACGGTAAGTTATCGCGTAAGGATTTGGGATGATGGCTGTCGTATGTGAGAAGGCTATTGCGATCTGTTGGTTTGTGATATGTGCTGGTGATTAATTTACCATTCTGAATGGTAATCAGTAGATCCAAAAAACTAATCTCATTGGTAGTCATTGTTGATGTAAATCTCAAAAAGGGGTTGAGTGTATTGATCCATTCGGTAAAGGTAGAAGCAATATCCAAAGGACCATGCCACACTATCAAAATGTCGTCGATGTAACGACGCCATAATTTGATGTTGGCAAAATATGGATTTGTGGGTGGTAGAATGAATTGTTCCTCAAAATTGTACATGTACAAGCATGCCAGGCTGGGAGCAAAAGTGCTGCCCATACATGTCCCCCTTATCTGGTGATAGAAATCATCCTCAAACTGAAAAAAGTTTTCAGTCATTGCTAGGTGCGCACATTGCATGATGAAGGAAACCGGTGACGTGAGGTCCTCACTATTTTCTAAAAGAGTTGTTTCAACTACCTGTAGGGTTGCATCCTGTGGGATGTTTGTATACAGCGCTTCAACATCCAAAGTGATTAGACCGTGTACATCGACCGTCTCATTAATTAGATCGATCAAATTTAGTACATCCTTGGTGTCTTGTAAATAGGTGGACGATTTTTTGACCAGTGGTTGTAAAAAATGGTCGCAAAATATGGACAAAGGTTCCAAGAGGGAACCAATACCTGACACAATAGGCCGTCCCGGTGGTGGTGAAATGCCTTTATGAATCTTGGGAAGGCAGTAAAAGTATGGAATTTTAGGGTGAAGTGTGTCTAAGAAGGCAGCTTCTTTTGGAGAAATCCAAGTGTTATTAGTTGCTTCAAGTATCATTGACTTAATCTTGGATTGTAATCTAGGGGTAGGATCCCTGTTGATTTTAGCATAGTAAGTATCATCACTGAGTAACCGTAGGCACTCATCCCGGTAATCTCCGGAGTTCATTATCACTATCGCTCCTCCTTTATCAGCCTGTTTAATGACGATAGTGGTATCTTCATTCAGTGTCTTAAGGGCCTGCCTTTCAGTAGTGGAAATATTGATAAAAGGGCGTTTAGGATGTATTGTCGCTACGTCGGTTAAGACCGCTTTCTCGAAGGCTAACACCTCGCATGGAATAGTTGGAGGTGGCGGAGTGAACGTAGATTTAGGCCTGAGTCCCGAGTCGGTCTGGACACTGTCAGATGGTGTATCTGAAAAGTAGAATTGTAATCTAATTTTGCGGAAAAATTGTGAAAGTTCGCAATTTAACCTGAAAAGATCTTCAGTCGGTGTGGGCACAAAGCCCAGACCTCGATTAAGGACCCTGGTTTCTATCACAGAGAGTTGTCTGGTAGAAAGATTCACTACTAGGTTCTCGGGGGTTGGTTCTTCCCCTGGCTTCTGGTGATCATCTGGGGTTCTTCCATGGCCCATTGAACACGTCTGCCTCTGCCTCTTCTTCTGCCTCTGCCTCTGCCCCGGCCTCTGCCTAAAAAAGGCATGTATGGCATAAAAGGGCGAGGTTGGTAGAAGGGATAGGGTGGCTGCCATGGTACATGTTGATTTACAGGGTAAGGGGAGTAGTTATAGAACGGTGGAATGGGTAAATTCTCATCCGTGCTCCATCCATCGGAGGATGAACTATTACTGATTTTGCGTGGTTTTTTGAAAGAAGATTGAGAGTCATCTGATGAGTGCGACTGTCCGTCTGTCTCAAAATCCTCAAGAGTATAGGGATAGATTTTTTCTCGACTAAACCTGGTGATGTCTTTTTGAAGTTTTGTGATCTTTTGGTTCGTCAAAAAGACTTTTGTCTCATTTAGTTCTGTATTGATCTCGGCTAGCCGAGTCTTAAATGCCGCCAGAGTCACGGTGGTTCTTAATGTGCCTTCTAAAGAATTAATCTGGATGGTAATGGAGTCTGCCAACCGTCTGGAAGTATTGATGATAAGTACTAACCAGTCTCTGGTGCATTTCCACGCTATCTGAGCCCAGTCTTTCCTAAATGCAAGATCTTGCAGGAAGATCCTGGGTATATTGGACACTAAAAGGCCATTGGGGGCGATATTGGCTCTCAGGTATTCGGTCATTATAGTCCCGTGCATAACAGTTTTAATAAGGTCACGCTTCAAGGTAGACAATTTGTCCCAATCTTCTTTAAGACTGCCCATAGGAGCTGACCCATCATTGTTTAAAATTGACGGTGTTTGCAAGATTGCTGCAACCATTTCATCGTCAAAACTCAAACCCTGGAAAGTGTCCATTGTGTCGGAGACACTGGGTGAGTATTAATGGCTAATCCCACAGTAAAAAACTGTGCAGAAGTATCGACAAAAAGGAGGGATTGGGAGAATTATAGGTCCAGTGTACGTACTCCCAATATGATAAATGAATGCAAAAAGTACACTGTTCCTAACTCTAGGGTGAACAATTAAAGTTTAGAAGCTAGAGCCCTCACACACCCAAAGGGTGTCATGCTTCATCATCGGGAAGCTCCTCGTCAGACCGGCAGGTGCAATGTCTGACGGGCTCCCCTTTCGGGGGCTCTTTGCCGGAGATCTTTTTATGTATGGTGGCTGCCGTTGAATCAAGAAGGTCAGGCACTCAATATGGCAGGAGAGTAGAGAAAATATTAAGATTGATTAGGGACCCCTCAACTGGTCTGTTTACTGGCAATATAAAGGGGTCACGATCAAGATTAAAAACATAGTTAAGTGGACAATGAGAATAATGCTCAACCACTTAAAAAAGCCTGGAGTACTGGGAAATTGTCACCTGACCCCTAGGGTCTGGTCAACATGTTTCGCGTAAATGTGGTCATTAAAGATCCTCTAACGCTTCATCAGGACCTATATCAAATTAGACTTCTCCTGGCTATATATAGATGAACTCACTAACCTATTATGTATGTGAGAAAAATTAGGTATCAGTCACTTACATTTTGAGTAAACTGTCCCGTCAAAAGTCTCAAACAAAAAACGGGTCGCCCTAGAGAAAATAGAAAGTAGAAATACAAACAAAACTGAAACACGGTTAAATGACCAATCACACCCAATGTGGATCTGTGCACAAAGTGATGTCAAACAAAAGAAAACTATGCTTACCCGCCCTCTTCGTGTGGGGGGCCCCTTGGGAAGTAGCACGGTCCAGCCTATTACTTATAGCAGAGGTTAAACGTTGTCAGCACAATGAAAAATATATCTATGTAATTATTATATGCAGTGGAAAATTCCCTCTCACGGATGGTATTAGTGTTGACAATCATCAACATACAATGCAGTGTTAACTCACAATATATTGACATAATTACTAGATAAAGGAAGTGGTAACCACGTGTAGTTTCCTGCTTATCTACAGTAAGTATCTGTCAAATCAGCTGAATCACCAGAATGATCTAATTACTGGTTCAGTACAAACATTCAGTCTTGATCAAGCTGGAGTAAATGTCGGAGGAAAAACAAACCCGATATGAACATATTAGTAGCAGTGAGAAATGATCAATACAGTAAAAATCCTCAAAGCGATGTGCCCAACAGACTTACTTTTAAATAGGCGTCCTCGATTCGGGAAACCTACCCTCGGCGTGCTCTCCCCGGAGACACTGTGCCGAGGTTGGGTCAGGGTATTTAAAGCCCAGTGCGGGAGCTAATTGCTTCTGCGTTGCCTGGAGACTGATTTCATTGAAAGGGGAAACGGACTCGCGAGACTCCAGATGGTGAGCTCGCATCGGCTTTCACTCTGCTAGAATGGCGGCCAAAAATGCTCAAAAATTAGACTTCTACGTCATGGGTATTGAAAAGGAGATATAATGTCAGCAATATGGATAGTGATAACACGTAATAAATTAGAAAAACTCAAACCTAAATCGGGTGACTCCAAGTAATAAGTGGCATCGAGTAGTTCTCTGCTTAGTATGGCGGCCATCTTAAAAGGGTAAAAAGGCTCAACTCAAATAACTTAAGGAGGTAAAGAGGGAACACTTAAACACTAGATATATTTTATAGTACTAGGTCGTGATTAAAACATAACGAAGTGATCCACTGTCAGGATCAAAGCTTATGATTGCAGATAGTATCTCGTGGTCAAATGAGGCTACGAGTCGTAATGGAGAGAGATAGATATCAGGTCCAAGACCCAGAAAGGTTGCAGCTAAGTCCATCGTTAAGGGCATTAGGACGGTTGTTAGACAATAGTCCTAACTTTAATGTGAATAGGTCATTGGTCTCATAAGGCTATTAGCGAGACAAGGCCACCCAAGGGATGTCGTCGTTCAGCCCAATGGTGTTAGTGTGTAATTTAAATACCCAGCGCTGTTCAAGCCTGAACAGTGATTGAGATGAGTCATTAATAAACTTAGGAGCTTCCAAAACAACCCAGCGTAAGTCATCTGGATTATGGGGTTTCTCAAGGAAGTGAGCACATAGTTTGGTGGTTATGCGGCCACATCTGATGTTGCTCCTGTGTTCATTAATCCGTGTCTATCCCAGGGAGATTGTCAATCGAGCCCGTAAAAGAGCGAGGAATAATAATCGCGAAGCATTACTCGCACCGAACACTAGGAATAACAGCAAGTCATTGACATGTGTTACCACCTTTACCCCTCTGTCTAATAAGATCAAGAGATTCATCCTGAAAAGATGGTCAATACTTAGCAGCAGCGGCTGTACTATTCCTAGACCTCTATTTGCTTTTAAACGGTCACAGAACATCAAGGACTTGATAATTCATACCCGTCCCAGAAATACTATCCAGACCCAGTCGACACTTTGGAATCTCCCTCCAGTGTCAGGACATTATCCATGTGGACAATGTAACGTTTGTTTTTTGACACAACAGACTAAAACACTCGACTTGGCACCCATCGGCCGATGGAACTTGACCAAACATACCAATTGTAACACAAAGAATTGTGTTTACATGATAACATGTCCATGCGGTCTACGATACATCGGAATGACCTCTAGACCTGTCAAGACACGGATTAATGAACACAGGAGCAACATCAGATGTGGCCGCATAACCACCAAACTATGTGCTCACTTCCTTGAGAAACCCCATAATCCAGATGACTTACGCTGGGTTGTTTTGGAAGCTCCTAAGTTTATTAATGACTCATCTCAATCACTGTTCAGGCTTGAACAACGCTGGGTATTTAAATTACACACTAACACCATTGGGCTGAACGACGACATCCCTTGGGTGGCCTTGTCTCGCTAATAGCCTTATGAGACCAATGACCTATTCACATTAAAGTTAGGACTATTGTCTAACAACCGTCCTAATGCCCTTAACGATGGACTTAGCTGCAACCTTTCTGGGTCTTGGACCTGATATCTATCTCTCTCCATTACGACTCGTAGCCTCATTTGACCACGAGATACTATCTGCAATCATAAGCTTTGATCCTGACAGTGGATCACTTCGTTATGTTTTAATCACGACCTAGTACTATAAAATATATCTAGTGTTTAAGTGTTCCCTCTTTACCTCCTTAAGTTATTTGAGTTGAGCCTTTTTACCCTTTTAAGATGGCCGCCATACTAAGCAGAGAACTACTCGATGCCACTTATTACTTGGAGTCACCCGATTTAGGTTTGAGTTTTTCTAATTTATTACGTGTTATCACTATCCATATTGCTGACATTATATCTCCTTTTCAATACCCATGACGTAGAAGTCTAATTTTTGAGCATTTTTGGCCGCCATTCTAGCAGAGTGAAAGCCGATGCGAGCTCACCATCTGGAGTCTCGCGAGTCCGTTTCCCCTTTCAATGAAATCAGTCTCCAGGCAACGCAGAAGCAATTAGCTCCCGCACTGGGCTTTAAATACCCTGACCCAACCTCGGCACAGTGTCTCCGGGGAGAGCACGCCGAGGGTAGGTTTCCCGAATCGAGGACGCCTATTTAAAAGTAAGTCTGTTGGGCACATCGCTTTGAGGATTTTTACTGTATTGATCATTTCTCACTGCTACTAATATGTTCATATCGGGTTTGTTTTTCCTCCGACATTTACTCCAGCTTGATCAAGACTGAATGTTTGTACTGAACCAGTAATTAGATCATTCTGGTGATTCAGCTGATTTGACAGATACTTACTGTAGATAAGCAGGAACCTACACGTGGTTACCACTTCCTTTATCTAGTAATTATGTCAATATATTGTGAGTTAACACTGCATTGTATGTTGATGATTGTCAACACTAATACCATCCGTGAGAGGGAATTTTCCACTGCATATAATAATTACATAGATATATTTTTCATTGTGCTGACAACGTTTAACCTCTGCTATAAGTAATAGGCTGGACCGTGCTACTTCCCAAGGGGCCCCCCACACGAAGAGGGCGGGTAAGCATAGTTTTCTTTTGTTTGACATCACTTTGTGCACAGATCCACATTGGGTGTGATTGGTCATTTAACCGTGCTTTCAGTTTTGTTTGTATTTCTACTTTCTATTTTCTCTAGGGCGACCCGTTTTTTGTTTGAGACTTTTGACGGGACAGTTTACTCAAAATGTAAGTGACTGATACCTAATTTTTCTCACATACATAATAGGTTAGTGAGTTCATCTATATATAGCCAGGAGAAGTCTAATTTGATATAGGTCCTGATGAAGCGTTAGAGGATCTTTAATGACCACATTTACGCGAAACATTTTGACCAGACCCTAGGGGTCAGGTGACAATTTCCCAGTACTCCAGGCTTTTTTAAGTGGTTGAGCATTATTCTCATTGTCCACTTAACTATGTTTTTAATCTTGATCGTGACCCCTTTATATTGCCAGTAAACAGACCAGTTGAGGGGTCCCTAATCAATCTTAATATTTTCTCTACTCTCCTGCCATATTGAGTGCCTGACCTTCTTGATTCAACGGCAGCCACCATACATAAAAAGATCTCCGGCAAAGAGCCCCCGAAAGGGGAGCCCGTCAGACATTGCACCTGCCGGTCTGACGAGGAGCTTCCCGATGATGAAGCATGACACCCTTTGGGTGTGTGAGGGCTCTAGCTTCTAAACTTTAATTGTTCACCCTAGAGTTAGGAACAGTGTACTTTTTGCATTCATATTACGAGGCTGCACACCGCCAAGGTTTCCGCAGCGGTCAAACCACCACGGAAACCCTAGTGGAAACCAACAGTATAAAATGAGACACTCACCTTCAGGAAGCCAAACCCATCCGGAGCCACCAAGGAACCAGAACGACACGTCTTCCCTCTGCTCGCCCAATGACTCCGGAACCAGCAATGATGACAAAATCCAAAGTATCTACACACACACAACATACACTTGGGGAATGGGTGACGAGGGCAAAACACACAGGTAACCTCACACTGACACGCATACACACACAGCCACATACACACATGCACATACATAGAACACACACTGCTGCCATCACACAGACACACACACGGCTGGAACGCACACCAACTCCCAGATACATAGCACCAGCACAGTTACACACAACAATACACAACACCACCAGACGACACAACTACACCACAACAGTAACACCACAGAAACACTGTTAAGCACCCACAATAGACACCTCCACTTGGCAAATCAAACATGCAACACAACGTAACAACACCAGAAGACGAACACACACAATCACACATCCTAACAACAAGGCATACCTCATACCCCGCAAGCACAAGTCACAACGGATCTGATACCATTCCCCACACACACTCACTCACATAGTACAACCAAACAAAGGCACACAACACTGCAAATAACACATGTCAACACTAGCACCACACAATACCAACACAATTACATGTCCCCAACATACATATGCCCATCACACAATACACACCTGTAGGAGGCTGGCCTGGCTTATAGTGGGTACCTTGTGGTACTTACACCCTGTGCCAGGTCCAGTTATCCCTTATTAGTAGAATAGAGGTGTTTCTAGCAGCTTAGGCTGATAGAATGTAGCTATGGCAAAGCTTAGGGTGAACGAGGAGACATACAAAGCTCCTACTATACCACTTATATCATATAGCACAATATTATAAGAAAACACAATACTCAGAGTTACTAAACATAAAGGTACTTTATTTTTATGACAATATGCCACAAGTATCTCAGTGAGTACCCTCAGTAAGAAGGTAAGTAATTTACACAAGTTATATATACACAAACCCAAAACAGGTAAGTAAGAGTAAGAAAAGTAATGCAAACAGTGTAGAATTACGATAGGATGCAATAGGCAAACATAGGTCTAGGGGCAGTACAAACCATATACTCCAAAAGTGGAATGCGAATCAAGAAGGGACCCCAGATCTATGAGAGCTTGTAGAGGGTCGATGGGACTGTAAGACAACAGACAGGGTGTCCAAGATACCTCACCCCAAGACCCTGAAAAGTAGGAGTAAAGTACAACTACTACCCCAAAAGAACACAATAGTCATGATAGGAGGATTCTGCAAGGACCACAAATACCAGCAAAGCAATGAAGACGGATTCCTGGACCTGAGGACCTGCAAGGCAAGGGGACCAAGTCCAAGAGTCGCAATAGTGTCCGGGGGGGGGCAGGAGCCCAGGAAACCCCGGATGAAGGTGCAAGGAAGCTGCCTCTGGATGGAAGAAGCTTAGGATTCTGCAACAACGAAGAGAGCTAGGAACTTCTCCTTTGGAGGGAAGATGTCCCACAGCGTGCTGAAGGTTGCAGAAGTGTTCCCACGCAAAAATACTAGCTGCAAGGGTTGTGGCAGAGGTTTTTGTCTGCTGCTGGGGACCAGGAAAGACCAGGATGTAGCCCCTTGGAGGAGGAGACAGAGAGGGTACTCAGCAAATCAGAGAGTTCCCACAGAAGCAAGCAGCACCCGCAGAAGTACCGAAGCAGGCACTTAGAAGATTTGTGAACCAGAGCTGGACAGAGTCACAAAGGAGGGTCCCACGACGTCGGAGGCCAACTCAGAGGGTTGAGCACTGCAGGACTGAGTGCTGGGGACCCAGGCTAGGCTGTGCATGAAGGAATCCTTGGAGGAGTGCACAGAAGCCGGAGCAGCTGCAAATCACGCAGTACACAGGTTTGCAGTCTAGCGTGGGGAGGCAGGGACTTACCTCCACCAAACTTGGACAGAAGGATCACTGGACTGTGGGTGTCACATGGATAGAGTTCCTGTGTTCCAGGGACCATGCTCGTCTGGATGAGAGTGGACCCAGAGGACCAGTGATGCAGTCTTTTGGTGCCTGCGTTAGCAAGGGGAAGATTCCGTCGACCCACAGGAGATTTCTTCTTGGCTTCCAGTGCAGGGTGAAGGCAGATGACCCCCAGAGCATGCACAACCAGGAAACAGTTGAGAAAGCCGGCAGGATGAGGCGCTACAATGTTGCTGGTAGTCGTCATGCTACTTTGTTGCAGTTTTGCGGGTGTCCTGGAGCAGTCAGCGGTCAATCCTTGGCAGAAGTCAAAGAGGGAAGTGCAGAGGAACTCTAGTGAGCTCTTGCATTCGTTATCTGAAGAATTCCCCAGAGGAGATACCCTAAATAGCCAGAAAAGGAGGTTTGGCTACCAAGAAAGGAGGATTGGCTACCAAGAGAGGTAAGAGCCTATCAGAGGGGGTCTCTGACGTCACCTGCTGGCACTGGCCACTCAGAGCAGTCCAGTGTGCCCCCAACACCTCTGTTTCCAAGATGGCAGAGCTCTGGGACACACTGGAGGAGCTCTGGGCACCTCCCCTGGGAGGTACTGGTCAGGTGAGTGGTCACCTCCCTTTCCTTTGTCTAGTTTTGCACCAGAGCAGGGCTGGGGGATCCCTGAACTGGTGTAGACTGGCTTATACAGAGAGGGGCACTATCTGTGCCTATCAAAGTATTTCCAGAGGCTGGGGGAGGCTACTCCTCCCCAGCCCTTCACACCTATTTCCAAAGGGATGGGGTGTAACACCCTCTCTCAGAGGAAATCCTTTGTTGTGCCTTCCTGGGATGGGGCTGCCGAGAACCCAGGAGGGCAGAATCCTGTCTGAGGGGTTGGCAGCAGCAGCAGCTGAAGCGGAAACCCCGGAAAGGCAGTTTGGCAGCACCCGGGTTCTGTGCTAGAGACCCGGGGGATCATGGAATTGTCCCCCCAATACCAGAATTGTATTGAGGGACACTCGTATTGGGGGGACAATTCCATAATCTTATACATGTTATATGGCCATGTTCGGAGTTACCATTGTGACACTATCCATGTGACTCTACATATAGGTAGTGACCTATGTATAGTGCACGCGTGTAATGGTGTCCCCGCACTCACAAAGACCAGGGAATTTGCCCTGAACGATGTGGGGGCACCTTGGCTAGTGCCAGGGTGCCCACACACTAAGTTACTTGGCACCCAACCTTCACCCAGTGACTTAGGTGACTTATAAGTTACTTATGTGCAGCGAAAAATGGCTGTGAAATAACTTGGACGTTATTTCACTCAGGCTGCAGTGGCAGGCCTGTGAAAGAATTGTCTGAGCTCCCTATGGGTGGCAAAAGAAATGCAGCAGCCCATAGGGATCTCCTGGAGCCCCAATACCCTGGTTACCTAAGTACCATATACAAGGGAATTATATGGGTGTACCAGTGTGCCAATGAGAATTGGTAAATTTAGTCACTAGCCTGCAGTGACAAATTTAGAAAGCAGAGAGAGCATAAACACTGAGGTTCTGGTTAGCAGAGCCTCAGTGATACAGTTACCACACAGGGAACACATACAGTGCACATACCATGAGCACTGGGGTCCTGCCTAGCAGGATCCCAGTGACACAAGGGCTAAAACATACATACATACAGTGAAAATGGGGGTAACATGCCAGGCAAGATGGTACTTTCCTACAACACCCATCACTGCGGGACAAGAACAAAGCACACAACCACACATGCTGCCCAGACACAACTGACACAAAATGTACTCACACGCAAACAACAGCAGCCAAGACCAAAACAGCCCTAAGAAAATAAAGGCAGGACAAAGATGTAACCTTCAAATTAACAACTGGTTGGTCCAGATATATATAAATAATTGAATAAAAATACATACATAAATATATACAAAAATAAAGGCCACAGGCCATTCCAAACAGATATGTGCAACATGCACATATGCCACTTGTAAGTGCTCCAACTTGACTCCTGACTGCCATTTAACCTCCACAGGTAGGGGCATCAAGGGGGCAGGCAGGCATCTCAGGAATTAGTGGGGAGGCAATGGGGGCGGGGTAGGGCTCAGAGTTGGGAGGAGGACCTTTGGGCTTGGGTTTGGGAGGGGGAACTTAGGTCAAGGCTTAGGGGAGGGCCTGGGAACTCTTCAGAGGGGGTCGACTTCTTGGTGGGGAAGGGGCATGGGTACTTGCAGGGTGGGGCAGGGGAGGTCTTGGAGGTGGAAGGGCTGGACTAGAGGAGGGACACAAAGCATTTTGGGGCCACACAGGGTGGGAGAGGAGTAGGGAAAAGGTTAATCTCCAAGAGGAAACATTTCTTAGACACAACAGGGACGGTTATGGCAAAAGGGTTTGGGTGTGGAGGGAGTGGTTGTCGGAGGTGGTTTGGTGGATGTCTTGGGTGCATGTGTGTGCGAGGTATGCGTGTGGGTGTTGTGTTGTGAGGGGGTGATGGTTGCCACTGATTGTGTGTGCGAGTGTTGTGTGTATTGTGTTCGTTGTACTGATGTGAGGTGTGTGCTGAGTGAGCTGTGTACGTGTTCCTATGGTGTAAAAGTGCTAAATCTATCTTATTGGCTTCTCTGAGTATGTGTATGGTATTCTGTTTGCAAAGGACTGTGGTTTGTCTAAGGGTGTGTTATATAGTGCAGTGAGTAGGTGTGTCTGGTGTGTGTATGTGTGTCAGGGTTGGGATATTCAAACTATCCAATGTGGTGTGGTGTTCTGAGTGATGTGGGTTCTGACCGTGGCTGGTCGGACCACGAATGGTTTTCCACCATGGAAGAACCGCTGTAGTTATTTGTGGCTTGTAATCTAGTGGGTGGTATTTTGTCGGGCTGGCAGTGCTGGTGGTGGGACCTCCTCTTTTCCGTCCTTCAGTGTCCTGGCGGTTTTGGATTTTTGGCTGTTTTTTGTCGGCCTTCACTATGTGAGTCGTAATACAGTGGTTGGATTACTGCTTGCATGGCAGTCTTTTTGCGGCCACCACCGCAGCGGTCTTACCTTCAGACCGCCAAACTCGTAATGAGGCCTTAAAGCCCATATTTATACTTTTTTAACACCGAATTTGTGCTGCTTTTTGATGCAAAAGTGGCACAAACTTACAAGCAACGACGCAAATGCAGCGCTAAATAAGTATAAATGTGGGCCTACGTCTTTAATAATTTTCAAAAATTCATGTATCCAGGATTAAGAATATCAAGATTGGCCAAGTCCTAAAACCACAGAGACGGTTGGAGGGTCAAAGATGACAAGCACGTAGAGCAAGCCACTTTTTGAAAATTTAGTTATCAGTTTAACATGACAAATGAGGTATAAGCAACTAATAAACAGTACTGAACATATACGTTCCAGAGAAAATCAAGGCACTGCACAAAGGATAAGCACATTGTAGTATAATTTTATATCAAAATGCAATAACTTCCATCCAATATGAAGAACTTGGAGTACAATGTGATCAGTCTGGGTACCTATCTGACAGAAGGCTATATTTACATCATAGCGGTTATTCTGACATTTGCGGTAAATACAGAATACCGCTGCGCTGACTGCTGCCATGATACCGCCGCAAAGGCGAACATCCGTCTGCCAGATTATGATACATACACACAAAACCGAGAGAAAAAATCCACAACCACAAATCCTCCAGACCCACTGAACGTGATAAACTGTCGGTACTACCACCCATACCGTTACGTTACCAAAACAACGCCCTCCAAATAATGACCCATAAATCACCACAGCAGACATTCAATGGTGGTAAACCATTGGCCACCCAAATACAAAACAAGACAACATTGGCCAGCACCAAAAAACCCACACCTCACACAAATACACACACACCACACACACACCAACAGCACTATAAAACACACACCCACACCACCCACAATCCTTTGCAAACACAAGAAGATTGCTACACTCTGCCACGCCAATCCTAGAGAGAACTTCACACACATATCACAACTACCCATTCATCTGTCACACACCACACTCCACACAACACCCATGTCCCCACAAAGGCACCCCTGGTTTACTGATGAGGAGTTGCGGGTCATGGTGGAGGAAATAGTCAGGGTAGGGCCACAGCTGTTTGAAGCACAGGTACAGCAGATCTCCATTGCCAGGAAGATGGAGCTATGGTGGAGAATCGTGGACAGGGTGAACGCCGTGGGGCTACATCCACGCACAAGGGGCGACATAAGGAAGAGGTGGAACGGCCTATTGGGAAAGGTGTGTTCGATTGCAGCAAGGCACCAGCTCGGCATCAGGAGGACAGGTGGTGGACCCCGACCTCCTCCCCCACAGCTGACAGCATGGAAGGAGTAAGTCTTGGCAATACTGCATCCTGAGGGACTCACTGGAGTGGCCGGAAGACTGGACACTAGTGAGTCAACATTACTACCTATCACTCCCCCATACCTGCATGCCACCACGACCCCTCACCCTGACACCCATCACCCCACCCCATTCCATCCCACACAATGCACCTCCCCAATTACCAATATGAAATGCCAAGCCCTGCATGCCATACCCACTGCTTGCACATCCCTTCCAGCCCTGCATGTACACCCACCACCAATACGTGCGCAGCGTGGAGAACTAACAATCCCACAATCCATCTCCATACACAACCAAAGGTGGTAGGACAACAGCAATAACATTGGGAAAGCTAGTGATGCGGAATATGTCACAGACATGTAGCATAATACACCACTTACATCCCCACAGGTGCCCCAACCAATGTCAGCGGCAAGGAGGTGCTACGGCTACCCTGTCCCCCACTAGAAGATGCCCCCAGGGATGACAGCAACTCAGGAGTTCTGGATCTGGATGAACTCCCTGGCCCATCTGGGATCACTGGTTAGTCGGCTACCCCATCCCACAGCGAGTTCACTACAGTGCCCCCACCCATTAGAATCCAACACCACAGCAGCCACCCAACGTCCCCAGATCTCTGTCCCCAGGACACGTCAATCAGTAGTGTGCCCACCTGTACAGGGACCCCAGTCCACACCTCACAGGAGAGACAATGAGGGTCCTGGGGTCAGTGGGAGTGGGCACACTGTTCAGGGAACACAGGCACAGGGGGCCAGAGACAGTCGAGGACGGCTGTGCGCCAGGGGGAGGACAAGCCCAGGGAACCGACTGCCCTGGAGGCACTCACTAATGTCCTGAGGGCATACCAACAATCCCAGGACGGGATGGGTCAGGTGTTAAACATCATGCAGGAGAACCAGCAGCTGCAGGGGGAACACCACCAGGAGATCCAGCAAGAATTACAGGCCTTGAATACACCATGGACTCCATTGCGGGGGTTATTGGGGACCTGGCCAACATCATGCGGGAGTACACAGCACACCAGTGGGCCCCTACAACTGACCAGCTCTCCACATCTGCTGCAGCTAGTGGACAGGAGGCCCTGCCACAGGACCCACAGGCCACCAGCACCCCTCCCCTTGCATAAGGTGAACCATCCCGCAAATGTTCCCTGCGACCCAGACAGACACCAGAGACAGTTGCCAAGACCAAGACCACCGCTAGGAAATGAGCCCATCCTGAATGTCCCCCTTGTGTTCCACTGTGTCACCTTGTCCACTTTGAACTGTCATTGCTCCCCTTCCTATGGCTCCTTGGACACTGAAATTGTGCAAGAAACAAACTGGCCCACTACACTGGACTTTTCCCAACCATCATCCCACTCTATTGCACTTTGCATTGTATACCAGAATAATTATTAAACACCCTTGGACATAATTTGAGTAATAGTGCTTAATCTGAAGTAAATGTACAATGTATTGAACTGTATTGGACTGCATGGTCCTGTGCAAATGTCTATATGTGTCTCAGCAGTCTGTACACTTCACAACATCGCACTGTGTAACCATACCAACATCTGCAATATGGGAAGGCATAGGTGACAGTCAGTTGGGATGCAAAGGTAGTGACTGGCATTATGCTACAGCCACACAACACTTAAATGCAGAAATGTTTAGTTCAACAGTCTTACCTGAGTGTCATTAGAAGTACTGCTGTATCACATGTGTCCTGTTGTCCACATCCTCCTTCTCGTCTTCCTCCTCACTGTCCTCAATTTCCACTGCTGTCACAGGTGCATTGTCATCCCCCTCCTCCTGCAGATAAGGCGCATGGCATCTGAGGGTCAAGTTGTGCAACATGCAGCACACAACAACAATCTTGCAGACCTTCTCAGGGGAGTAGGATAGGGACCCACCTGTCAGAGGGAGGCACCTGAACCTGGCTTTAAGGAAACCGAAGGTCCTTTCAACAATCCTCCTGGTACGCCCATGAACATCATTGTACCTATTCTTAGCCCCTGTTCTCGGATTCCGATCAGTGGTCAAGAGCCAGGACAGTTTTGGGTAGCCAGAATGACCTGCAAGAAGTGAGAGGCACACATTAGGCTTGCACAATGGCATTGGGTATGACTCCTGAAGGCATACACTGACATACATTGGGTGGGGACTCAGGCTCACTACACTCTGTGCCTCTGTAGTTGTGTCATCAGCTATGAGATGCTACTATTCCTCCGGACAAAGACATTATGCACTGACCAAGGATACTTGGCAGTGACGTGGGAGATGTACTGGTCAGCAAGGCACACCATCTGGACATTGAGTGAGTGGAAACTCTTCCTATTCCTGTACACCTGTGCATTGGCCCGGGGGAGGTGGGGGAGAACTAAGGCAATATGGGTCCCGTCAATGGCCCCAATAACATGTGGTATATGTCCCATTGCATAGAATACAGCCTTCACAGTGGGCATTTCATCTACCTGGGGGAATGCAATGTAGCTGCACATGTGTTTGAGCAAGGATGCCAAAACCCTTGCAAACACAATAGAGAACATTGGCTGTGACATTCCTGCAGCCAGGCCCATTGTCACCTGTAAAGAGCCTGTTGCCAGGAAATGGAGCACTAATCGTACCTGCACAAGAGGTGGGATTTGTGTTGTGCAATGGATAGCAGGTAGCAGATTAGGCTCCAGTTGTGCATACAGCTCTGTGATTGTGGCATTTCCCAGACAAAAGGTGAGTATGATGTGCTTGTCCTCCAGTGTAGCCAAGTCCACAAGGGGTCTGTACACGGGCGCTTGCCTCCTTCTCCTATTGCTCTACAGTGGTTCGTACCTAAGGGACCCAAAAGTAAGAAGGGTGTGACAACAGGAACTATGGACACACTACATCAGTGTACACAGAGTATGTTTTATGTTGGACACAGGAATTGTCTAGATGTGTACATTTGACACCAGTGATGCACTTTTAAATCAGTACATGTGTACTAGCAGTAGAAAATAGCAACCGCCTGTCCTGTATGCAGGGACAGGTGGAAGTGACTTCACTCCACTGGCGTTAGGCATCATGGCGGAAGGTGGTCTGCACCGCTGTGCAATTCCTCATTGTCTGACATGGACCTCTGTGGAATATAGGAACCAATGATGATCAACGCCGTCGATGGCGGTAATGGCGGATGGCGGTCTGCACCGCTGTGCAATTCCTCATTGTCTGACATGGACCTCTATGGAGTATAGGAACCAATGATGATCAACGCCGTCGATGACGGTGTTCAGCGCCACTGACTTGACCGCCATTTTCTATCTATCACTTCACTTGATTCCTGTCTTTTCACAGGACCACATCTCCACTGCGTGTGCTGCTGTGACCTGTGTGCGGAACCTGCCATGGCCCACGCAATAGGGGAAAGGGCCCTATCCTTCAAGTCAGAGGAGTTGGTGAGGCTTGTGAATGGGGTCCTACCTCTGTATGGACAGTTGTATAGGCCTCTAGACCAACAAGTGAGTACATCATGGGTACATTGCATGCAACATGACTGCATGTAGATGTGTGTGTGTGCTGGCAGTGTGACAGTTGGAGGCGGTATGGCTGGTGGCAGTGTTAATGCAGTGGTATGGGTCATGTGTGTGCCTGATGAGCGGCAAATGTAGGCCATATGTGTGACAAGCTGGCTTGCCTGGTTCATGGTGTCCCTCTGTTTGTGTTTCCTCTGCAGGTCAGCATCCATCAGAAGAAGGGGTTGCCTGGGGGTCCATGGCTGGCGGAGCACCCACTGCAGGAAATGGTGGGAGGACCTGAGATGCTGGGCCTGGAAGACCACAGATGCCCAGCTGGGTACGGCCTCCCAATGAGGGAGGGGTGCCTGTCGGAACCTGACCCCCCTGATGGCCCGCATACTGGCGGTGGCCTACCCAGAGCTGGACAGGCGCTTGAGGGCATCACAGCAGACACAAGGGGGTGAGTACAATGAGTGTGACAACCATCTTTGTTGCGTGGCAGAGGATTTGGGTGTACGGTTGTAGTCAGTGGATGCCCCAATATGCCAGCTTAGACATTGCTGTGTGGTCCAGCTTAGGTATTTTGGGTGTAATGCATATTTTAGATGGCTAGGTGGGAGCTGGCTTTCCATGTCAAACAGCCCTTAGTTGCTCCCAGTTGGTGTGCAGATGGCAGTGTTTGGCTCCTACCTGCTGTGGTACCTAGCCAATGGTATGCAAGTGTGGTTCATACTGCCCATTCTTAGTCCCTGTGTGTGATAGTGATTTGTATGCCATCTGTGCTGTTGGTGCTGTGATTGACCCTGTGCTCCTTTTCTTTCTCCACTCCTCTCCTTTTGTCATCTTGTCCATGTATGCATTAGCATCATCTGCAGAAGGATCAGGGGCATTGACAAGTGAGGGACCTGCAGCCCATGGGACCCAGGAGGCAGAGTCCACCGGCGCAGAGGGGACCAGTGGGACAGAGTGCAAGGGGAGCACCACAGGGGTGACAGGAGATGATTCAACTGACTCTGATTCCTCCTCTGATGGGAGCTCTGGTGGCGGACCCCTCTGGGACCACACCCAGCTGCAGGTTCTACCACCACCCCCCCTGCCTTCTCAGTAGCCCCCCACCGAGTTGCCTGTGCCCACTGACCCAGGAGGGTGGGCATCTCCTTTGCCCCAGGCACCTCAGGCTCTGCCCCAGTCAGCCATGCTGCCCTCAGTGAGGAGGCTATTGACCTCCTGAGATCCATCTCTGTAGGGCAGTCAACCATAGTAAATGCTATCCAGGGGCTGGCATCCCAGATGCAGCAATGCAATGCCTTCCTGGAGGCATTCACAGTGGCTTGGCGGCCCTACAGAGATTGTTTCAGGCTCTGGCCTCCTCCCTGATGGCAGCCAGTGTCCCTGTTTCTTCCATCCCCCCTCCACTACCACTTCCCAGTCCCAGTCTCCTCACCCAAAGCCCATACCACGCACACATACTGACAAGCATTCACCCGAAACAACAGACAAGACTCACACAGACAAACACAGGCAGCACACTACAGTCAACAAACACTCACACAGCCAACACAGATGCACACACAACATCATCCACTGCCTCCACTGTCTCCCCCTCCTCCTCCTCCCTCACAGTCACATCAGCACTCACACTTGCATGCACTGCATCAACAGTCCCAGATCCTGCCAACTATACAGCCTTACCAACAGTCACCACAACCTCATCACCACTTCATGCAGCACACCCACCTCACTTGCAGACACCACCACAACATCAATCCACACATCCTGTTTGACCTCCCCCACCCTGTCTGCCCCCCTCCAAAGACACACAAATGCTTGCACTCAGACCCCCTACAGCCATCAACCTCACACACACACACTGTCCATGCGCCTGCACCCAATTCCAGCACACATCCTACTCCTCCTACAACCGCTCCCTCTACCTCCACTCCCATACCTCCTCCCACAACCCGCCCCATTGGTCCTAAGAAGCTTTTTCTTTCCTTTCCTTTCCTGCCTTTACCTCTTCCCTCCCCATCCCCCCGTCCTGCCTGTAAGAGAAAGGTCCCACCCCCGCAGCCCAGTACCTCCAGCACCAAGTTAGCCCTGTTCCACCCCCAAAGACTTCAGCTGCTGCTAAGGGGCACATGAGTGGAACTCCTGCCCCCCGCCCCAAGCCCACTCCTCTGCCCCCAAAACGGAATGGTAAAGTGCCGTCTCCTCCCAAACCCAAACCTGAGGACCTTCCTCCCAAAAAAAAGTCCCCCCACCCCATGAGGTGCCTGCCTATTTCCAACATGATGCCCCTGCAAAGTGGAGTCCTGATGTTGTCAGGAGTCAAGTTGGGGTTTGGACTTTGCCCTGTGGGCATATTCAGACTTTGAACTGGCCATTAGCCCTGCATGTGAATATGCATTTTTGTTAATTTTTGGATTTGGGCTCTTCATCTTACTGGATTTCCTTGCTCCTGGGTTCTGTAACTGTCGATTAACTCTACAGATGGTTCTGGGTGTGTGGTGTGTGTGTATGGTGTGTGTTGTGTGTGTGAGTGTGTGTGTCACTCTCCCCTCCCTTCCTTCCTCCCTTGTGTGCTAGGCGGCTGTACTCACCGTCGACGTCTTTGTCAGAGTTAGTGCTCCAGGACCGCCATGGTGTGGTACAGCAATGGGAAGGCTTGCAGTTCTGGTTCCATGGCGGCCGCAGACTCCTCTGTGTCCCTGGAGCTAAGTGTCTCCTTTTATATGATGTGTTTCTGCCAGGCTTTTGGGGGTGTTGCTCCCGCCATGGAAATCCTGGCGGTGTGCTATGTCATAATGTGGTGGGCAGATCCTTGTCTTCTGCCTGCCTGGAGATTGCTACCACCGTGTTCAGTGGTCGTACTGCACTGGCGGTTGGGGTGGTACATTGGCTGTGTATGGGAGTGATCACCCCCATGGTCATTATTTGGTAGTCATTACCGCTGGCCTGGAGAATGTACTACCTCCATGGCCGGCATGGCGGTCACCTGACCGCCAATGTAATAATGACCACCAGAGTGCTCTATGGAATTTCATGCGGGGACACTGCTGTGGAAAGACTGGTGGATAGCCAGTGCCGGGGCCACAGGGGGGGCCATGTACTGCCCATGACATGGACAGTGCAGGGGCATCCTTGCATAGCACCATCGGAATGCACACTGTCTGCTTGCATTGCAATGGTGCTGGTGTGCTATGGTATTGGCATTAGCTCCCATAAGGGAGCCGAGACCAATACCTTAGCACTGTCACTGTTCCCATCGGGCAGCCCAGCGGGAACCTCATAATACAATGTTCCTGTAGTCAGCCCTGCAGGATCATTGTAATGCGGTTGTGGGACGCCATTGTAATACGGTCGGGAGACACCACCGCAATGGTGGTGGCGTCCTTCTCTCGAGTTTGGCAGTCGGCTTGTTAACATCGACTGTATCTAGAGTTCCCTCAGCCCACGCTCCAACAAACCTTTAGGGGTATAGCAAACCCTATGTATTGACGTAACAGCCTATGTCTGTGGTTCAGCAGTATTTCACCAGTTTGGGTACATTTTTGTCAACCCAACAGTCTGCGACTGTGATATTGATTCAATTTCAATGTTAACAAAAGTGCATCCTGAGTTTGTCTGAATCGAAGGATTAACCAGACAGTGAAGGTTATGGGAGTAAGGGATCTCCTTGCCTGCCCTTGCAAATATTACCTAAAGTATTTAACTTACAAAGGATTATTGTACTATTCCCAGTCCATCCTATAAAATAGTAAGGTAAGTGTTGGACTGTGGAGGGGTTATATTTACTATTCACACTCTAGTACCCAGAACAGTATGGAAAGTGTTGGACTGTGGAGGGGATGAATTTACTATTCCTCTGTCAGTCCACACAACAGTAGGGAAGGTGTTGGAGTCTGGAGGGGATGGATTTACTATCACTATTACTATTTACTCCACTTTAAGGAACAGTACAGAAAATATATGACTTTGAAGGGACTACAAATGCAATTCCACCTCCTAATAATTTTGTACAAAACAGGTAAATATCTTAAATTAAATAAAAAATGAAATCATATTCCGAATACAAATTCCATATTATCTAGTACTATTATATTTATCAACCTAATAAAAGTTAAAGCGAAAACATTAATTTAAAGAAAATTTACTTCACTGCCAACAAAAAAGACACTAATTACGTAGGAAACACAATACATTTTTATTTTAAAATATCATTTGAACAAAACACAAATTTTAAATAAAAAATACAGTTATAAACACTTAGCAGGAAATTATTAAATAAAACACATAGGTCCTCATTACAACCCTGGCGTTCGGGGTTAAAGCGGCGGTAATACCGCCAACAGGCTGGCGGTAAAAAAAATGGAATCACGACCATGGCGGAAACCGCCAACATAGACAGCCACTTTAACACTCCGACCGCCACGGCGGTGGAAACAAACACAGCGGCGGTAACCGCCAACAGACAGGTGGAACACAATGTACCGCCCACTGTATTACAAGGCACCAATCCGCCAGCTTTTCCGGGGCGGTACCAATGCCATCAAAAGCACTGCGGAAACAGTCTGTGGAATGGAAACCACTCACCTCTCAAAACCCAACGAGGAACCAGGACGCCATGGAGCCCGAGTTACAGGTCCTGCCCATGTTGGTTTACCTCCTCTTCTATCAGGAGCAGCAAAGACGCCGGCGACGACCACGGTGAGTACTGCACCTAGCACACAGGGGAGGGGAGGAGGGAAAACAGAGTGACACACACACGCAACACACAACACCCCCACCCTCACCCATAACACCATACACACAAATACATGCATCAACATTACATTTACACCCCGTCCCCCCCTGGAATAACGCAAGGACCAGATGAAATGATTGTAACAAGTGTGATCATCAAAAAATCAGATAGGCCAAAATTAAAATCATCAGTATATACAAATATGTACACCAACTACACAGTATTTACAAATATGTACACCAACTACACAAGTCCGGATAGTAATGAAATCATTGTCCGTGGACCAGTGGTCCCAAAAGGCATGGGCGAAGCCCACACATGATACCTGACTCGAAATGGAGAGAACACTGCTGGGGCATCAGATCGAAAATAAACAGGCACCTCAGGGGGGGGGGGCGGGAGAGGGAGGGGGGGCACCTCAGCCAGATGAACGGATGACGTCACTGCTCCACGAGGGGGCTCCATGCCCACAGTTTGGGCCTGGGGAGTGCAAAGCCACAGTCTCTCAAGCCTCTCAAGTGGGTTGTTTGCCCACTGCTTTATCCTGGGGAGTGCAAAGCCACAGTCTCTCAAGTCTCTCCAGTGGATGGTTTGCCTACTGCCTTATCCTGGGGAGTGCAAAGCCACAGTCTCTCAAGTCTCTCCAGTGGGTGGTTTGCCCACTGCTTTATCCTGGGGAGTGCAAAGCCACAGTCTCTCATGTCTCTCCAGTGGCTTGCCCACTGCTTTATCCTGGGGAGTGCAAAGCCACAGTCTCTCATGTCTCTCCAGTGGGTGGTTTGCCCACTGCTGTATCCTGGGGAGTGCAAAGCCACAGTCTCTCAAGTGGATGTCAGTCTCCACTGGTTCTGGAGGGGGCATTGTGCCCAGAGTGCTTCATCCTACCAAGGATAGGGTGAGTGGATGCTTTTCTCCACAGGTTCTGGAGGGTGCATTGTGCCCAGAGTGCTTCATCCTCACAAGGACAGGGTGGGTGGATGCTTTTCTCCACTGGTTCTGGAGGGGACATTGTGACCATAGTGCTTCATCCTGCCAAGGACTGGGGGAGTGGATGCTTTTCTCCACTGGTTCTGGAGGGGGCATTGTGCCCAGAGTGCTTCATCCTGCCAAGGACTGGGGGGCGGGGGGGGTGGATGCTTTTCTCCACTGGTTCTGGAGGGGGCATTGTGCCTAGAGTGCTTCACATGCAGTTTGGCAGGTCCCATTCCCTCACCTGGGTCTGTGTGCCACGAGATTGCCTGGGAACAGGTAGCATGATACTCCATGGAGGCAGAGACACACTCCACCCTGCTGCGACTTCGCCTGCCACCTGCAGGTACATACAGTGCTGGGTGTTGTGCCTCATGTACGCTGTGCAGTGTCCAGGACGTCTCCTGCATCCTCGGACGGCTGGCCACTGGGGATGATAGCCATGTCACCTGTGGTGGCACTGTCTGAGCACGTCGCGAGGCTGGTGACGGTGGTTGTTGCGGTATCTGTGGCGGAGATATTGGCAGTGGTGAATGTGTCAGCACCTGTGGAGGGACATAGCAGGACGTCTCCTGCAGCCTCGGACGGCTGCCCACTGGAGATGATCCTGAGGACTGGTGCTGAGGCAGCAGACGTGCAGGTGGCGGTGCAGGTGGCGGTGTCCACCGCTGTACAGGTTGCTGTTCTGGTTGCCAAAAGGGGTGACTCTGGTCCCTCAGCCGTAGGCTCCGTGCCCTGTCCTGACTTACCCTTCGCCTTGTGTCCCTTCCCCACCTTTGATGTTGCTCCTGGTCCATTGCACTGTCCCCTTTTGGCTTGGAGGAGCCCTTGCTGGGTGGTTGGTGCAGCTTCTCCCTACAGCATGTGGGCACCTTCTTCACCTTGGCAGGTGGGCGGAATGGGCTGATCCTTGGCCTCGCTAGGTGGCACACTAACAGCCCTGATGGGTGCCGCCCGCGATGTGACAGGACTTGCTGAGACTACAGTGCTGGAGGATTTGGTGGCTGAGGTGCTGGGCTGGGACCTGGACATCCTGGCCCTAGGGTAAAGACGGGGGGAGGTGTAGGGAAGAGGTCAATGTTAGCCAGGAAGAGTTTCTTAGGCACACTGGGACGGGAAGATGGAGGGGGTTTGGGAGTGGAGGAAGAGGTACTGGTTGTAGGAGGTGTACGTCTGCTAAATTTGGGTGAAGGTGCATGTGCCGGAAGCTGTTGTGAGGTGGATGGCTGTTGGGTGGGTGTGTGACTATGTTTCTGTACTTTGGGAGGAGGGCTCACAGAAACACTGGTAGAGGACACAGGGGATGTGTGATTGGTAGTGGGGGTGGTGATTGCACGTGAGCGGTGTGTGGTGATGGGCGTGCTGGTGATGGAGGTAGTGGATGAAGATGTAGCGCATGCAGGTCTGAGTGGAGACGAGACAAGGAGGGAGGAGGAGGACGTGGAGGAGGGAGACACAGTGGAGGCAGTGGATGTTGGTGTGTCTGCATGGGGATGGTGCTTGTGTGAGTGCCTGTAGGATGTGTGGTGCATATGTTTGCTATGTTCACTCTTGTGTGTTGATGAGTTTGCATGCGGGTCTGATGGTGTGCTTGGGATAGGCTGAGGTACAGGGGATTGCCTCTGGGTAGAGGAAGTTGGAGGGTGGAGGCTGGACACAGGGACAATGGCTGCCGCCATCATTGCTGAGGCCAGAGCCTGAAATGCTCTCTGTTGGGCTGCCACGCCAGAATGAATGCCCTCCATGTATGCATTTATTTGCTGCAAATGCCTCTCAACACCCTGGATGGCATTCAAAATGGTTGATTGCCCGACAGTGAGGGATCTCAGGAGGTCAATAGCCTCCTCACTGAGGGCAGCAGGGCTGACTGGGGCGAAGGAGATGCCCACCCTCCTGGGTGAGCAGGCACGGGAAACTCAATGAGGGGCTGCTGGGAGGGCGGTGCTGGTAGGGGGGTGGCGGCTGTACCTGTTGTTGCGGTGGCCACAGAGGTGCCCGCCACTGCAAGGGAGCTCCCATCAGAGGAGGAGTCACTGTCGCTGGTGTCTGCTCCTGTCCCCGTGGTGGAGCTCCCCTCGCCCTCCGTCCCACTGGTGCCTTCTGACTTCGTAAATTCACCCTCCAGGGCCATGTGGGTTGCAGCCCCCTCCTGCTCTGGTTCCAATGCTCCTCCGTCCTATGATGCTAATACACACAAGGACAGGGTGACAAAACAAAAGGGGGGGGAAAGACAGAGGAGACACATGGTCAATGCCTGCAACACCACTACAGTTGGCGGACACAACACACAGGGAGCAACCCTATGCACTAAGCAATGCACTAACAGGTGCAGGGGAAAAGCACATGCCCATGGGGGACTCTGTCTAGACCCATTTCATGCACAGCTGGAACCCATAGGTGCCGGACTAGGTGTAGAGGGCAAATACTACCTTTGGGGTTGTAGTGGGACAGAGCCTGCAAATCAATGGATCTACCTTTGCGAGTCTGCCCTGGGCTGGGGGAACCCACAGCCCACCTCCCCCATCTAGACACCTCATCAAGCGCACAGTCAGCTGAATGAGAGTGTACTCACCCCCTTGTGGCTGCTGTGATGCCCTCAAGCGCCCATCCAACTCAGGATATGCCACTGCCAGGATCCGGTACATCAGGGGGGTCATGGTGCGATGGGCACCCCTTCCACGTTGGGAGGCCATCCCCAGGTGGGCCTCTGCCATCTTCTTGCTCCAGCGGCGCAGGTCCTCCCATCTTTTCCGCCAGTGGGTGCTTCGTCTGTGGTAGACCCCCAGGGTCCGCACTCCCATGGCGATGGCACGCCAAATACCCTTCTTCTGGTGGACGCTGACCTAGAGGAATAGTGAAGTAAAAAAGGATGTTACTCCCCCGTAAAGTTCTTCTCACACATTGGCCACAAACCTCCCACCCTGTCCCAGAAAAACATACACTCACCATCCTCACATGCTGGCCTGTCCCCCCGTCTCTTCCATCCATGACACTCCATACAATTGTGTCCCATCCACCATGCACACGGTTCACTCACCTGTTTGTCTGGAGGACCGTAGAGTATCCACCAGTTTTTCCAACTCCTCCGCAGTGAAGGCAGGGGCCTTTTCCCCAGACACTGTGGCCATTATCGCTTCCAGACGCAGGTCACATCAGCACTTGCAGTGTAGGTCCTCTCCTGTTGAAGGTCAGGTATCAAGTGAGGGAACAGATAGAAAATGGCGTACATCGTCATTGGCTCCTGGAACCCATAGGGCCCAATGACAACCAATGCTGAATTGCGCAGCGGTCTTCGACCGCCTGCCGCCACACTGCACAATGCCAGCGCAGTTACCCAATTTCCCCTTGTCCCTCCTTACAGGTCAGGCAGCTGCCATTTCAGGGGGCCACATGGCAGGCCAACTAACTGCGTCATAGCTATTTTGGCCAGGAATACGGACAGACAAAGGCACACAGAGATAATTTTACGATTGTGCTAAACAGCCTTGTGAAACCTATGTGGTGTGTGACCCTCTGCACACGCTTCTCCTCCATAGGGCATGTCCGCTGGGGCAGGTGATGAGCTGGCGGCATCCTCCGGTGTACAGCCCCCTGGTGGACCTGTCAACAATGGATGACAGACACATCATTATCACTAACATACTTGATTGTGCCACAATCCAGGAACTGTGTGCCCAGTTGGAGCCAGACCTAATGTCAGCTATCCGCCATCCCACAGGAATCCCCCCTCTAGTGCAGGTCCTGTCAGTGCTCCATTTCCTGGCAAGTGGGTCCTTTCAAACAACAGTGGCCATGGCATCAGGGATGTCCCAGCCAATGTTCTCTAACGTGTTGTCCAGAGTGTTATCTGCCCTGCTGAAACTCATGCGCGGCTACATCGTTTTCCCTCAGGTGGAGGATCTGCCCACAGTGAAAGGTGACTTTTATGCCCTGGGACATATCCCCAACATCATTGATGCCATTGATGGTACACATGTGGCATTTGTCCACCCCCTCCCCGTAGGAATGAACAGGTGTACAGAAACCGCAAAAGCTACCATTCTATGAATGTGCAGATGGTGTGTTTGGCAGACCAGTACATCTCCCATGTGAATGCCAAGTATCCTGGCTCAGTGCATGACACTTACATTTTGAGGAATAGCAGCATCCCTTATGTGATGGAGGGAACACCAGAGGCACCATGTGTGGCTAATAGGTGAGCCCAAGGTCCCCACACAGTTTAAATAGGTGTCTGGGTATGGGAGATTCCATACTGTTTGGAGGACGTCTAACAGTTGTCCCTCGATATTTGCAGGTGACTCTGGTTACCCCAACCTGTCAAGGCTACTGACCCCAGTGAGGAATCCCAGGACAAGGGCAGAGGAACGCTACAATGAGGCACATGGGCGAACTAGGAGGATAATAGAGCGCACCTTCGGCCTCCTGAAGGCCAGATTCCGGTGCCTCCATCTGACAGGCGGATCCCTATACTACTCACGAAGAAGGTGTGCCACATAATCGTGTCATGCTGTATGTTGCACAACCTGGCTTTGCGACGCCAGGTGACTTTTCTGCAGGAGGATGGGCTTGATGCTGGTCTTGTGGCAGCTGTGGAGCCTGTGGACAGTGAAGAAGAGGAGGCAGAAGAAGAAGATATAGACAACTGAAACAACATCATCATGCAATATTTCCATTGAGACACAGGTAAGAGGATGGCGCTGCTTCCCACATCTCATACTACTGTAGGACATAGCATAAATCTGCCTTTTTACCTCTGTGCGTGGACCCTGACATGTCACTTTGTCTTTCCATTTCACAGATCTGGGTCCCACTTTGTGCCCTCTGCTATGTTTACTGCTGCCCAACAACTGTGTAACATTGGTATGTGAACATGAACATTGACATTGCTATATTTCAGAGAGGTTGCAATTACACATTTGTGAAAGTCCAGACTGACTCCAGATTGATTTGTGATTCAAGGGTGTTTATTTCTGTGCTGATAAGTGGAGGGGTGTGTGCAATGGGCTGGGGTGATGGTGGAGGAATGACCATGGTAGAGTTCAGTTTCTTGGTTTCACAGGTGCATTGTCCATGGGGGCATAGGAAGTGGAGCAATGGCAGTTTAAGGTGGACAGGGTGACAAAGTGGGACAGAAGGGTGACAATCAGGAGGGTCTTATTTCCTGGCGGGGGTCTTGGCAATGTTCTCTTTCTTGTTCCCGGATCTCAGGGATCGTTTTGGGGGTGGTTCTCCTTCTGCAGGGGGTGGGGTTCTGGTGGCCTGTTGTTCCTGTGGCGGTGCCTCCTGTCCACTAGCGCCGGCGGAGGTGGAGGGCTGTTCATCGTCCAGGCTAGTGTCAGGGGCCAGTTTGTGTCCCACTGTGTCACTCATGCTGTTGGCCAGGTCTGCCAGCACCCCTGCAATGGTGACCAGGGTGTTGTTAATGGACTTCAAGTCCTCCCTGATCCCCAGGTACTGTTCCTCCTGCAGCCGTTGGGTCTCCTGAAACTTTGCCAGTACTGTGCCCATGGTCTCCTGGGAATGGTGGTATGCTCCCATGATGTTGGAGAGTGCCTCGTCAGAGTGGGTTCCCTTGGCCTGTCCTCCCCCTGTCGCACAGCAGTCCTCCCAGCTTCCCTGTTCTCCTGTGCCTCTGTCCCCTGAACTGTGTGCCCACTGACCCCAGGTCCCTGATTGTCTTGGGTTGGTGGGTTTGCCTGGGGTCCCTGTAGTGGTGGACACAGTGCTGATTGATGTGTCCTGGGGACAGTGGCATTGGCCCGCTGGGTGGGTGCTGTGGTGGTGTTTCCTGAGGGGGAGGGTCTGTAGTGGCCTGTGACTGTGGCAAGGGGAACCAACTGTCCAGAGGTCCCTGATGGGCGGGGCTGGTCATCTTGATCCAGGCGTGCAGAGCTGCTGTCATCACTGTGGGCCTCTTCTGTGGGGGGACTGGATATGTCTGGCACCTCTTGTCCGGTGAAGTTGGGTATGGCTCCTGTTGGGGTGTAAATGCATAGTTTTAGTATCTGTGTGTGCCATCTTGTGCGTTGGGTGAGCTACCCTCTACTCCTGTGCTTGCATTATTGTGTTTGCCCTTGTGTGATTAGTGTTTTAGGGTCTGTATGGGTATCTGTACTGGACATGCTTTGCCAATGGGTGTCCATGCTTTGGTGTTGTATGCAGGACTTGGTATTGGGATGTGTGGGTTGTGATAGTGGGGCATATGTGAGGTGTTGGAGTGATGGGGTGAGGGGGTTGGTGGGGGTATATGATGGCATGCAGGTAGGGTGTCGGGGATATAGTAGTAAAGATTTGAATTATGAGAGTCCAGTCCTCCTGCTACTCCTGCGAGGTCCTCAGGATGCAGTATTGCCAAGACTTGCTCCTCCCATGTTGTTAGTTGTGGGAGAGGAGGTGGGGGTCCACCGCCAGTCCTCTGTACAACAATCCGGTGTCTGGATACCACTGAACGTACCTTCCCCCGTAGGTCGTTCCACCTCTTCCTGATGTCATCCTGTGTTCTTGGATGCTGTCCCACTGCGTTGACCCTGTCCACGATTCTCCGCCATAGCTCCATCTTTCTAGCAATGGAGGTGTGCTGCACCTGTGATCCGAATAGCTGTGGCCCGACCCGGATTATTTCCTCCACCATGACCCTGAGCTGCTCCTCAGAAAACCTGGGATGTCATTGAGGTGCCATAGTGTGGTGTGGGTGATGTGTTAGGTGATGTTTGTTGTGCTGTGTGATGTGTTGTGTTGGGGTGTGTTTGAGGTGCGTGGATGTTGTATGAGTGATGTTGTGGTGTGCCTGTGGATGCTGGTGTTGTGTTTGCTATTCTCTCTCTCTCTGCTTTTTCAATTTTTTTTTGTTGTAAGTGTTTGTGGGTAATGTGGGTGTGTGTTTTATAGTTGTGTGAGTGTGTGGGTGTGGTGTGTGTATGTGTATCAGGTGTGTGTATTTCGAATTGTCCAATGTAGTTCTCTTTTGTAAGTGTGTGTATATTTTGAGCGTGGCGGTGTCTACCGCCAATGGATTACCGCGGTTGAAAGACCGCTGCGTTGATTCGTGGGTCGTGATAGTGTGGGCGTATTCTTGTTGGCGTGACGGTGTAGGTTTTGGTGTTGCCAGTTTATCACTGACCTTTGGTGTGGCGGATTTGTGTGGGTGTCTGTATTGTGGCAGATTCCGAGATGTGGGTCGTAATACCTGTAGCGGATTTCTGCCTCCGCCACGGTATGTTGGCAGCCTTCAGCACGGCGGTAAGCGGGATTTACCACCAGGGTTGTAATGAGGGCCATAATGTACTTAATATTTCCAACTTTGAAAAAGATTTAGAAATACATATCCATTACTCAATTTAAATATTATTAACAATTAATTTAAAAAGTATGTCAATACCTTCTCAACCTAGTTCTCCACAAAATGAACAATCCAATACTAAAATATATGGTACTCACAAAAATATAAATATTTAAATATAGTGTACATTTAATAGATTATAAATTAATAGAATATCTTAAAATACAACTATGTACATAATTAACTATTAAAAAATTAATTAGCAGTAAAATAAAATCGTTTTACTTTAATTAATATCTGACCTTATTGCCCTACAAAACCCATAATCCACTATTAAATATAAATTACCAACAAAAAAACCATTTATGTATATGGTAAAATTGTTAAATAATAAACAATTAAAATGAATTAGCATTACTATAAGTCATACTAATATAAAAAACAAATTAAAATTTTTTCCCACCTCATTGTCCAATAACAACCAACATCCCTCCATTATAATACAATACTTATTCAATAGTACCACCTAAACTTAATATTTTAACTAGTATATATTTAAAAACAATATTTTAATATCTATATTTAAGTAAACAGTATTAAATAAAATTATATTATTTAAAAGGATATTCTATGCCATAAAAACAATATTCTTGACAATGATATTCTGTGACACAATATTTGTTTACTACTGATATTTTCGACACAAAATGTATGTATCACAATAGTAAAACCTCTATATTTTGTCTATCGGAGGAGGAATTTGGATGAGTTTTAGGGGGACTCTCAAGTAAAGTGGGTAGGATCCATATTAAGTTTCTTGCATGATGAGGTGTGTAGGATGAGTCTTGTGTCTAACTGGGTGACATTGTACAGTTCTGTGAAATAAGAAACAATATGTTTTTATGGTCTTCAGACTTAGATCACAGACTGGTCTGCCAGAGGCTCATAAATTGATCTTGTGCAGCAAAAGGAAAGAAGGGTTGGAGAGATGATGAGAAAAATGGGGAGAGGATGGATGAATGTGCATGAGAGGCAGGAGGGATGTAGAAGAATGGAGGGAGGATGGCTGGAGAGGTGGATGGATAGCCAGGAGGATGAAGGGATGGGTGGAAGGAGGACTGGATTATGAATGGGTGAAGAAAACATAGAATTGATGGAGAGAAAAGAGTGGTTGTTGGAAGTAGGCATGTAAAATAGATGCAAGGGAAGAATTTTGGAGAGATAGATGGATTGATGAAAAAGAAGAGAGAATGAAGCACGCTTAATGAAAACAGTAGAGAAAATAGAAAGATGGATGAGTACATGGAAAAGCAGAGAAAGAATGAGAAAGAAGGACAGAAGACTGAAAAAAGGTCAGAGAAAAAACATTTACGACTTTCTTCCAAACAACTACACTCACTCGTTTGCTCAGAGGTGTTTGAGTCATGGTTCAAAGTGTTTCTTTTACATTTTTTTATGGCTTACTCCATTTCTGGCCAACCTAAGCTTAGTGGCCCGTCTGATGTAATTTCTGCTGGTATTAAGATCCCCTGATGGTGGATTTGGTAAGGGCTTTGAGATCAGGGTGAAGGGTCTTACCCTTGGACTGAGGCAGAAGGTGGGCAGCCGAGGACATCTGTTGTTGACAGATGTCTGTTTCCCCCACGTCTAAAACTGGCAGCTGGTCCCTGAGGATTTATACTGACATTCAAAAACATGTTTCCTGATCAAAGTCATGTCCTTTTTCAAGGTCTCTAGTTGGTTGCATTGACTAAGACCCACATCCAGCTGGCAAAGTAACCCCCAGGACAGTTACTTTGTGGTAAAAGTTATTGATTGAAAAGTGTGTTTGTGCAGAAATAAAAGAAAAAAAGGAGCCTGCCATGTAAAGTCTTTGGCATTCCTCAAGTTGGGACGCTTCCTGGGATTGAATCTACTTCATTAATGATTAATTTGTTTCTGATAAAGCAGAGCGGTAGCTGTCAGAGGCAATATGCGGCTGTTGACTCGGGCACTTGTGCAGGTCTACACAGCAAGATCTAAATCAAAAACAATAATTGCTCAGTGCATTTTGCTTCGCAGCATTTTACCCATTTTGTGTTTATACTTAAGGGTCCCGTTTCTGATATAACCCTGGATCAGTAACATTTATCTGTAGTTAATTATTTTTGATAAGATTATGGCGCGCATTATGACTTTAGCAGTCTTTTTGAAAGACCGACAAAGCCGCGGGCGCCAGAAGACCACCAGTGCTGGTGGTATTCTGCCCACAATATTATGAGTACTGCAGGTTTTCTGACACAGTTTGGGCGTAAATCCTGCAGTAGTCGTGCTGGCGGGCAGAGGCACATGTGCGGTCCCACCACTGGTCCTGCCTCAGCAAAAGGAATCCACTAGCTGTATTACGACTTGTAATATGGCCTGGTGGTGTCCTGATGCCGGGGTGCAGCCGTCGGTGGAAGCGCCTGTTCCCTGCCGGACGACCTCCTCGCAGGACAAGGTGGGTATGGGGGTGTGTATCTGTGTGTGTATGCGTGTGTGTATGGGTGGGGGAGGGGGCACTGTACCTGAAAGGGGGGTGGGGGATTCTGGAATGGAGGGAGTGAGTGTGCTTGCTGGGGGGGGGGAGACATCTGCCGGTGAAAGGGAAGAAATTCTTTGTCACCGGTAGCCTTTCCACCAGGGTTTTCGTGGCGGTGCTACTGCCGCAGAAACACTGGTGGAAAGCTGGCAAGGAATATCGCTGGCGGTCTTCATTGGACCGCCGGGTCAGAGATGCTCATCTCCGGCCCAGCGGGTCCAACCGCCCTGGCGGTCTGAGCGGGATGTGGCAGGTTGGCAGAGGCCAACCTGACACACTCATAATGTGACGGTCTTCACTGCCGGCCCATTGGCGGGTGATACCGCCACGTGGCCCTGGCAGTCAGGAGACTGCCACGGTCATAATGAGGACCTATTTAACTAAGCATTTTAAAGTCAAGTCAAAGTCCTCAGAAAATCTTTTTAAACAAGTCCACCAATTAAAAAACGTGATTTCTATTTTATCTTTTCGGTTGATGCTCACCTCCATATGTTCTCCAGACAAATGGAGGCATGGTGGATGGAGGAGAAGAGAGAAGCACAGCTGTGAAATTTCCGCTTGGGTTAAGAAGCACAATTCCAAACTCCTTTGGTTTCCCTCAGTCTATCTCATTTTGATGATGAAATGAGTAACCATATGTCAGATCCTGTTGGGGAGGTCATGGGCCAGGAAGGGGTATGGGTTGTAGGAATGTCGCCTCTTTCCAGCCTTGTTACCCATACTTTTGGCCTGTTTGTGAGTATATGTCAGGGTGTTTTTACTGTCTCACTGGGATCCTGCTAGCCAGGGCCCAGTGCTCATAGTGAAGACACGATGTTATCAGTGTGTTTGATATGTGTCACTGGGATCCTGCTAGCCAGGACCCCAGTGCTCATGAGTTTGTGGCCTATATGTGTTCCCTGTGTGGTGCCTAACTGTATCACCGAGGCTCTCCTAACCAGAACCTCAGTGTTTATGCTCTCTCTGCTTTTAAAAATTGTCACTGCAGGCTACTGACTAATTTTACCAATTCTTATTGGTACACTGGAACACCCTTATAATTCCCTAGTATATGGTACCTCGGTACCCAGGGTATTGGGGTTCCAGGAGATCCCTATGGGCTGCAGCATTTCTTTTGCCACCCATAGGGAGCTCAGACAATTCTTACACAGGACTGCCACTGCAGCCTGAGGGAAATAACATCCACGTTATTTCACAGCCATTTTACACTGTACTTAAGTAACTTACAAGTCACCTATATGTCTAACCCTCACTTAGTGAAGGGTAGGTGCAAAGTTACTTAGTGTGTGGGCACCCTGGCACTAGCCAAGGTGCCCCCACATTGTTCAGGGCAAATTCCCTGAACAACTTTGTGAGTGCGGGGACACCATTACAATTGTGCACTACATATAGGTCAATACCTATATGTAGCGTCACAATGGTAACTCCGAACATGGCGATGTAACATGTCTAGGATCATGGTATTGGAGGGTGACAATTCGATGCATCCCCGGGGCTCCAGCATAGAGCCCGGGTACTGCCAAACTAACTTTCCGGGGTTTTCTCTGCAGCTACCGCTGCTGCCAACCCTCAGACAGGTTTCTGCCCCCCTGGGGCCTGGGCAGCTCAGTCCCAGGAAGGCAGAACAAAGGATTTCCTCTGAAAGAGGGTGTAACACCCTCTCCCTTTGGAAATAGGTGTGAAGGGCCTGAGAGGAGTAGCCTCTCCTGGCCTCTGGAAATGCTTTGAAGGGCACAGATGGTGCCCTCCTTGCATAAGCCAGTTTACACCGGTTCAGGGATCCCCCCCAGCCCTGCTCTGGTGCGAAACTGGACAAAGGAAAGGGGAGTGACCACTCCCCTGACCAGCACCTCCAAGGGGAGGTGCCTAGAGCTCCTCCAGTCTGTCCCAGACCTCTGCCATCTTGGATGCAGAGATGTGAGGGCACAATGGACACCTCTGAGTGGCCAGTGCCAGCAGGTGAATGCCAGACCCCTCCTGATAGGTGCTTACCTTTCTCTGTAACCAATCCTCCTCTGAGGGCTATTTAGGGTCTCTCCTGTGGGTATCTCACTAGATAACGAGTGCAAGAGCTCACCAGAGTTCCTCTGCACTTCCCTCTTCGACTTCTGCCAAGGATCGACCACTGACTGCTCCAGGACGCCTGCAAAACCGCAACAAAGTATCAAGAAGACTACCAGCAACATTGTAGCGCCTCATCCTGCTGGCTTTCTCGACTGTTTCCTGGTGGTGCATGCCCTGAGGGCTGTCTGCCTTCACCGTGCACTGGAAGCCAAGAAGAAATCTCCTGTGTGTCGACGGAATCTTCCCCCTACCAACGCAGGCACCAAACTTCTGCATCACCGGTCCTCTGGGTCCCCTCTCATCCTGACAAGCGTGGTCCCTGGAACACAGGAGCTGGGTCCAAGTGTCCCCACCAGTCCAGTGGCCTTTCTGTCAAAATTTGGTGGAATTAAGTCCTTGCCTCTCCACGCCAGACAGTAATCCTGTGTACTGAATGAACTGCAGCTGCTAGGGCTTCTGTGCACTTTTGCAAGACTTCCTTCGTGCACAGCCTAGCCCAGGTCCCTAGCACTCCGTCCTGCATTGCCCAACTCGCTGAGTTGGACTCCGACTTCGTGGGACTCCCTTTTGTTGTGCTGAGTTGCCCATCATGCTCAGATCTTCTGAACACCTGTTCAGGTGCTTCTGCGGGGGCTGCCTGCTTCTGCATGGGCTCTCTGTGTTGCTGAGCACCCCCTCTGTCTCCTCCTCCAAGGGGCGACCTCCTGGTCCTTCCTGGGCCATGGCAGCACGCAAAACCTTCAACTGCAACTCTTGCAGCTAGCAAGGCTTGTTTGCAGTCTTTCTGCGTGGAAACAACTCTGCATCCTCCAGCACGCCGTGGGACATCTTCTGACCAAAGGAGAAGTTCCTGGCACCTTTTGTTGTTGCAGAATTTTGGCTTCTTCCACCCAGAGGCAGCCCTTTTGCGCCTTTATCCGGGTTTAGTGGGCTCCTGCCCCCCTTGGACACTTGCGTGACTCTTGGACTTGGTCCCCTTCCTTTGCAGGTCCTCAGGTCCAGGAATCCATCTTCAGTGCTTTGCAGTCAGTTGTTGTCCTTGCAGAATCCCCTATCTCAACTTTACTTTCTTTCTGTGGTAGTAGGGTTGCTTTACTCCTACTTTTCAGGGTCTTGGGGTGGGTTATCTTGAACACCCTTGGTGTTTTCTTACACTCCCAGCAGCAACCCTCTACACACTGCACTAGGCCTGGGGTCCATTTGTGGTTCACATTCCACTTTTGGCATATATGGTTTGTGTTGCCCCTAGGCCTATTGTCTCCTATTGCATTCTATTGTTCTACACTGTTTGCACTACTTTTCTAACTGTTTACTTACCTGATTTTGGTTGTATGTGTATATTTTGTGTATATTACTTACCTCCTAAGGGAGTATATCCTCTGAGATACTTTTGGCATATTGTCACTAAAATAAAGTACCTTTATTTTTAGTAACTCTGAATATTGTGTTTTCTTATGATATAGTGCTAAGTGATATAAGTGGTATAGTAGGAGCTTTGCATGTCTCCTAGTTCAGTCTAAGCTGCTCTGCTATAGCTACCTCTAGCAGCCTAAGCTTCTAGAACACTTCGAATCTACTGATAAGGGATCACTGGACCTGGCACAAGGTGTAAGTACCACAACGTACCCACTATAAGCCAGGCCAGCCTCCTACATTGGTGGTGCAGCGGTGGGATAAGTACTTGTAACTGCTTTACCACTTTTTCATTGGTACTTTTGATAAGAAAAACATATACCAGATACTTCAGAATATACCCATTGACCTAAACAGTTCAACTTTCCTTCTCTAAAACTTTCTAAAAAGTATCTGAAAAGTTCTGAAAACTTTTAAAACTTTTCAAAAAGTTTGAAAATGTTTTTTTTCTCTCTACTTTTAAAAGTTCTAAAAACTTTTTTTCTCTCTCTGTCCTAAACCTTTTCTGTCATGTCTGCAGTAAAGCTTACTCCCACAGTTGTCCAGGCAACATATGGGAATCGAAACATTAAAGGTTTGAGTGATCTCTGCATTGAAAGAGGTTTAGCAATTGCAAAGAATCCTACAAAAGATATTCTCCTCAGTCCTCTACTGGAAAGTGACCAGAACCAGACTGGCCCATCCCAGGATCAGGAGGTAGAGGAGGGGGATACCCAGTCAGACTCAGAGGAGCCCCTGAGGTTGCTGGGGAGGGCTCTTCCAAGGACCTGTCAGCTAGCAGGCCACCTAGTGACACTGGTAGTGGGAGGGGTTCACACATTAATAGGGCACCTTTCACTCCTAAAGGCCAGGTTACTAGAGTCCAGCCAGCTGGGACAGGTCTCTCTCTGCCAATTCCCACATTTCTTCTGTGTCTCACAATTCCCAAGCCTCCCACTGTGATGATAACTTAATGGAAAGGGAACTCAGAAAGCTGAGGTTGGAAGAGGCCAGGCTGAAGCTTAAACAGCAGCAGCTGGCCTTAGACAGGGAATCTCTGGATGTGGAAAGGGAAAGGCAGAGGTTGGAGTTTGTTCCCCATGGTGGCAGCAGCAGTGTTTTTGATAGCAATCCTGTTAGAGAGCAAGATTCCAGAAACCTGCATAACATAGTCCCCCCTTACAAGGAGTGGGATGACATTAACAAGTGGTTTGCTGCACTTGAGAGGGCCTGTATGGTACAGTTGGTCCCTCAAAGGCAGTGGGCTGCTATCTTGTGGCTATCTTTCACTGGTAAGGATAAGGAGAGGCTCCTTACTGTCAGAGAAAGTGATGCTAATAACTACAAAGTTTTGAAGGATACACTCTTGAGTGCATTTGGCTTAACCACTGAACAATACAGGATTAAGTTCAGAGACACCAGAAAAGAGTCCACTCAAGACTGGACAGACTTTGTAGACTGTTGAGTGAAGGCCTTGGAGGGTTGGTTACATGGCAGTAAGGTGACTGACTATGAAAGCCTATATAATCTAATCCAGAGAGAGCATATTTTTAACAATTGTGTGTCTGATTTGTTGCAACAGTACTTGGTAGACTCAGATCTGACCTCTCCCCAAGAATTGGGAAAGAAGGCAGACAAATGGGTCAGAACAAGAGTGAACAGAAAAGTTCATACAGGGGGTGACAAGGATGGCAAGAAGAAAGATGGTGAGAAATCTCAGGATAAGCATGGGGATAAAGGTAAAACTAAAGATCCTTCTTCAAATCCTAAACACTCTTCAGGGGGTGGGGATAAATCATCTTCTTCCTCTTCTTCACAACCCACACACCTTAAAGAGTCTTGGTGCTATGTGTGTAAAAATAAAGGCCATAGGTGAGGGGATAAGTCCTGCTCAGGTAAACCCCCTAAATCTACCACCACTAATACATCAAACTCTAGTGCCCCTAGTGCCCCTAGCAGTAGTGGTAATAGAGGTGGGACTGCTGGCAACAGTCAAAATAAGGGTGTAGTTGGGTTCACTTATGGGTCCATCATAGAAACTGGGGTAGTCAGTCCCAAGACAGTTTCTGTCACACCTAGTGGCATTGGCCTTGCCACACTGGCTGCTTGTCCCCTTACAATGGATAAGTACAGTTTCAATAGATGGTGTTGAGGCTCAGGTCTACAGGGACAGAGGTACCAGTATCACCTTGGTGACTGAAAACCTAGTGTCCCCTGCACAACACATCATTGGACAACAGTAGAAGATTATTGATGTCCATAACTCCACTAAGTTCCTTTCCTTAGCTATAATTCAGTTTAGTTGGGTTGGAGTTACTGGCCCTAAGCAGGTGGTATTATCACCTACCTTATCTGTAGAATGTCTCTTAGGTAATGACCTAGAGGCCTCAGGTTGGGCTGAGGTAGAGTTTAATGCCCATGCAGCCATGCTGGGTATCCCTGAGGAATTGCTTCCTCTCATTTCAGCTGAAATGAAAAAGCAAAGGAGAGAAACTCAGGTTCCTTCTCCAACAACAGGTAAAAAAGGCATCAAAGTATCCCCTACCCACCCTGCCATTCAGGATACCACTCCTGTGGTGGGAGAAACCTCTCCCTGGGTGGCACCTGTACCAAGGGATTCATCAGCTAACACAGCTGTACTCCCTGAGGTAGAAGTACCTCTATGTGAGATAACAAATATTGGTGAGAAAAAGGGCACCATTTTAGTTAACATGGATCATCCCTCCAACCCTCCCAGAGAAGCTTTAGTGCAGCAACCCTGCACTGCCTCACAACACTTAGGACAGCAGCCCTGCCCTAGTGTGGAGCTTATAGGACAGCATCCCTGCCCTGCTCCACCTCGAGAAACAGAAACCCTGTTCTCTCTTACAGCCATATGGACAAAGCTATGGCTTTACTGAGGACAGCATCCCTGTCTGTATTCTCATCATTTGATATAGGCCCAGTGGACAATTCCCACTGCTCTAAACTTAAACATACTAATAGGAACTCTGAGAATATAACTTCACATTGTTGGTTAGCTAAAAAACTTCAAACAGGGTGGTTTATATCCCCACAGGGAAGTAACCATTTAGTGGATGATAAAGGGAGTAACCAGTCTATTGCAGAGCTACTCTCTACTTATCACCACTTAGACATTAAAGACTCAACTGGCCAAGGTTAGCCTTATTGTCGTTTGTTTGGGGGGGGGGTTGTGTAGAAAGGTAGCCTCTTTCTAGCCTTGTTACCCCCACTTTTGGCCTGTTTGTGAGTATATGTTAGGGTGTTTTTACTGTCTCACTGGGATCCTGCTAGCCATGGCCCAGTGCTCATAGTGAAGACACGATGTTATCAGTGTGTTTGATATGTGTCACTGGGATCCTGCTAGCCAGGACCCTAGTGCTCATACGTTTGTGGCCTATATGTGTTCCCTGTGTGGTGCCTAACTGTATCAATGAGGCTCTCCTAACCAGAACCTCAGTGGTTATGCTCTCTCTGCTTTTAAAAATTGTCACTGCAGGCTAGTGACTAATTTTACCAATTCTTATTGGCACACTGGAACACCCTTATAATTCCCTAGTATATGGTACCTAGGTACCCAGGGTATTGGGGTTCCAGGGGATCCCTATGGGCTGAAGCATTTCTTTTGCCACCCATAGGGAGCTCAGACAATTCTTACACAGGACTGCCCTTGCAGCCTGAGTGAAATAATGTCCACGTTATTTCACAGCCATTTTACACTGCACTTAAGTAACTTATAAGTCACCTATATGTCTAACCCTCACTTAGTGAAGGTTAGGTGCAAAGTTACTTAGGTGGTCATTACAACCTCGGCGGTCTTTTAAGAAGACCGCAGAGGGACCGCTGTGCGGAAGACCGCCAGTAGTGGCGGTTTGCCGCTTGGCGTATTATGACCGTTGGCTGCCCTCCGTCGTTTTTCCGACGGAGAGCCGCCAACAGTCATACTTGCGGGCGGCGGGGAAGTGGAGGTTGCTCCACCGCCACGCCAACAGAACACCGCCGAGCTAATCACGTCCTGTGATTCTGCGCGGCGGTGTTCTGTTGGCGGTGTGGTGTTGGCGGAGCTGCCCCCATGGCTCCCGTCCCCTCCCGGAGGATTGACGGAACAGGTAAGTCAATCGTCCATTAGGGGAGGGGGGTGGGGGGTGTTGTGTGTTGTGTGGGTGCATGGGGGTGTGCGTCTGTGTATGTAGGGGGGGTGTGTGAGTGCGTGTATGCTTGCGGGGGTGTTGTGTGTTTGGGAAATGTGTGCGTGTCTGTCTGTATGTATGTCTGTATGGATGTGTGCGTGAATGTGTGAATGTGGGTGTACGCGTCTGAGTGTGTGTGTGGATGTTGGCATGTATGTCGATGTGTGTTGGTGGTGCCTGCGTGCGTGTCGGGTGTGTGTCAGTTATGTTATGTTGGGGGTCGGGGTGGGGAGGGGGGCCCCTGGTGGGGGGTGTAGGGGAGGGAGTCGGGGTGGGGGTGGGAGGTGGGGGAGACCCCTATCAGTGCCAGGGAAGGAATTTCCCTGGCACTGATAGTGCTTACCGCCATGGATTTCATGGCGGTTCCTAACGCTGGAAATCCACTGCGGTAAGCAGGGTCACAATACCGGCGGCGGTATTGTCACGGCCGCCGGGCTGGAGACCCAGGTCTCCAGGCCAGCAGTCGTCTCCGCCCTGGCGGGCGGAACGGGGAAGCGGCGGATGACCATGGCGGTAACCGCCATGGTCATAATACTAAAAAAAAGACCGCCAGCCTGTTGGCGGTCTTACTGCCGCTTTAACACCGTCCGCCAGGGTTGTAATGACCCCCTTAGTGTGTGGGCACCCTGGAACTAGCCAAGGTGCCCCCACATTGTTCAGGGAAAATTCCCCAAACTCTGTGAGTGCGTGGACACCATTACACAAGTGCACTACATATAGGTCAATACCTGTATGTAGCGTCACAATGGTAACTCAGAACATGGCCATGTAACATGTCTAGGATCATGGAATTGTCACCCCAATAACATTCTGGTATTGGGGGGACAATTCCATGCATCCCCGGGGCTCCAGCATAGGGCCCGGGTACTACCAAGCTAACTTTCCGGGATTTTCTCTGCAGCTACCGCTGCTGCCAACCCTCAGACAGGTTTCTGCCCCCCTGGGGCCTGGGCAGCCCAGTCCCAGGAAGGCAGAACAAAGGATTTCCTCTGAGAGAGGGTGTAACACCCTCTCCCTTTAGAAATAGGTGTGAAGGGCCTGAGAGGAGTAGCCTCTCCTGGCCTCTGGAAATGCTTTGAAGGGCACAGATGGTGCCCTCCTTGCAGAAGCCAGTCTACACTGGTTCAGGGATCCCCCCAGCCCTGCTCTGGCGCGAAACTGGACAAAGGAAAGGGGAGTGACCACTCCCCGGGCCAGCACTTCCCAGGGGAGGTGCCCAGAGCTCCTCCAGTGTGTCCCAGACCTCTGCCATCTTGGATGCAGAGGTATGAGGGCACAATGGACACCTCTGAGTGGCCAGTGCAAGCAGGTGATGTCAGAGCCCCCTCCTGATAGGTGCTTACCTTTGTCTGTAGCCAATCCTCCTCTGAGTGCTATTTAGGGTCTCTCCTGTGGGTATCTCACCAGATAACGAATGCAAGAGCTCACCAGAGTTCCTCTGCACTTCCCTCTTTGACGTCTGCCAAGGATCGACCACTGACTGCTGAAGGACGCCTGCAAAACCGCAACAAAGTAGCAAGAAGACTACCAGCAACATTGTAGCACCTCATCCTGCCGGCTTTCTCGACTGTTTCCTGGTGGTGCATGCTCTGACGGCTGTCTGCCTTCTCCCTGCACTGGAAGCCAAGAAAAAAATCTCCTGTGGGTTGACGGAATCTTCCCCCTGCCAACGCAGGCACCAAACTTCTGCAACACCAGTCCTCTGGGTCCCCTCTCATCCTGACAAGCGTGGCCTCTGGAACACAGGAGCTGGGTCCAAGTGTCCCGACAGTCCAGTGGCCCTTCTGTTCAAATTTGGTGGAGGTAAATCCTTGCCTACCCACGCCAGACAGTAATCCTGTGTACTGCATAACTGCAGCTGCTAGGGCGTCTGTGCACTATTGCAAGACTTCCTTCATGCACACCCTAGCCCAGGTCCCCAGCACTCCGTCCTGCATTGCCCAACTCGCTGAGTTGGACTCTGACTTTGTGGGAATCCCTTTTGTTGTGCTGAGTCGACCATTGTGCTCAGATCTTTTGAATGCCTGTTCAGGTGCTTCTGCGGGTGATGCCTGCTTCTGCTTGGGCTTTCTGTGTTGCTGAGCGCCCTCTATGTCTCCTCCTCCAAGGGGCGACTTCATGGTCCTTCCTGGGCCCTGGCAGCACCCAAAACCTTCAACCGCGACTCTTGCAGCTAGCAAGGCTTGTTTGCGGTTTTTCTGCATGGAAACAACTCTACGTCCTCCAGCACGCCATGAGACATCTTCTGACCTAAGGAGAAGTTCCTGGCACCTTCCTTTGTTGCAGAATCTTCGGCTTCTTCCACCGGGAGGCAGCCCTTTTGCACCTTCATCCGGGGTTTAGTGGGCTCCTGCCCCCCCCCGGACACTTGCGTGACTCTTGGACTTGGTCCCCTTCCTTTACAGGTCCTCAGGTCCAGGAATCTGTCTTCAGTGCTTTGTAGTCAGTTGTTGTCCTTGCAGAATCCCCTATCTCGACTTTACTGGGTAGTAGGGTAACTTTACTCCTACTTTTCAGGGTCTTGGGGTGGGGTATCTTGGACACCCTTAGTGTTTTCTTACACTCCCAGCAACCCTCTACACACTACATTAGGCCTGGGGTCCATTCATGGTTCGCATTCCACCTTTGGAGTGTATGGTTTGTGTTGCCCCTAGGCCTATTGTCTCCTATTGCATTCTATTGTGTTCTACAATGTTTACACTACTTTTCTAGCTGTTTACTTACCTGATTTTGGTTGTGTGTGTATATTTTGTGTATATTACTTACCTCCTAAGGGAGTATATCCTCTGAGATACTTTTGGCATATTCTCACTAAAATAAAGTACCTTTATTTTTAGGAACTCTGAGTATTGTGTTTTCTTATGATATAGGGGATCATTCCGACCCTGGCGGTCCATGACCGCCAGGGCCGGGGACCACGGAAGCACCGCCAACAGGCTGGCGGTGCTTCCAGGGCCATTCTGACCGCGGCGGTAAAGCGGTCAGAAAAGGGGAACCGGCGGTTTCCCGCCGGTTTTCCCCTGGCCCAGGGAATCCTCCATGGCGGCGCTGCTTGCAGCGCCGCCATGGGGATTCCGACCCCCTTCCCGCCACCCTGTTTCTGGCGGTTTTCACTGCCAGAAACAGGATTGCGGGAACGGGTGTCATGGGGCCCCTAGGGGCCCCTGCACTGCCCATGCCACTGGCATGGGCAGTGCAGGGGCCCCCTAACAGGGCCCCATTAAGATTTTCACTGTCTGCTTTGCAGACAGTGAAAATTGTGACGGGTGCCACTGCACCCGTCGCACCCTTGCAACTCCGCCGGCTCCATTCGGAGCCGGCTTCCTTGTTGCAGGGTCTTTCCCGCTGGGCCGGCGGGCACCCTTTTGGCGGTCGCCCGCCGGCCCAGCGGGAAAGTCGGAATGACCCTCGCGGTCTTTTGACCGCGGAGCGGTCTTCCGACGGGGTTACTTTGGCGGGCGGCGGAGTGGAATGACCCCCATAGTGCTAAGTGATATAATTGGTATAGTAGGAGCTTTGCATGTCTCCTAGTTCAGCCTAAGCTGCTCTGCTATAGCTACCTCTATCAGCCTAAGCTGCTAGAGCACTTCTAATCTACTAATAAGGGATCACTGGACTTGGCACAAGGTGTAAGTACCACAAGGTACCCACTATAATCCAGGCCAGCTTCCTACATGGGTCCACAGCCACAGGATGTGGGGTTATTTGCATCCGCTGTCCAGTGGCTTTTCCTATTTTGGCTCTGCAATCTAGGGTAAGTACAACCCTTTCAGCAGTTGACTGCCAGTGAGAGCAATGGTTAGCAGTAACAGGCTTCTCAGGGAGGTTCATGTGGGGTTGCTAAGCAAGCAACACCACCCCCAGTTCTGCAATGAGATAGTTATTTATAAAAGACAAGTATTTTCTTACAAAGACAGCAAAGTACTGCACACTGCAAAAATGCTGGACTACCTGAATTGCAGATGTGAGTCTCTTATGTTTTAAGTGGGACACACTTCCTCCTCTCTTCGTACATTAGCAACCCCTTCCTTTGTCTGGGTCGTAGGATTCCCAGCGTTAATGTGGAGTAGTTTATAGTATGGCTGCTGAGCCTTCCCTCCCACTTCACTCAGTGTACATTCTCAGTATACAGACACACTGGGAAAGAGTTGGGTAGAGCGGTATCCCTGCCCTGTGCTGTGAGCCTGCATTGTCGTAGATCTTTAGAGCACTGTCTGCTGAGCGAGTACCTCCGAACTAGTGGTGCAGGGAATTTTGCACCCTGTGACATAATAATACATATTTCTTAGACACACTGGGATGGGAAGATGGAGGGGGTTTGGGAGCGGAGGAAGAGGTAGTGGTTGTAGGAGGTGTACGTCTGCTGAATTTGGGTGAAGGTGCATGTGCCGGAAGCTGTTGTGAGGTGGATGGCTGTTGGGTGGGTGTGTGAGTGTGTTTGTGTACTTTGGGAGGAGGGCTCATAGACACACTGGGAGAGGACACAGGGGATGTGTGATTGGTAGTGGGGGTGATGATTGCACGTGAGCGGTGTGTGGTGATGGGCGTGCTGATGATAGAGGTAGTGGGTGAAGATGTAGTGCATGCAGGTGTGAGTGGAGACGAGACAAGGAGGGAGGAGGAGGACGTGGAGGAGGGGGACACAGTGGAGGCAGTGGATGTTGGTGTGTCTGCATGGGGATGGTGCTTGTGTGAGTGCCTGTGGGATGTGTGGTGCTTATGTTTGCTATGTTCACTCTTGTGTGTTGATGAGTGTGCATGCTGGTCTGATGGTGTGCTTGGGATAGGCTGAGGTGAAGGGGATTGGGTCTGGGTAGAGGAAGTTGGAGGTGGGAGGCTGGACAAAGGGACAATGGCTGCCATCATTGCTGAGGCCAGAGCCTGAAATGCTCTCTGTTGGGCTGCCACGCCAGAATGAATGCCCTCCAAGTATGCATTTGTTTTGCTGCAAATGCCTCTCAACACCCTGGATGGCATTCAAAATGGTTGATTGCCCGACAGTGAGGGATCTCAGGAGGTCAATAGCCTCCTCACTGAGGGCAGCAGGACTGACTGGGGCGAGGGAGATGCCCGCCCTCCTGGGTGAGCGGGCACGTGAAACTCAAAGAGGGGCTGCTGGGAGGGCGGCGCTGGTAGGGGGATGGCGGCTGTACCTGTTGTTGCGGTGGCCCCAGAGGTGCCCGCCACAGCAAGGGAGCTCCCATCAGAGGAGGAGTCGCTGTCGCTGGTGTCTGCTCCTGTCCCCGTCGTGGAGCTCCCCTCGCCCTCCGTCCCACTGGTGCCTTCTGACTTCGTAAATTCACCCTCCAGGGCCATGTGGGTTGCAGCCCCTCCTGCTCTGGTGCCAATACTCCTCCGCCAGATGATGCTAATGCACACAAGGACAGGGTGACAAAACAAAAAGGGGGAGAAGGACAGAGGAGAAACATGGTCAATGCCTGAAACACCACTACCGTTGGCGGACACAACACACAGGGAGCAGCCCTATGCACTAAGCCATGCACTAACAGTGGAGGGGAAAAGCACATGCCCATGGGGGACTCTGTCTAGACCCATTTCATGCACAGCTGGAACCCATAGGAGCCGGATTAGGTGTAGAGGGCAAATACTACCTTTGGGGTTGTAGTGGGACAGAGCCTGCAAATCAATGGATCTACCTTTGCACGTCTACCCTGGCCTGGGGGAACCCACAGCCCACCTCCCCCATCCAGACACCTCATCAAGCGTGCAGTCATCTGAATGAGAGTGTACTCGCCCCCTTGTGGCTGCTGTGATGCCCTCAACTCAGGATATGACACTGCCAGGACCCGGTACATCAGGGGGGTCATGGTGCGACGGGCACCCCTTCCATGTTGGGAGGTCATCCCCAGCTGGGCCTCTGCCATCTTCTTGCTCCAGCGGCGCAGGTCCTCCCATCTTTTCCGGCAGTGGGTGCTTCGTCTATGGTAGACCCCAGAGTCTGCACTCCCATGGCGATGGCACGCCAAATACCCTTCTTGTGGTGGGCGCTGACCTAGAGGAATAGTGAAGTAAAAAAGGATGTTACTCCCCCGTACAGTTCTTCTCACACATTGGCCACAAATCTCCCACCCTGTCCCAGAAAAACATACACTCACCATCCTCACATGCTGGCCTGTCCCCCCCTGTCTCTTCCATCCATGACACTCCATACAATCATGTCCCATCCAACATGCACAAGGTTCACTCACCTGTTTGTCTGGAGGACCGTAGAGTAGCGTGTAATGGGGGAGGACCCCATCCACTAGTTTTTCCAACTCCTTTGCAGTGAAGGCAGGGGCCTTATTCCCAGACACTGTGGCCATTGTCGCTTCCAGATGCAGGTCACAGCAGCACTTGCAGTGTAGGTCCTCCCCTGTTGAAGGTCAGGTATCAAGTGAGGGAACAGATAGAAAATGGCATACATCGTCATTGGCTCCTGGAAAACATAGGGCCCAATGACAACCAATGCTGAATTGCGCAGCGGTCTTCGACCGCCTGCCGCCACACTGCACAATGCCAGCGCAGTTGCCTCATTTCCCCTTGTCCCTCCTTACAGGTCAGCCAGCCGCCATTTCAGGGGGCCACATGGCAGGCCAACTAACTGCTTCACAGCTATTTTGGCCAGGAATATGGACAGACAAAGGCACAGAGAGATAATTTCACGATTGTGCTAAACAGCCTTGTGAAACCTATGTGGTGTATGACCCTCTGCTCACGCGTCTCCTCCATAGGGCATGTCCGCTGGGGCAGGTGATGAAATGGTGGCATCCTCCGGTGTACAGCCCCCTGGTGGACCTGTCGACAATGGATGACAGACACATCATTATCAATTACAGACTTGATCGTGCCACAATCCAGGAACTGTGTGCCCAGTTGGAGCCAGAACTGATGTCAGCTATCCGCCATCCCACAGAAATCCCCCCTCTAGTGCAGGTCCTGTCAGTGCTCCATTTCCTGGCAAGTGGGTCCTTTCAAACAACAGTGGCCATGGCATCAGGGATGTCCCAGCCAATGTTCTCTAACGTGTTGTCCAGAGTGTTATCTGCCCTGCTGAAACTCATGCGCGGCTACATCGTTTTCCCTCAGGTGGAGGATCTGCCCACAGTGAAAGGTGACTTTTATGCCCTGGGACATATCCCCAACATCATTGGTGCCATTGATGGTACACATGTGGCATTTGTGCCCCCCCCGCAGGAATGAACAGGTGTACAGAGACCGCAAAAGCTACCATTCTATGGATGTGCAGATGGTGTGTTTGGCAGACCAGTACATCTCCCATGTGAATGCCAAGTATCCTGGCTCAGTGCCTGACGCTTACATTTTGAGAAGTAGCAGCATCCCTTATGTGATGGGGCAACTGCAGAGGAACCATGTGTGGCTAATAGGTGAGCCCAAGGGCCCCACACAATTTAAATAGGTGTCTGGGTATGGGAGATTCCATACTGTTTGGAGGATGTCTAACAGTTGCCCCTCAATATTTACAGGTGACTGTGGTTACCCCAACCTGTCATGGGTACTGACCCCAGTGAGGAATCCCAGGACAAGGGCAGAGGAACACTACAATGAGGCACATGGGCGAACTAGGAGGATAACAGAGCGCACCTTTGGCCTCCTGAGGGCCAGATTCCGGTGCCTCCATCTGACAGGTGGCTTCCTATACTACTCGCCGAAGAAGGTGTGCCACATAATCGTGGCATGCTGTACGTTGCACAACCTGGCTTTGCGACGCCAGGTGACTTTTCTGCAGGAGGATGGGCCTGATTCTGGTCTTGTGGCAGCTGTGGAGCCTGTGGACAGTGAAGAAGAGGAGGCAGAAGAAGAAGATATGGACAACCGAAACAACATCATCATGCAATACTTCCATTGAGACACACGTAAGAGCATGGCACTGCTTCCCACATCTCATACTACTGTAGGACATAGCATAAATCTGCCTTTTTACCTCTGTGCATGGACCCTGACATGTCACTTTGCCTTTCTATTTCACAGATCCTGGTTCCACTTTGTGCCCTCTGCTATGTTTACTGCTGCCCAACAACTGTGTAACATTGGTATGTGAACATGAACATTGACATTGCTATATTTCAGAGAGGTTGCAATTACATATTTGTGAAAGTACAGACTGACTCCAGATTGATTTGTGATTCAAGGGTGTTTATTTGGTCTGCCAGCACCCCTGCAATGGTGACTAGGGTGTTGTTAATGGACTTCAAGTCCTCCCTGATCCCCAGGTACTGTTCGTCCTGCAGCCGCTGGGTCTCCTGAAACTTGGCCAGTACCGTGCCCATGGTCTCCTGGGAATGGTGGTATGCTCCCATGATGTTGGAGAGTGCCTCATGGAGAGTGGGTTCCCTGGGCCTGTCCTCCCCCTGTCGCACAGCAGTCCTCCCAGCTTCCCTGTTGTCTTGTGCCTCTGTCCCCTGAACTGTGTGCCCACTGCCACTGACCCCAGGCCCCTGATTGTCTTGGGTTGGTGGGTTTGCCTTGGGTCCATGTAGTGGTGGACACACTGCTGATTGACATGTCCTGGGGACAGTGGCATGGGCCTGCTGGGTGGGTGCTGTGGTGGTGTTTCCTGAGGGGGGAGGGTCTGTGGTGGCTTGCTACTGTGGCAAGGGGAACCAACTGTCAAGAGGTCCCTGATGGGCCGGGCTGGTCATCTTGATCCAGACGTGCAGAGCTGCTGTCATCACTGTAGGCCTCTTTTGTGGGGGGGGCTGGATATGGCTGGCACCTCCTGTCCGGTGACGTTGGGTATGGCTTCTGTTGGGGTGTAAATGCATAGTTTTAGTATCTGTGTGTGCCATCTTGTCTATTGGGTGAGCTACCCTCTACTCCTGTGCTTGCAATATTGTATTAGCCCTTGTGTGATTAGTGTTTTGGGGTCTGTATGGGTATCTGTACTGGACATGCTTTGCCAATGGGTGTCCAGGCTTTGGTGTTGCATTCAGGGCTTGGTATTGGGATGTGTGGGTTGTGATAGTGGGGCATATGTGAGGTGTTGGAGTGATGGGGTGAGGGGGTGGGTGGGGGTATATGATGGCATGCAGGTAGGGTGTGGGGGATATAGTAGTAAAGATTTGAATTACGAGAGTCCAGTCCTCCTGCTACTCCTGCAAGGTCCTCAGGATGCAGTATTGCCAAGACTTGCTCCTCCCATGTTGGTAGTTGTTGGGGAGGAGGTGGGGGTCCACCGCCAGTCCTCCGTACAGCAATCTGGTGTCCGGATACCACTGAACGCACCTTCCCCCGTAGGTCATTCCACCTCTTCCTGATGTCATCCCATGTTCTTGGATGCTGTCCCACTGCGTTGAGCCTGTTGATGATTCTCCGCCATAGCTCCATCTTCCTAGCAATGGAGGTGTGCTGCACCTGTGATCCGAATAGCTATGGCCCGACCCGGATGATTTCCTCCACCATGACCCTGAGCTCCTCCTCAGAAAACCTGGTGTGTCTTTGAGGTGCCATAGTGTGGTGTGGGTGATGTGTGAGGTAATATTTGTTGTGCTGTGTGATGTGTTGTGTTGGGGTGTGTTTGAGGTGCGTGGATGTTGTATGAGTGATGTTGTGGTGTGCCTGTGGATGCTGGTGTTGTGTTTGCTATTCTCTCTCTCTCTGCTTTTAAAAAAAAAATGTGTTGTAAGTGTTTGTGGGTAATGTGGGTGTGTGTTTTATAGTTGTGTGAGTGTGTGGGTGTGGTGTGTGTATGTGTATCAGGTGTGTGTATTTCGAATTGTCCAATGTAGTTGTGTTTTGTAAGTGTGTGTGTATTTTGAGCGTTGCGGTGTGTACCGCCAATGGATTACCGTGGTTGAAAGACTGCTGCGTTGATTCGTGGGTCATGATAGTGTGGGCGTATTCTTGCTGGAGTGACGGTGTAGGTTTTGGCATCGCCAGTTTATCACTGACCTTTGGTGTGGCAGATTTGTGTGGGTGTCTGTATTGTGGCGGATTCCGAGATGTGGGTTGTAATACCTGTAGCGGATTTCCGCCGCCGCCACGGTATGTTGGTGGCCTTCAGCACGGCGGTAAGCGGGATTTACCGCCAGGGTTGTCATGAGGGCCATAATGTATTTAATATTTCCAACTTTGAAAAAGATTTAGAAATACATATCAATTACTCAATTTAAATATTATTAACAATTAATTTTAAAAGTATGTCAATACCTTATCAGCCTAGTTCTCAACAAAATCAACAATCCAATACTAAAATATAGGGTACTCACAAAAATATAAATATTTAAATATAGTGTACATTTAATAGAATATAAATTAATAGAATATCTTAAAATAAAACAATGTACATAATTAATCATAAATTACATAATTAACTATTAAAAAATTAATTAGCAGTAAAATAAAAACGTTTTACTTTCATTAATGTCTGACCTTATTGCCCTACAAAACCCATAATCCACTATTAAATATAAATTACCAACAAAAAAAAACATTTATGTATATGGTAAAATTGTTAAATAATAAACAATTAAAAATGAATTAGCATTCATATAAAGTTATTACTAATATAAAAAACTAATTTAAAAATGTTCCCACCTCATTGTCCAATAACAACCAACATCCCTCCACTATAATAAAATACTTATTCAATAGTACAACCTAAACTTAATATTTTAACTAGTATATATTTAAAAACAATATTTTAATATCTATATTTAAGTAAGCAATATTAAATACAATTATATTATTTAAAAGGATATTCTATGCCATAAAAACAATATTCTTGACAATGATATTCTTTGACACGATATTTGTTTACTACTGATATTTTTGACACAAAATGTATGTATCACAATATTAAAACCTCTATATTTTGTCTATCGGAGGAGGAATTTGGATGAGTATTTGGTGGACTCTCAAGTAAAGTGGGTAGGATCCATATTAAGTTTCTTGCATGATGAGGTGGGTAGGATGAGTCTTGTGTCTAACTGGGTGACATTGTACAGTTCTGTGTAATAAGAAACAATATGATTTTATGGCTCTTCAGACTTAGATCACAGACTGGTCTGCCAGAGGCTCATAAATTGATCTTGTGCAGCAAAAGGAAACAAGGGTTGGAGAGATGATGAGAAAAATGGGGAGAGGATGGATGAATGTGCATGAGAGGCAGGATGGATGTAGAAGAATGGAGGGAGGATGGCTGGAGAGGTTGATGGATAGAGAGGAGGATGAAGGGATAAGTGGAAGGAGGACTGGATGATGAATGGATGAAGAAAACACAGAATTGATGGAGAGAAAAGACTGGTTGTTGGAAGTAAAGAGGGCATGTAAAATAGATGGAAGGGAAGAATTTTGGAGAGATAGATGGATCGACGAAAAAGAAGAGAGAATGAAGCACGATTAATGAAAACAGTAGAGAAAATAGAAAGATGGATGAGTACGTGGAAAAGCAGAGAAAGAATGAGGAAGAAGGACAGAAAACTGAAAAAAGGTCAGAGAAAAAACATTTACGACTTTCTTCCAAACAACTGCACTCACTCGTTTGCTCAGAGGTGTTTGAGTCATGGTTCAAAGTGTTTTTTTTAACATTTTTTCATGGCTTACTCCATTTCTGGCCAACCTAAGCTTAGTGGCCCTTCTGATGTAATTTCTGCTGGTATTGAGATCCCCTGATGGTGGATTTGGTAAGGGCTTTGAGATCAGGGTGAATGGTCTTACCCTTGGACTGAGGCAGAAGGTGGGCAGCCGAGGACATCTGTTGTTGACAGATGTCTGTTTCCCCTACATCTAAAACTGGCAGCTGGTCTCTGAGGATTTGTACTGACATTCAAAAACATGTTTCCTGATCAAAGTCATGTCCTTATTCAAGGTCTCTACTTGGTTGCATTGACTAAGACCCACATCCAGCTGGCAAAGTAACCCCCAGGAGAGTTACTTTGATGTATTAGTTATTGATTGAAAAGTGTGTTTGTGCAGATTTAAAAGAAAAAAAGGAGCCTGCCATGTAAAGTCTTTGGCATTCCTCAAGTTGGGACGCTTCCTGGGATTGCATCCACTTCATTAATGATAAATTTGTTTCTGATAAAGCAGAGCGGTAGCTGTCAGAGGCAATATGCGCCTGTTGACTCGGGCACTTGTGCAGGTCTACACAGCAAGATCTAACTCAAAAACAATAATTGCTCAGCGCATTTTGCTTCGCAGCATTTTACCCATTTTGTGTTTATACTTAAGGGCCCCGTTTCTAAAATAACCCGGATCAGTAACATTTATCTGCAGTTAATTATTTTTGTTAAGATCATGGCACTCATTATGACTTTGCAGGGTCTTTTTGAAAGACAGACAAAGCCGCGAGCGCCAGAAGACCACCAGTGCTGGTGGTCTCCTGCCCAAAATATTATGAGTACTGCAGGGTTTCTGCCACATTTTGGGTGTAAATCCTGCAGTAGTCGTGCTGGCGGGCAGAGGCACATGTGCGGTCCCACCACCGGTCCCGCCTCAGCAAAAGGAATCCACTAGCTGTATTACGACTTGTAATATGGCCTGGTGGTATCCTGATGCCGGGGTGCAGCCGGCGGTGGAAGCGCCTGTTCCCTGCCAGACAACCTCCTCGCAGGACAAGGTAAGTTGTGTATGCGTGTGTGTATGTGTGTGGGAATGGGGGTGTGTATCTGTGTGTGTATGCATGTGTGTATGGGTAGGGGAGGGGGCGATGTACCTGAAAGGGGGGTGGGGGATTCTGGAATGGAGAGATTTGGGGGTGAGTGTGCTTGCTGGGGGGGGAGTCATCTGCCGGTGAAAGGGAAGAAATTATTTGTCACCGGTAGCCTTTCCACCAGGGTTTTCGTGGCGGTGCTACCGCCGCAGAAACCCTGGTGGAAAGCCGGCAATGAATACCGCCGGCGGTCTTCATTGGACCGCCGGGTCAGAGATGCTCATCTCAGGCCCCTCGGGTCCAACCGCCCTGGCGGTCTGAGCGGGATGGGGCAGGTTGGCAGAGGCCAACCCGACACACTCATAATTTGGCGGTCTTCACTGCAGGCCTGTTGGCGGTGATACCGCCACCGTGGCCCTGGCAGTCAGGAGACTGCCAGGGTCATAATGAGGACCTATATAACTAAGCATTTTAAAGTCAAGTCAAAGTCCTCAGAAAATCTTTTTAAACAAGTCCACCAATTAAAATACTTGATTTCTATTTTATCTTCTCGGTTGATGCTCATCTCCATATGTTCTCCAGACAAATGGAGGCATGGTGGGTGGGGAAGAAGAGAGAAGCACAGCTGTGAAACATCCGCTTGGGTTCAGAAGCACAATTCCAAACTCCTTTGGTTTCCCTCAGTCTATCTCATTTTGATGATACAATGAGTAACCATATGTCAGATCCTGTTGGGGAGGCCATGGGCCAGGAAGGGGTATGAGTTGTAGAAATGTAGCCTCTTTCTAGCCTTGTTACCCCCGCTTTTGGCCTGTTTGTGAGTATATGTCAGGGTGTTTTTACTGTCTCACTGGGATCCTGCTAGCCAGGGCCCAGTGCTCATAGTGAAGACCCGATGTTATCAGTGTGTTTGATATGTGTCACTGGGATCCTGCTAGCCAGAACCCCAGTGCTCATCAGTTTGTGGCCAATATGTGTTCCCTGTGTGGTGCCTAACTGTCTCACTGAGGCTCTGCTAACCAGAACCTCAGTGTTTATGCTCTTTCTGCTTTTAAAAATTGTCACTGCAGGCTAGTGACTAATTTTACCAATTCTTATTGGCACATTGGAAAACCCTTATAATTCCCTAGTATATGGTACCTAGGTACCCAGGGTATTGGGGTTCCAGGAGATCCCTATGGGCTGCAGCATTTCTTTTGCCACCCATAGGGAGCTCAGACAATTCTTACACAGGACTGTCACTGCAGCCTGAGTGAAATAACATCCACGTTATTTCACAGCCATTTTACACTGCACTTAAGTAACTTACAAGTCACCTATATGTCTAACCCTCACTTAGCGAAGGTTAGGTGCAAAGTTACTTAGGGGGTCATTTTGACCTCGGCGGTCTTTTCTCAAGACCACCGAGGGATCGCCGTGCTGATGACCGCCAGTGGTGGCGGTTTTCCGCTCGGCGTATTATGACTGTTGGCAGCTCTCTGTCCTTTTTCGGACGGAGAGCAGCCAACAGTCATACTGGCGGTCGGCAGGGAAGTGAAGGTTGCTCCACCTCCACCGCCACGTCAACAGAACACCGCCCACCGAATCACGTCCTGTGATTCGGCGTGGCGGTGTTCTGTTGACGGTGTAGTGTCGGCGGAGCAGCCCCCAGGGATCCCGTCCCCTCCCGGAGGATCGACGGACCAGGTGAGTCAATCGTCCGTTAGGGGAGAGGGGTTGTTGTGTGTTGTGTACGTGCATGGGGGTGTGCGTGTGTGTATGCTTGTGGGGGTGTTGTGGGTTTGGGAATGAGTGCGTGTATGTCTGTATGGTTGTGTGCGTGTATGTTTGAATGTGTGTGTGCGTGTCTGAGTGTGTGTGTGGATGTTGGCATGTATGTCGGTGTGTGTGCGTGTATGTGTGTTGGGGGTGCCTGCGTGTGTGTCGTGTGTGAATGAGTGATGTGCTGTTGGGGGTCGGGGTGGGGAGGGGGGTCCTGCCACCTTTGGGGGGTGGCAGGGGTGTTGGGGGGGTATAGGGGAAGGAGTCGGGGTGGGGGTGTGGGGTGGTAGAGACCCCTATCAGTGCCAGGGAAGGAATTCCCTGGAACTGATAGTGCTCACCGCCATGGTTTTCATGACGGTTCCAAACCGCATGAAAACCATGTCGGTCAGCCGGGTCAAAATACCTGGCGGGCGGAATGGAGAAGTGGCGGATGACCATGGCGGTAACAGCCATGGTCATAATTCCACAAATTTGACCGCCAGCCTGTTGGCGGTCTTACTGCCGCTTCTCTGCCGTCTGCCAGGGTCGTAATGACCCCCTTAGTGTGTGGGCACCCTGGCACTAGCCAAGGTGCCCCCACATTGTTCAGGGCAAATTCCCCGAACTTTGTGAGCGCGGGGACACCATTATATGTGTGCACTACATGTAGGTCAATACCTATGTGTAGCGTCACAATGGTACCTCCGAAAATGGCTATGTAACATGTCTAGGATCATGGACTTGTCACCCCAATACCATTCTGGTATTGGGGGGACAATTCCATGCATCCCCGGGGCTCCAGCATAGAGCCCGGTTACTGCCAAACTAACTTTCCGCAGTTTTCTCTGCAGCTACCACTGCTGCCAACCCTCAGACAGGTTTCTGCCCCCCTGGGGCCTGGGCAGCCCAGTCCCAGGAAGGCAGAACAAAGGATTTCCTCTGAGAGAGGGTGTAACACCCTCTGCCTTTGGAAATAGGTGTGAAGGGCCTGAGAGGAGTAGCCTCTCCTGGCCTCTGGAAATGCTTTGAAGGGCACAGATGGTGCCCTCCTTGCATAAGCCAGCCTACACCGGTTTAGGGATCCCCCCAGCCTTGCTATGGTGTGAAACTGGACAAAGGAAAGGGGAGTGACCACTCCCCTGAAAAGCACCTCTCAGGGGAGATGCCCAGAGATCCTCCAGTGTGTCCCAGACCTCTGCCATCTTGGATGCAGAGGTGTGAGGGCATAATGGACACCTCTGAGTGGCCAGTGCCAGCAGGTGAATGCCAGACCCCTCCTGATAGGTGCTTACCTTTCTCTGTAACCAATCCTCCTCTGAGGGCTATTTAGGGTCTCTCCTGTGCACTGGAAGTCAAGAAGAAATCTCCTGTGTGTCGACGGAATCTTCCCCCTGCCAACGCAGGCACCAAACCTCTGCATCACCGGTCCTCTGGGTCCCCTCTCATCCTGACAAGCGTGGTCCCTGGAACACAGGAGCTGGGTCCAAGTGTTCCCGCCAGTCCAGTGGCCCTTCTGTCCAAATTTGGTGGAGGTAAGTCCTTGCCTCTCCACGCCAGACAGTAATCCTGTGTACTGCATGAACTGCAGCTGCTAGGGCTTCTGTGCACATTTGCAAGACTACCTTCGTGCACAGCCTAGCCCAGGTCCCCAGCACTCCGTCCTGCATTGCCTAACTCGCTGAGTTGGACTCCGACTTCGTGGGACTCCCTTTTGTTGTGCTGAGTCGACCATTGTGCTCAGATATTCTGAACGCCTGTTCAGGTACTTCTGCTGGTGCTGCGTGCTTCTGCGTGGGCTCTCTGTATTGCTGAGCGCCCCCTCTGTCTCCTCCTCTAAGTGGCGACCTCCGGGTCCTTCCTGGGCCCTGGCAGCACCCAAAACCTTCAACCACGACTCTTGCAGCTAGCAAGGCTTGTTTGCAGTCTTTCTGCATGGAAACAACTCTGCATCCTCCAGCACGCCGTGTGACATCTTCTGACCAAAGGAGAAGTTCCTGGCACCTTCCGTTGTTGCAGAATCTTTGGCTTCTTCCACCCGGAGGCAGCCCTTTTGCACCTTCATCCGGGGTTTAGTGGGCTCCCGCCCCCCCTGGACACTTGCGTGACTCTTGGACTTGGTCCCCTTCCTTTGCAGGTCCTCAGGTCCAGGAATCCGTCTTCAGTGCTTTGCAGTCAGTTGTTGTCATTGCAGAATCCCCTATCTCGACTTTACTGTCTTTCTGGGGTAGTAGGGTAACTTTACTCCTACTTTTCAGGGTCTTGGGGTGGGGTATCTTGAACACCCTTAGTGTTTTCTTACACTCCCAGTGACCCTCTACACACTACACTAGGCCTGGGGTCCATTCGTGGTTTGCATTCCACTTTTGAAGTATATGTTTTGTGTTGCCCCGAGGCCTATTGTCTCCTATTGCATTCTATTGTTCTACACTGTTTGCACTACTTTTCTAACTGTTTACTTACCTGATTTTGGTTGTGTGTGTACATTTTGTGTATATTACTTACCTCCTAAGGGAGTATATCCTCTGAGATACTTTTGGCATACTGTCACTAAAATAAAGTACCTTTATTTTTAGTAACTCTGAATATTGTGTTTTCTTATGATATAGTGCTAAGTGATATAAGTGGTATAGTAGGAGCTTTGCATGTCTCCTAGTTCAGCCTAAGCTGCTCTGCTACAGCTACCTTTATCAGCCTAAGCTGCTAGAACACTCCTAATCTACTAATAAGGGATCACTGGACTTGGCACAAGGTGTAAGTACCACAAGGTACCCACTATAAGCCAGGCCAGCCTCCTACATGGGTCCACAGCCGCAGGATGTGGGGTTGTTTGCATCCGCTGTCCAGTGGCTTTTCCTATTTTAACTCTGCAAACTAGGCTAAGTACAACCCTTTCAGCAGTTGACTGCCAGTGAGAGCAATGGTTAGCAGTTACAGGCTTTTCAGGGAGGTTCATGTGGGGTTGCTAAGCAAGCAACACCACCCCCAGTTCCACAGTAAGATAGTTATTTATAAAAGACAAGTATTTTCTTACAAAGACAGCAAAGTACCTCACACTGTAAAAATGCTGGACTACCTGAATTGCGGATGTGAGTCTCTTAGGTTTTAAAGTGGGACACACTTCCTCCTCTCTTCGTACATTAGCTTCCCCTTTCTTTGTCTGAGTTGTAGGATTCCCAGCGTTAATGTGGAGTAGTTTATAGTATGGGTGCTGAGCTTTCCCTCCCACTTCACTCAGTGTACAGTCTCAGTATACAGACACACTGGGAAAGACTTAGTTGGGTAGAGCGGTATCCCTGCCCTGTGCTGTGAGCCTGCATTGTCATAGATCTTTAGAGCACTGTCTGCTGAGCGACTACCTCCGAACTAGTGGTGCAGGGAATTTTGCACCCTGTGACATAATACTGAGTACTTTATGATGGCATCCTTACTGCGTATGAACAGTTGAAGTGCTGTGTCTGTGATGGGGGGGATGAGGACGTAGAGGGTTTCAGAAAGTTTTAAAATGTCTACATGGTCATGCCCACTTGGTTGGCATAATTGTGTAACTAAAAAACATAAGAGGAACTACTGATGCTGCATTCTACAATATTCCTCCCTTGGCGGTTTAACCTCTTGATTTTGAGCTCTGTAGATTCAAATGAGAGACAAAATATGCCTTTAGTTACCACATGAAGCCCAAAAGTAGAATATATAAATATACATATATATATTATCTACTGGCAGTTGCCAGTAGGTAGTTATAGTATTGACCTAGTACCTCATTCCGAGTTCGGCGGACGGGATGACCCACCCGCTGAACTTCCAACAGGGAGGTTGTCGCCTTACTGGTGACCTACCCGCCAGACCTATTATGGCTTTCCCGCTGGGCTGATGGACGGAAACCAAGGTTTCTGCCCAGTGGGAAAGTGGCAACAGCATTGTCCCCACCTCGTAATTGAGCCGGTGGCAATGGTGCCGCCCGCAAGGTGCACCAGCATTGCAAGGGTGCTGTGCAGGGGGACCCCTGTGCAGGGACCCCATGTGGCCCCCTGCACCTGTTCTCCACCAGTGTTTTCATGGGGGTGAAACCGCTATGAAAAGGCTGGCAGAGAACCAGGTCGTAATCAGCAGGGCGGTGCCTCCCTGGCTGATTGCGACCTGCACCCACTGTCAGCCTGTCGGGATCACCGATCCCGGCGGAGACAGTGGTACCTTGGCAGTCTGACTGCCAGGGTCGTAATGTGGATGTCGGACCACCACAGCAGCCACTGCAAGTCTGGCAGTCCAGTGAGTACCAGACGCATAATGAGGCCCATAGTTTTCATTGGAAAAGCGTTTTTTGTTTTGCCAATAACTTTAGTGCTGTTTGACAAATCCTCACCTAGTTTGCCATTCACTTCAGCTGCTGTCTTGAAAGTTTCAGGGTGCTTCGTCAAGCAAGGGCAGAGAAAAAGAGAGGTTCTTTTCCCCATACAACTTCCCATAGACATGACTACAGCATGAACCACTGGACGGAATTGCACCAAATTTGGCAGAAAGCTAGATCTTGATCCGGCTAGCATGAATTTCGTAATTTGGTGCAAATCTGTTCAGTAGTTATGGAGATATTAAAGGAAAGACAAAATATACCTATCTAGGGACACAGAACCTCCGGGGATACAACAGATCTCATGCTGAGATTTGATTAACTGCCAACACTTAAACCTGAAAGTGTTGCCAAACATTTTGAGACTCAGAGCCAGCCGAGTTCCGAAACAAAAGTTTGAGAATGGCTGAAATCTTCTCTGCCTGAGGCGCCATTAATACTTCCCCTAACAAATAACCCAGGCACTTTACTCGTCAGGCTGCTAGATGACTCTTCCCTGGTTTCACCATCGGGCCTTCAGATCGTAGTGTCTGGAGATCACTTTTCAAGTGTGTGATATGTGCCTCCCAGGAGGGACTATATATAATTATGTCATCTACATAGGTCACTGCATGAGTATGGTGAGGTTTTAAAAGGGCAGTCATCATTCTCTGGAAGCTAGAAGCAGCCCTAGGCAACGCGACAGGGAGAAAAGTAAATTGGTATAATCCTTCTGGGGTGGAGAAGGCAGTATTTTCTTTATCCCTAGGTTTAAGAGGAACCTGCCAATAACCCTTACACGGGTCTAGAGTACTGATGTATTGTGCATCTCCAGTTTCTCTATCATCTCATCGATCCGGGGAATAGGGTACTTATCAAATTTAGAGATCTTATGTACCTCCCTGAAATCAATGCAAAACCGCGTGGAGCCATCCGGTTTTGGAACCAGGACGATAGGTGAATTCCATTCACTCATAGAGGTTTCTATAACACCCATTCTCAACATGTTTTGTACCTCACTTTCAAAAGCCTGCTATGTGTCTCAGGCATCCTATTGGGTTTTAGGTGCACTTTTTCCCAGGTTCTGTATTAATTGAGTGATGAATTATGTGTGTTTTCCCTAAAGTGGGGAAGAATATCTCCTGATAGGGCCCTAGCTGTTTAGCCAATTTTTGTTGTTGGTTTGTTCCCAGATCAGGGCCAATACATGTTGAGGGTTGGTCACTATTCTGTGGCATGGTACCAAAAGGATTGGAAGGGGGCCCTACCCACTTCTTTAATAAGTTTATGTGATACATGTGTGACTCTTTATTCTCTTCATTAACCTCTACTCTGTATGTAACTGGAGTCACCTGCTCTACAATGGTAAAGGGTCCTTACCACTGGCACAACATTTTGTTGTCAGAGGATGGGTGCATTAGCAATACTGAATCACATACTGTGAACACTCAGATCTTTATGCTTTTATCATACTGCCCTTTTGGGGCTTGTTGAGCCTTCTCTAGATTAATTCTTGTTATCTCTTGTATCTGGCTTACATGGGCCTTTAGTCCGGTTACATATTCTAACAAGGGCTTACAGTCATCCTTTTCCTGTTCCCAAGATCTCTTGGTCACATCCAAAAAGGTACTGGGCTTTCATCCAAATACTAATTCAGTTGGCAAAAAAAACAGTATTACTCTGCTCCTGGTATCTGATAGTAAAGAGGGCTAAGAATAACATCTGCTCCCACTTTTTGTCCTCTAGGTCTAATAGTTTTTTCAACTTGGTCTTCAAAGTGGCATTTAGAGTTTTAGCAGACCGCCTGCCTGGGATAGGTATGCAGCACTACGCACCTGTTTTACTCCCAGCTGCTCACAAATTTGTTTCATCAATTTGGAGGTAAAAGGGGTACCTTGGTTCATTAATATTGCCTTGGGGAAACCGACCATTGAAAAAAGCTAAATCTTGGTTTTAGCGATTTGAGGGGCAATTCGGGTGGCGTATAGAAACTGCCTCAGGATAACGGGTGGTGTAATCCACCAATGCTAGCACAGATAGACAATCACTTTGGGAATGTACCAAAGGACCAATGATATGCTTCCCTACTCTGGAGAAGGGTTCATCAATCATGTGCAGGGGAAGCAAAGGGGCCTTCCTTAGTTGATACTGGCTATGCTTTTGACACACTGGGCATTCCCAATAATATTTCCTAATGTGACTATAAATATGTGGCCAATAAAACATCAATCAGACTCCCAGATGTACTCATCCTGGTAAACAGGCATGACCCATGATGCTTTCAGCTTCTCCGCTCTCCTTTGTCTCCTACTTTTCCAATCCTTAGGAAGGGGCCATTCATTATCCTCCACCTGGGAAAAAGGAGTGCTTTCCCACCACAAATCGCCCTCTCTCCAGGTTTCCTGCACCAAGGACTCTAATCTGGTGTAATCAGTACCCACGATAAGGGGTTCTGGCAGCCAGGGTATTATTCCGACCTGCAGCGGGACTGTGGGATTGTCCTCATGTTGCAGATTGATTTTGGTCTACGGGGTACTTCTTCCTGCCCCCAGAGACACATTAAATATTCACCATCCCTGTTGGTAAGAATTTAAGTTTGGTCTTGTAAAACTCACACTTTGCTGTGTTCAGAGTGAGACCTGCATCAGCAAGTAATTGGCACACTTGTCTAAGGACCTTGTCATGTTCCTCTTGCATTGCTCCAAATACCAGTATGCCATTGCTATAATTAAAAGCATGCATGACTGGCTGAATTATTTGACGTAAAACATCCTGAAATATTTTAGCAGCTGAAGACATTCCAAAACTCAACCTTTTGTATCTGAACAAACCAACTTGAGCCAAAAAAGTAGTGATGTACCTGCAGTTCTCTTCCAACTCGAGTTCCTGGTATCCCTTGTTCAGGTAAAGACAGAAGAAGACTTTGGCACCATTCAGTTGCATGATCGTGTCTGCCATGTGTGGACCAGGATATCTTTTTCTTTCGATTGGTTTGTTGGCCTGGCACATATCAACACAGATGCGCATTACACCTCCACTGTCCTTTTTTGGCACGACCGCTATAAGCGAAACCCATGGCATAGGACCGGTGGAGCGTTCAATGATGTTATGCTTCAACAGTCTTTCTAGTTCTTTCTCAACAGCTTTTTGCAAATGAAAAGCAACTCGGGTGCCGTTGAGCAACAGGGCGAATGTCCTCATTAATGTGAAGTCGCACTTTCATTGTCTCGAGCCTTCCTAGGTCATGAAACGACAACCAAAACCGATTTACAATTTCAGATTACGTGTGAAGGTTGTAATTGAGAGATAACAATCCCATGTCAGTGGCAAAACTGAGTGGGCATGCACTAGACAAAATTCCGTGAAGAACTTGAATTGGCTCTTTGACTGATATTGCCTTATGTCGCATTGTCTCTATGAATGACCCTTGACTCTATAATGGTTTATAGGCAGCTCATGTGTATACCTTCGTGTTTGACAGATTGAGGCATGGCACAAGAGACAGGCTATTAAACTTCTCTACTGGCATGATGTTAATAGATGCACCACTGTCTATGAGAAAGGTTATGGGGCAACCATTGACTTTTATTATAATCTTAGGGCAGTGTCCAAATGAATTCAGTTGTTTCTTTTGATGGTCTGCCTTTGTCTTTTGTTGTTCCTTGCAAGCAGCCAAACCTATATGTGCCTGTTGTTTCTTGGTTGACATCATCATTGCACCTCCATCTTCTTCACTGGCGCTTGATAATGACGTTGACTATGTAGGATGAGTTGATGATGATCAACTTTGGTTTCTACTTGTCGTAACTGGTGCAGATTTTTGGCCTTACGGGTGTGGTAAGACTGCTTCTGGGACCTTCTGGCATTCATTTTCTCTTCTCTCAGTGATGTATTTGGTTTCTCTTTCGCTGTGCAAACTTTTATGAAGTGGTTTTAATTCTTGCAACCTTTGCATGCCTATGGCTGGAAATTTACTTTCATGGGGAAATTAAAATCCACATCGGAAACATAACTTTTTCTTCTTCTAGGCCATCGACTTGCATGCATCTACCTTGGACTCGTGGTTGCTTTTTATGACCAATGCTGATTCGCTTTTCGCTGTTCCAGCTTCCATATCAGCAGCTTGTCACTCTACTCTTTCAATGGGATTTGTAGCCATTAGTATTTTCTCTAGACTGAGCGTCTCTCTCAACATGCATCTTCTGAAGGAGTCTGAAAGACAGTCATCGATTACTCTGAGGCATACGGCGTCTTCATCATTCAATTGACTAACCTTTCAGTGTTTGATAAGCACGTCAAGTCTTTAAACAAACTCATTCATTGTTTCACCAGCTTGCTGGCTCACTTGATTGAAAATGTACCTTTCATAGTCGACATTCGGCATTGGATTGAACTTGGAACCCAGTGCTTCTTTGATCTGATGACACGATATTGCATTAGTCTGCGAGATTTTCTCCGGCACTTCTTTTACTTCGGCACCGGCAAGTTTCTTTAAACTCATCAGTTCCCACACTCATTGTGTCCAAATAAACTTTCTGTGTGTAAGGTTGCAATTTTGACCTGCAACATTGGTATTTGAATGGATTCAAGGATGCAAAGGGAAAATCTATAAATAATAAACAACTTTGGGGAAAGGTAGCTGTCTTAAAAGATAAACTACCACTGATCCATGTGAGGCCCACTTTTAGGCTGTTTGCGTGATGGCATTAACTCTAAAGGGAACTGTATGGCCAACTTAGCTGTGAAGGTTGCAGTTCTCTCTGTTAGCCTAACAGTCCTAACCAGATCTAAAACAAAGATTGACACAGATATCTTAACAGCCATACACCCAACCAAGCCCCACCCTGGCTTTTCTCCCAAGTACTCTTACACCCTTAATTTGACTATACTCCTGTAATCACAGTATCCGGAATGGGGACAGAATAATACCTAATAAACAGTCCAGATTAGATTCAAACAAGGAAGCATTATATATACTGGTAGTAATTGATTCATGTTCTCGATTTCTATGAGTGTTGCCACAGAGAAATGCAAGTGCTTTGGCAGTTTTAAAGGATTAGCAGTGCCTGATAGTGATATGGGCAGTACATTTATTTCACTTAGATATCAGTTTTGCCTTCACCTCTAAGGCTTACAGAGATTCAATGTCTGCTCTGTTAGTTTGTCTCCAAATCAGAAACCTGAATTCAATATCTGCTATGGGAGTTTGCTGCAATTTAGCAACCTGTTTAGGTCTGAGTCTAATGGTTTAGTTGAACGTGCTAGCAGCTTAATTAAAGAAGCCTTCACTGCTAGGGTGCTAAGTTCAGGTCTTAGTTGTACAATAACTGTATGGAGTTCAGAGACCATTAAATAGCTTGCGAAGACGAGTAGTGGGGGGCACACTCCATACGAGGTTCTCTTCAAAAATCCTATGTCTGTGCCTGGTTTAGATAATTCTGGGAAGGTGGTGAATGACAATAAATTTGACTTAGAGAAATGTTTAGAGTTTTGCAGAGTACCCAAGAGGTTAGAGATAAGCTAATATCTACCACTCTGATGCCACCGCCTGTGAAGGGAAGATTATGACTGCTGCTGACGGGTGGGTTTCCAAAGTTAGATATCTGGTTTATGAAAAAATCCATAACAAGCAAGCTTTGGAACTATCATCCAGACCACCCGTTCCAATTCTTTGGATAAAAGACAACAGAACAGCCATCCTGCTTCCTTTGTCTGTTTCAAGGAGAAACAGACAGGTATCCATCAACCACATGATAAAGCACTAAGCGCCGATTCTCTACAGCAGACCCTCATAGACTAAAGAAAGATTCAGGGTAGAGCCTCTCACTCTCCCTACTCTGGTGAACTAATCCTTGAACAAAACAGTAACATTATTAGCTTGAGTTTCCTGCCGCGTGTATTAGAGCACACTATTGTCTCCAATTCTACGCAGAACAGTTACACAGATGAATCTGAAACTGCCATCACTGCAGTTGCTACTGATCAACGCAACTCCATGGTTTACTTTGAACTATCACCTGAATCAACATCATTTGAGATTATGCGTTTTCGAGAGCCAACTAATTATGAGAAAGATTATGGATTTTGAAGAGAGGACTTTTCAGTACATTCTACAGTCACTTCTTGCCAGAGATTGCTTCGCACCTATCATTGGTTTCTTGACAGGTACTTGATTCTCTTGGTCCTTTGCCTAGATTACTTTGGAAAATGTTCTTTTCATCATGTGGCTATCAACAATAGTCATCATTCTACTACTACTGAATGGACACTTCATCCCAGCAAAAACAATTGCACCACCTGTGGTTCATGAACTACAGCCACACTCTTCATCATACAGAAATCGAAGAGATCTCTATGCTTCAAACATCACATCTTATCCTGTGCCCGAGAGCATAACGTGAAAAGGTTCCATACCAGATAATTGGACCATCTGAGACATTGCAGTTTCCTCATGTGATAAAGATGTCAATGAATGACATTATTATTCCAGGTTCTATTTCAGAAGACTGGGACATTGTCAGAGACTGACAAAAGAATGATGTCTAATTTACAGGCATATGCTCTTTAAAAAACGAAGATCCCTATTTGAATTCAGCAAATTATAAAGAAATGTATTGTTATCATCACTATCCACATTATATCATACACAGAACCAGATACCCAAGGGAGGTATACAATTAGACACAGTGGTAACATTGTAAGGCTCGGCGTCCTGATAAATGTCCTAATTTCTTGAAGAAATTCCTTTATTGTCCAAGTGATGACAGATTACATCTGTTGGCTTTCTGACTTTCACAGAAGCCATAACAGCTTCAGAAAAACCTCATGTCTACCAACAAACTGATTTATTCCAGCAGATTTGGTCAAAATCTAGCTATCCAGGAATATAAGCATTGGAAAGTAAATATAGATGAGAAAAATATTTTGGGGAACCAAATTCTGTTAAATTCAAGGCAAAGAAGGCTTATTTCAAGAATGCATAATACGTAAATGATTTTTTCTGAACAAAACTGTCCAGCAGACTACCTGTAAGAGATTTGGTACTATGAAAGACCTAAAGAAACCTTCTCTGCCAAATGTCAGTTTGACTCTTTTCAATAACTTTCAAATGAATATTTCAGAATCAGGCATAACTGAAATGATCTAAAAGGGAACTTATAACTCATCTCAGTTCGTTATTGAAGGTTTACCCTTATGGCTATATGATTCAGACATATGCATGTGTTGTTTTCTTTCCTACACTCGTGGGCTTAAAGCTAATTGTCCCAATTCATATCACTACATGCAAACACCTGTAATAATAACATCATATAGTATAGGTAAACTATGCCAACGATGGTTAGAACATTCCAGTCTTTCAGTTGTGAAAGAAAATGTTTCCGTCTTTAAGAAAAACCTAGATGTTTCTGATTTTCTTCTAGGACCATGTCCTGTTAGGAATAAAACGTTCCTGGCAACAGAAATATATGCCATTTACAATGAGCTAACCACATACTCAAAAACAGAAGCAGCAGTAAGAAGTAGACAAATAGATCAAGAAAATTTGCAAGCAGTTTTTAAAGTTATCGACAAAAGAATACACACTCTTTCTAAAAGGGTGTACTCATTAACCCATATTCTGTCTTCAGCCTTAGAACTAAAAAAAAAAGAGGATCTGGGGTTATTACAACATGAACAAGCTCAGTTAGGAGCTAACGTAGAATTAAATTAGCCATTACAAACACTCGGTCAGGTTTTGCGCCTTCAAAACCTTTAAACTTAACAGCTGTTTTTGAACCATATAATTTAACATTAACACAGAAAACAATGGCAAAAAAGAATCCAAATATACACTATTAAGTAGTTAGCAAATGCAAGAAACACCATTTTTAGTTAGTGACACACCACCAGTGACATAGTTAATACAAGGTATCATTTATTTACTGATTAAAACGCATCATTTTCACAACTGCCGAAAATATAAATCTGCAGACTTGTATGAAACCATGCACGATTCACAATTGTTCTATTCATGGAAATGTCCTTTTTTTTGCATGTGTTGCAAAGAAAAATTCGATGACCTTGTATATGTCAGTACAGCAAATTGCAAACACTCCCTTGGTCACTCCCGTTTATGTGACATATTTTGTTAGATGAAATGTGTAGCACCTTAATGCCAGTGTTAAGTTGTGTTTTATCTGTAACTTCCACTTCAACCATCCCCACACATCATTAACTTTTAAATAATGGTCCTCATTTATTTTTAACAAACATTACTTGCTATAGGCTGAAGTCTGTCCAGCCATAAGTCATTACAGTTTGGAAAACCATACAGTGTTTTGGGAGGACATTGTACCCGCCACCTTAAAACATAATTAGAAATACCCTTTGGCCTAGTCTTGATATGAAAGAAGTGCGTTTTGATGACAAACAAATATTGTCAGTTTTGTTTAACCTGATATATTAATTTCTTTTTTTATCTGGTGACATGTTTTACATATGTATTTTAGACACCTATCATGTTTTGGATGTTTTAATATTCTAATAATTTAAGAGCATGGGTTTCCCTGCACATCAGCTAAATCCCTATATCTTAAATACGCCCCTATGATGTCACATTCAGACGTACAAGCCAAGGAGAATATAAAGCCCCTAAGGTCCCACCTCATTTTTAGTAGGCACCAACTCCATCATTGATAGCAGGAATCAATCAAAATGTTCTCAGTTTTAGTTAATGGAAGTCACCATTTCTACTTCAATTTTTGCTGAATCATTATGACATCTGACCTTATCATTTCAAGAACTGCGAAAGTGTCAGTCATTAAGACAATGATATAGATACTCACCAAACCTCACTTTACTACCATGACCTCCCAAACAACCCTACTAAATTCGCCCTCATTTATCTCACCCTGCTACTATGATCTCCCTAACCCCTTCCACAGACTCTTCCCGCCTCCATCCTCCTTTACTCATCCCAAGCCTAAATCCTATTACCACATACTCCCAATTAACACTTCTGAATTCTTTCCTCCTCCACCCCTCCATTACTCCAGTCAATCTAACTAACAAACTCTCATATCTGCGGCTCAAATTAACTAATCATAATACTAAAACTGTACTCACATTTCCCAATACTAATTCATCACTAATTCTTGTTGGGTTCCGGAGTAGCGTGCTACTTGCCGAAAAGCGCTTTGACGCCTCGTCAGGGGTAGTAAGCTCTATATAAATACTATTACAATACAATACAATACAATACAATAGATATAAGACCTGATGTGACATCCACCAGTCTGGAACAAATGACTAGTTAACACAATTTCAAGAGCAAATAAGAGAAAAAACAGACATAAAGCCAAAATAGTGTTGTCTGTGGTGGCAGTTTTCCGCTCGGTGAATTATGACTGCTGGCAGCCCTCTGTCCTTTTCCGGACTGAGAGCCGCCAGCAGCCATACTGGCGGTTGGCGGGGAAGTGGACGTTGCTCCACCTCCACCGCCCCGTCAACAGAACACCGCCCACCAAATCACGTTACGTGATTCGGCGTGGCGGTGTTCTGTTGACGGGGTGCTGGCGGCAGAGCAGCCCCCATGGATCCCTTCCCCTCCCGGAGGATCAACGGACCAGGTAAGTTGATCGTCCGTTAGGGGAGGGGGCTGGGTGGGTGTTGTATGCATGCATGGGGGTGTGCGTGTGAGTATGAAGAGGGGGTGTGTGAGTGCGTGTATACATGCAGGGGGTGTAGTGTGTTTGGAAATGTGTGCTTGTCTGCCTGTATGTATGTCTGTATGGATTTGTGCGTGTATGTCTGAATGTGGGTGTGCATGTATGACTGTGTGTGTGTCTGTTGGCATGTTTGTTGGTGTGTGTGCGTGTATGTGTGTTGGTGATGTCTGCATGTGTGTCGGGTGTGTGTCTGTGTAGTGATGTCGGGGGTAGGGGTGGGGAGAGGGGTCCTGCCACCTTTGGGGGGTGGCAGGGGGGTGGGGGCTGTCGGGGAAGGACGCGGGGGTGGGGCAGACCCCTATCAGTGCCAGGGAAGGTCAGCCGGGTCACGATACTGCCGGCAGTCTTGTGACAGCCGCCGGACTGGAGACCCAAGTCTCCATTCCACGGTCGTCTCCGCCCTGGCAGTCGAATCGGAGAAGTGGCGGATGACCATGGCGGTAACCGCCATGGTCATGATTCAATTTTTTTTATCGCCAGCCTGTTGGCGGTAAGACCGCCACTTCTCCGCCAACTTCCAGGGTCGTAATGAGGGCCTAAGTGTGAAACTATTCCAAATGAGTTATAAGCATCTAGCATAGTATCCAAGGTTTGAATGAATAAAGGTTTGAATGAATGCGGGTTACCTATTATAGTGGTGTCACTTGTATTGCCAGAGCGTAGGTATCTAGTGGGCTGGTGAAAGTATATTTGGCTGTTCAGGTATTGTGGTCCTGTGTTTTGTAGGTTTTTTATGTGTGCGTGAGAAATTTGAATTGGTAGTACTTCTGAATGAGGAGCAGTGAAGCGTCTTGAAATTTGTTGTGATGTGGGTGCAGCGTAGGAGGTTGAGTATGAGTCTTGCAGCGATGTTCTGGATGGTCTGGAGTCTATGCAGGGGTTGTTTGGAGATTTTGTCACTCAGAGTACTGTTGTAGTCCAACCTTCTGGTGATGAGCACTTGCATGACTGTCTATCTGGGCTTTGGAGTCAACTATGTGAAGATGTTTCGGAGCATGCGTAGGATGTAGAAGCAGGAAGTGCACACTGTGTTGATCTGAGTCGTCATTCTGAGCTTGTCATCTAGGAAGATCCCTAGATTTCTTGCATGGTCTGTGGGTGTGGGTGTTGGCCCTAGCTCTGACGTCCACCAAGTGGAATCCCATGGTGAAGTCTTGTTGCTGAAGAACAGTACTTCTGTCTTGTCAGAGTTGAGCAGCAGGCAGTTGGTTCACATCCAGTTTTCTATCATAGTCATGCTGTTGGTGAAGTTAGCCCTGGTAATGATCATCTTGTCAGTTAGGGAAAGGATGAGTTGGGTGTCATTGGTGTAGAAGATGTCTTGTGATTGGATGATTTTGACAAGCAGAGTCATGTATATTTTGAAAAGAGTGAGGCTGGGGCACGATATGGAACCTATGGAACTTAAGGACCTCCCCATTCCTTCTCAAATACTGCAAGAAACTGAAGACTTGGATAGTCGAATAGGAGCTTGATCAGCCTACTTACCTACTCCAGCGCCTGGATATCCCTCTTGTGATAAGCATATTCTACAAATTCACATAACATAATGTAAAACATAACAAATAACATAACATAAAACAACATATAACATAACAACATATAACATAACAACATATAACATAACATAGTATAACTGTGAACAAACAACTGAAATGATTAGAACCTGTAACCAGCCCCCTTCTCACTAATGACCACAGTGATGTTTATGGGGCTAAGCCTTGAGTTCCTGGCATACGGGCACTACCAGGACTGTGGTAAAGAGGAATTAGTCGCATGGTAGCTTGTTGGAATGATATGGAGTACCTGATTGCCAGAGTTGAGTTAGAAATCAATGGCAAGATGGCCATGGTCAGTGTAAGGATGTTAGGGAAACGGTGTGCTTACTAGCTAGTGAATGGATTGCTCTAGCCTTGTGCCAAGGGCCACACAACCTGTACAATGTTGGCAGTGCTGAGAAGGGCACAGGCTGCACATCAACTTCAAGAGTTTGCTTTGGTCACTCTTGGAGGAGAAGAACCTGGAGAGAGTAGAGTAGTGTGGACAAGGCAGCGTCTGTGGAGACACCTGCTTTGGTGCCCATCGCCCCTGCTCCAGAAGGAGAGGAATATGTGCCATTGAGGTGGACCAGACGTTGGAGTCTGCTCACAATCAGAGCAACAGGAGAAGTTGGCTGTCCTCGGAAGAGTGCTCTACTCTACTCTGATGGACTTATGCAAGATAATTCACAAACAAATTGCCACCAAAATGGTTGACAAACAGCAAGTTCTGGGAGAGTGGGTGCTATATTGTTAACTTGTAAAGGTAGCAAGAAACTTGTGGTTCAGTAGGCACACAGAAACCTTCTGTAGAGGCTAGACCATGAGTTACCTTTAGCAAGGCCCCTGGGCATCAAGAAGACTTAGGACAGGATGGAATTCTTCTCCTTCAGACTAGGCTTAGGTTGAGATGTAGAGAGATTTTGCAGAACCTATTCGAGTTGTCAAGTGAGTGGCACTGTTGGCACCTCTACCTGAGGGCAATGTGCCTTTTCAAAGGTTCGGCATAAAGGAGGTTGGTCTATTTGAGCCCCTGTCTACTTCTTGTGTGTCCTTGTGACCTGTGTTCCTCCATTACAATTTAGTGGTATAGTTGGTTAGGCGTCCAAACCTAAATATAGTTCTGACTCATGTGCTACTAGATATTTATTGTTCTAATTGGGTCTACCTGACAATCTCCTGTAATTATTATGATCCTGATGATTGTGTCACCTACGGCTGACATTCCAGACTGAAAGGTTGACCCCAAACCCACCTCTTCTATATAATATTTGGATCATCATCCTTTTGTTGTTTGACATATTCAGTGGAATGATTACATAAGTAGAAAGAGTGAATTTTGTATACATTGATCTATGGTTTCTGTAGCTGGCTTTCTCCTGTCGGTACTGATCTGTAGCTTAAGATTTTTTCTGCTTGATTATTAAGCTGGCCCTCTTCCCTAACGTTTATACCCTGTGGACTCATACTGTAAGTCTAAGACAATAGGGGCCATATGTACGAAAGCTTTTTCCCATAGACACAGAATGGGTAAAATCCTTTGATACATCTGGCCCTAGGTTAGGTAGTCTACTGTGAAGATTGCAGAGTTTGCAGACCCAAGCAAGCTATTCTACACTTGTTTAATGAGAAGGCTTTCTATTTCGTGCTCATGCTCAAATGACAAGAGAGTGGCCATGGTTATGGTGATCCCCCCCACCCAGTGCTGCGATGTATGTATTATTCAGTTTTCCAGCAGTTTTGATAACAGTGCAGCATGGCAGGAAAGTAGTATGAGTAGGGTCCCATTCGATTTGCCAAGCAAAACCATATGTCATTCATTGACCAATTTTTTTCTACCCCTTCATTGCGCTTCAAATGACTCATAGTCATCATCCTTGACTACTGGCTTTTCTAACATTGTCAACCAACAAAATGCCCCAACTGATATTTTAGACGGGAGAGAAGATTCTGCGAACTAAACTGTAGCCATGTATTGTGGTTGTATTTTGTTAAAAAAACAAAAAGGGAGAGGTGTATCTGGCGTCTAAAATGTCCCAGCACCAGTGTGCCAGATAACGCAGCAGCACCTAAAGGGGGAGTCTCTGCAGCAGCAGAGATGGGCAGTGGTAAGTCACAATGCTTTGTTATTGGCAATTACTAGTATACCCACTGTATTTGTTAAGTGATCCAGATCACACTCATCATCATCATCCATGACCTCCCTGTCCATGGCATTTCGTGGTCCATGGGCCATCACCCCACCTCACTGCAGCATGGTTCACTATGGAACTGCAGTGTTGGCTGTGCAATGTGTGTCTGCTTCTGTTAATGGGGTATGTACAAAGCTTTCAATAGATTGCAAACCGGAATGAATACAAGTTGTCTTTCCCTTCCCTCCCAGTGCCCACTTAGTCACCTCCTAGTACTGCACTTCTGTATTCGTTCTTAAGTTCTGTCCTAGCCAACCAAAAACATTGAAAAATTATTTTTTGGCATGCGCCACATGTTACGGATAAGTGGTTTATATGGCTTCCATAATGGATTTCACATTCTGTTAAAATGCATCCCATTCATCAACTTTCAGTTTCATCTAGTGACTGACTAAGCTTATGCTTAGCCACATCATCAGTGCACCCTCCCACTAGTCTATAGCAAAACCTCTACCACACCTACCTGGCCTTTTCCCTGTACCTTACCCTGCTGCAGCAGATTAAGTCAAGTTTCCTTCCTTACTGACAAGCAAATGTGTTTGATTGAAATAATTTGTGTTTGAGAGTGAGGACAGAAAGTAAAAGGGAATTAAGTGACTGTGATTTCATGTTTTGCAGATGGAATACTCTGTGTCGAACCTGACCAATAAAATCCATTTATCCTGTTGCTTTCCCTATACTGCCGTGCATCGTTTTTCCCACCACCTGCTTACGGCAGACAGGATATCAATTATCCACATGTTAAACATGATATGTGTGACATATCAATCATCTGCCTCCTCAGTCAGGGTAGAATTGGAAGGCATTTGGAGAAGAGCAGGACCATTGGAATAAAAGATAATTTTTTGTACATTGCAACTGCCCCACTTGCAGACTGCAGAGAGCAGCAGATTTGTACCCTATGTGCTTTCTAGCACTCTCCCAGCCATTTAGCACAACAACAATAGAATGCTTGTACTCTGTAGTGGATGATTCCTTGATCGTTAATCAGAGTTATTTTTCTTTTTTCCACACAAAAGTCTGTGTGTGGTTTACTTTTTTTAGGAAGGCCACTCTGTTTTTTTAATCTGGTACTGACTCCTTTCAGCCAGTCAGTACTTTTATGTGAGGTATGTGTTGGTAAAATCGTGTCCCTGTGACTTTCCTAGTCACATCAAAAAATCCAATGGCCCTAGGGGACCAGCAATGTACTTATACTGTACCACTATATAATTTTAAAAAACAAGTGTTTGCACATAGCATTCTTTACAATTTGTCTCTATTTTCTTTTGTTTTTTGGTATAGCTACCCCTGCTGATCTACCACCACCACTGACCCGACAGGAGATAGTGGCCCAGCACCGGCAGCAGAGGCTGGAGGCCACCAGGGCCCAGTACCACTGGTTGGTGGATGATGAGAGCCAGAAACATGCCCCTGCTCTGAGGCCCAGTTCCACTAGCCAGATGACTGTACCTCCAGCCTCTAGGCCACACCAGTGCCACCGCAGCTTTTAGCTGCCCGACCCTGTACCAGCATTGCTGCCCCCTTTCAGACTGGCTACACCATCGCTGAGTGCTGCGTGAACTGGTGCACTTGTACCGCAGGATGGCATGCCTCGAGGCCCAGAACACCTGAGGACCCTCATTGAGAAATCCCTCTACTAGCTCTTTTTAAATCATTTTTTTTTAAATTGGAGGTAGTTTTGTTGTGGGTGGAGAGAATGAGAATTTGGGCAGGGCATTTTTTCTTTACAGGCATTTGGACACATATTTATTTTGGATATTGGTTGAGGATAGGGATAGGTGTAGGAGTGGGTGGGCCTGTTGTGTGTGGATAAGGTGGGTTTATTTTTTTATATGTTAGTAAAGGGAAATCTTTCTAATTTGCTATTTGTGTTTTACTTTAACTTTGCACTTATGCTTTTTTGGACAGGCTGTCTTTTTAATCTACTTCTCTTTAATGCCAGTTAGGAGGATATGATGCCATTTCCCATATTGCTTACAGATTAACAATTACTTATCTCATCTGCTGTAGAAGTTAATTACATACTAACTAAAGTAGTTCACTTCACCCCATAGTTCTCATGCCTGAATAGGCTGGCAGCTGCTCCCTCTGTCAATCTTCTAACACCTTACAGGAGGGCCCAAGGTGCCTTCTTTATGGTAATGTTAGTGTGCTAACAAGGAAGTCATCACAACAAGCGAGTCCCACTCCCACCTAGGACTAGGAGATCGTCAGCTGTAGGATTAATCAAACAAATTATCCATCACAGGCACCTAAATTGAAGTACATTTATATTATAACTTTAGAAAGACTGAGGACAGACTACTACTATCATGACACATTGAAGAGCACCATATATTATAACAAAAACTAGCAAAAGTAAATTATTCTGAGCAATGGTGAGCATGGAATTTAATGAAAACCTAAGTGTACTTAAAGTCTGTACTCTGTACTCAACAAGGTTAAGTGTTTATTTATGCAGGAATAACGTTCTTACTTATGCGTGGTTGGGGATGTGGGGCTAGTGTGGGCTATTGCTCAGGTAATAGAAAATCCCACAGTGAGTTGGTGTCGCATTTAACCACATCCACCCCACCAGTAGTTTCATCTATTTGGTATAAATTAAAACACACATCAACAAAATCACACAGCCTGGGGGACGAGGGTTAGGGGTTGGATGAATGGATGGGAAAGGGGGTTTGAGAAGAGGTGTGAAAAAGACAGACATAACACAAGAACAATATTCATCAGGGCAATGAGCAGCACATCACCGTCAATCTGCTGTGGGACAAAAATAAGGAATGAGTATGACACCGTTCAGTTAAATGCATTGCAAACAGTCCTTGTGCTCCAGAGATCCAAGTTGTTAGATATCTAAATATTCTGTCATCTAGGTTTGAAAAAATCAAATTATGGAGGAATGAATTAAACCCACCCAGTTCTAACAGAAATGATTGTTAAAAGAAAAATGATACTCTATTGTCAAATTGGGAGGTGCATCTGCATTCTCCTCTGGAATGTCCGTCACTCTTGGGTACCTGTCTGAACTGGTCTGGTAGGTAAGCAGGGGTGTTGAGGTCAGCTTTTGCCTGTCACTCATGCAGGAGAGGAGAAGGACAGCAGATTATAAAACAGAAACTGTATTGTAGATTCAAGGAGAAGGACAGAATAAAGGTAAGCTTCATGAGGAGTGTACCAAGAAGACTCAGAGGCACAGCAAAAACAAGAGGAGTTTCTGTTTGCTACCAGTGCAACACACAAACACTCAGTAGAATGTCCCATTTCAACACTCCTCTATCCATTCCACATAGTTGAGAACTAGGTCTCACAGTTCCCATCTTCATGGCCTCCCTTTGAAGTCGATACCTTTCCTCTTCTAGCTGTTAAGGTAGTTCTGCCATGAGTCCTTCCACCCTCCACCTGACTCCAAGCAACTCTAACCCAGTCCTGACCCGATCAAGTTAGACCCGTAGTGCACTGCTGTTGAAGAACAAGTAAGGAAAAAAATTGCAGTATTTTGTATAGATTTGTGTTTTTTAACTAAAGTGACTGGTCTGCTCTGAATAACCAGAAAAAAGGAGTGGACCAGGATGGTAAATTTTTGATATGTAAGTTTGTAAAGGCCAATCACCTTCAGGAAAAATGATCACCCATCAGGCCCCAAACATTGGAATTTATCGAAAGCAAGTTTACTATTAGTTGAACACCCTCCTTCACCGTCTGCCACCACATAAATCATCAATCATCACTCACAATCACTCACTCATTGGAGAAATAGTTGTAGTTACCTTGTAATACCTTCCACTCCAAGGCATGTGCACACACGCGGTGGAGTGTAAAGCCTTGAGGATCGTCTTCGAGGTTCGGTTCTCTACTGCGTGGGTTTGCGCGACAGGAGAACCGATGTTGAGTCGGACGGTTGAGGTGAGGGGTGAGAGGCGACGCCACCCTGCGCTGGACTGACGCCAGGGTGATAACGTTGACACTTATTCTTTTTGTGGAAATAAACCTCGTTGTTTTATCAAAGTGATCGTGAGGTTTTATCAGGCACTACATACTTTTGGCAACAAGCTGACTTGGGATCACCCCAGGCGCTCACCTATTGAACCACACACGCCGCTGGTGTTGCTGGTTGAGGTGTCTCTGTACCAGCTGAATGATGGTGAGGCACAACAGGAGTGTAATTCCTGTTTTTTTCTTCCTTCTGGAACTTGTCAGAGGTGTGGCCAGAGAAGACCGAAATTTTAAGGAAAAGTGGCAGCCATCTTTAAACAGGAAGCCTATTTATAGTTTCAATGGCTTTCTTTAAGGAAGTGCCTATTGTCATACTTTTAATTTAAGAATAGGACATTGGAGGATACTTGTGGCACAGTTCTAAATGACATTATTTATTTTTTCCACCTATTCAAGCTGTCATGCAGTCTGTTAAACCCCTGCCGCCGTTTTTGGAAACACCAGGGGAGCCTTCTATACCTTGGAAACAGTGGTATGATGCCTTTGAAATCTATTTGGGTGCTATTGGAGCATCAGGATTTAGACCTGAAAGGAAAAAATGCTTGTTGTTGCATTCCTTAGGTTTCGAAGGAAGATCTGTGTTTAAACATTTACCTTATATTCAATTGGAGGATGGCGAAGAACTTGACGAATATGAAGAAGCCCTAAAGAAATTAGTCTCCAGGTTTGATGCCCCACCATGTTTGGTTGTAGCTAGGCATATGTTGTTTAGGAGAGAACAGAGGAGCGGAGAAGATGTCAATACTTACATATCTGCCTTAAGGAAACTTTCTTCAGAGTGTCGCTTTGAAGCTTTTGCTGATCAGCTGATCAGTTCATTTGCCGCTGTTGGGACAAATTTGTTAAACAAAAGTTATTGTCCATGGGATATCCATCCTTATCAGAGTCCATCAGGATTGCCAAAGGTATTGAAACAGCGATTAAGTCAGCTGAAGAATTGGAACTCTCACAGGTGGAACAGATCAACGTGGTTCAGAGAACAGACGAGAGACATAAAGTGATCAATTCTTCGTCCAGCAAAGGAGTTAGTGCTGTTCAAAAAAACGTTGGTGCCGTTCAAAAATACTTTTTCAAACAAACTAACATATGTTTCCGGTGTGGTTATCCACTACATCTGAAAGGAGGGAAGAGTTGTCCAGCGAAAAATGTACAGTGTACATATTGCGGCAAATCTGGTCATTTTGCAAAAGTTTGTCAAAGTGTCAAGAGTATTAGCACCAATGTCAATGTTGTTGCTGATGAGAGTGATGACAGAATGGATGAACTGATGGGTGCAATACAAGAAATGATTCTGGCAGTGGGGAACATGACATAAGAAGTGGTAATCCTGATCATTGTATTGACCCGTACATTTTGGTTCAAGTAGGAAATAAACACTTAAGATTGTTGGCTGATTCAGGTGCCAGGATCACAATGATTACTCATAATTTATTTGAACAGATTTGGGGTACACGGAAGTTGGACCCACCAGACAGGTCACCAGTATCATATGAAGGGAGGAGAATAGACTTAGTTGGTTTCTTTGAGGATGCCCTAGTTTTCAAGGGGCAACTGATTTTTGGAAAGGTCTACGTGGCAGCCAAGGGTTTGAACATTTTAGGTTGGTTTCACCAAGGGTTGTTTGGCATGGTATTGCGGCCAGGCACCGGAGACCAAGTAATGATTGTAAGGGATTCTGCTGACGTGGAAGATTTGCTTAATGAGTTCCCCAAAGTTTTTTTCCAGAGAGCTTGGCAAGATAAAAGGATTTAAACATAAAATAAAAGTCAAAGACAATGCCATTCCTATAAAGCATAGATTGAGAAGTGTACTATTATGTGTCAGGGATGAATTGGAGAGATTTGGAGAATTTACGATTGAAGGGGATCATTGAACCTGTTGATTCTTCTTTAAGGTTGTCATCTTTGGTCGTAGCTAGGAAAAAGAATGGTGAGTTGAAAGTATGCATTGACTTGAGGGCCCTCAACAGGGAGATTTGGGTAGACTCTCATCCTCTGCTGAAGATTAGTGAGATGCTTTCTTGTGTAATTGGAGCGAAACTTGATTTGGCTGCTGCTTACCACCAGGTAGAATTGACACCTGATTCTCGCCATTTCACTCCTTTTGTTTCTCCATGGAATACTTTTCAATATTGCCGAATGCCTTTTTGTCTGGCATCGGCAGCGTCAGTATTTCAAAGAATAATGTCTACTCTACTTAAAGGCAAAAGAAAAGTTTTTGTTTTTCAAGGTTATGTGTTAATTCATGCATGTGATCGTTATGAACATGATGAGATTTTGAGACAGGTGTTGAAAGTGTTTGATAGTGCGGGTGTTGTATTGAAGAGAGAAAAGTGTCAGTTTTTACAAACATCTGTAGAGCATTTGGGGCATGTCATGTCAGCTGATGGTGTGTATCCCAAACCTGGTCTTGTGGAAGCAATTGTAGAGGCACCTGCTCCTCGTGATAAGGGGGGGAGGGGTCAAATCATTTTTAGGACCGTGTGAGTTCTATTCCAGATTTAGTGAAAATTTTGCCACAATAGCAAGACCTATTTCGAATTTACTGAAAACAAAAGCAGACTTTGTGTGGGATTCTGAGTGTGCGTAAGCTTTCAATGCTATCAAACAAAAGTTGGAAGGTGTGAGTGTCCTGCAATCTTATGATCATAATCTAAAGTGTTGGTGTTGGGGCTGTCTTGACGCAGATCAGTGGGAAACAGAAGTATACTATTGGCTTGCGTCAACGGTTCTAAGACCAAATGAAGTACACTATTCTGTGATAGAAAAAGAATTGTTAGCTTGTTAGTGGGGAAGACATTTTGTGGCCCCAAACAGATCATAAACCATTGGTTACTATTTTAAATGGTAATGATGTCAAAAGTAGCACACCTAGCATTGCAAGGTTTGCAACCAGGTTATTGCAATTTGATTTTTCTGTTGTACACATTTCTGGGGGAAAAAATGTGAGGGCAGATTATCTTTCTAGGAATCCGCTTGCTGAAGATTATGGTGAAAAAGATGACATTGAGGATGAAAATTGTTTTATTGCCGCAATTGAATTGGAACGTATGGGGTCTGAAGAAGATTGGAAGAAAGCATCTACGAATGATCACTTACTCACTAAAGTCGTGAAGTACGTTGAGGATGGTTGGCCCCATGAGAAAAGTGTGGATTTGTCTGCTCAACCATATGTGAAGGTATCAGATGAACTATCTATTGAAGATGGAGGTCTTTTGAGAAAGGACAAAATTGTGCCTCCTGAGGGTATCAGATCTGTTATTTTGGGAAAAGCTCATGACGGTCACTTGGGCTCCACACTTAGCAAGAAAAGGGTGAGAGAATACTATTGGTGGCTGCAGATGGACAAAGACAAAGAAACTTTGGTCAAAGGTTGTCATATCTGTTCGACCAGTGATAAAACACTAAAGACTTCAACACCTCCGCTAAGACCCATTGAGTGTCCTTTGGGTCCATGGGAAAATTTGTATTGATCTAATTGGGCCTTTCAATTCACTTCCACCAAATTTGCGATATGCTTACGTAGTAGTTGATTACTTTTCTAAGTGGCCTCATGTGAAATTTGCAGGTGATGCTAAGTCTAAACCAGTGGTGTCTTTCCTAAAAGATGTTTTTCTTGAGGAAGGGTTTCCCAAGGAGCTGGTCTCTGATAATGGTGTCCAGTTTTTGTTGACTGAAGTTGAATGTGCTATCACACACTTAAGGAGTTCTCTATACCAACCACAAACTAGTGGTTTGCCTGAGCGTTTTAACCGTGTGATTGGTGAATGTGTGCAATGGGCTTTGGCTAATGGGTGTGTGGTTGATGCAGCTGTGAAAAGTATGCTTTGGTTCTACAGAACAACTCCACACTCAAGCACGGGTATTTCTCCTTTTGAAGCACTTAGAGGGAGGAAACCTGCCATTCTATTTATACTAGTGTGGTTATCCAAATTTGTGAAACATACTACATGCGAGGATGACATTGGCCTCAAGGTTCGTTTTAATATGGGGAAAGCTCAGGCTAAACAAAAAGCATATCATGACAAGAAAAAAGTGCAAAAATAAATAAATTCACGATTGGTGATTGGGTGCGGGTCAAGGTGCCTAGTTTTGTCAAGAAGGGTGGCTCTAAGTTCTCTGATCCGTTAAGGGTTGATAAAGTGGTTGCTAATGCTGTTCGTGTGAACAACCAGCACCGCCGCCACAGAGCCCGCCGCCAGTACCACCGCCACAGAGCCTGCCACCAGCACTGCTGCGACTGACACTGCCGCAAGCACCGCCAGGGGCCCCGCGACATCCTGAGCCAGTGGCACCACCGCAGACATGGCTGCCATCCCCAGTGGTCAGTCGTCCGAGGCTGGTGGTGAGCTCCAGGAGCCTGGGCAGCTTCCATGAAGCATCACTTTCAGTGGAGAAAGGCATCCACTAACTCAGTCCTTGGCAGGATGAAGCACTCTGGGCACAAAGCCCCCTCCAGAACCAGTGGAGAATGACATCCACTACCTCAGTCCTTGGCAGGAGGAAGCACTCTGGGCACAAAGCCCCCTCCGGAACCAGTGGAGAGATACATTCACTACCTCAGTACTTGGCAGGATGAAGAACTCTGGGCACAAAGCCCCCTCCGGAACCAGTGGAGAATGACATCCACTACCTCAGACCTTGGCAGGATGAAGCACTCTGGGCACAAAGCCCCCTCCAGAACCAGTGGAGAATGACATCCACTACCTCAGTCCTCGGCAGGATGAAGCACTCTGGGCACAAAGCCCCCTACAGAACCAGTGGAGAGATACATCCACTACCTCAGTCCTTGGCAGCATGAAGCACTCTGGGCACAAAGCCCCCTCCAGACCCAGTGGAGAGATACATCCACTACCTCAGTCCTTGGCAGGATGAAGCACTCTGGGCACAAAGCCCCCTCCAGAATCAGTGGAGACTGTTATCCACTTGAGAGACTGTGGCTTTGCACTTCCCAGGATAAAACAGTGGGCAACCCACCCACTGGAAAGACATGAGAGACTGTGGCTTTGCATTCCCCAGGATAAAGCAGTGGGCAACCCACCCACTAAAAAGACTTGAGAGACTGTGGCTTTGCACTCCCCAGAATACATCAATGGGCATGGAGCCCCCTTGTGGAGCAGTGGCGGTGTGAGTTCATCAGGCTGAGGTGCCCCCCCCCCTCCTCCTGAGGTGCCTGGATATTTTTGGTCTGATGCCCCAGCAGTGTTCTCTCCGTTTCCAGTCAGGTATCTAGTGTGGGCGTCGCCCATGCATTTTGGGCCCAGTGGTCCACGGACAAGGATTGGTGCACTATCCGGACTTGTGTATTTGGTGTACATAATTGTATATACTGGATTTGGAGTTTTGACTACTGGATTTTTATTGATTAAAATCGTTCAAATCATTTCCTTTTGTCCTTGCGTTATTCAGGGGGGTTGGTGGGGTGTATATGTAATGTTACAGCATGTATTTGTGTGTATGGTGTTGTTGGTGAGGGTGAGGGTGGGTGTGGGGGTGTTGCATGTTGCATGTGTGTGTCACTCTCTTTTCCCTCTCCCTCCCCTGTGTTGTAGGTGCAGTACTCACCGTGGTCGTCGCCTCCGTCGTTGGAGCTCCTGATAGAGGAGCAGGAAGACCATCGCCGGCAGGATCTGCAGTTCTGGCTCCATGGCGTCCTGGTTCCTCGTGTGATGTGGAGAGGTGAGTGATTTTCCCTTCTGTGTACTGTTTCCGCTGTTGGTTCCGCCCCAGAAAAGGTGGCGGATTGCCGTGTTCTGATAGGGTGACACAGTGGTAGGTACAGAATTGTATCTTTGGTGCAAGCAAAACATTTGGTATTGTCAGTCTTGTAAATCAAAGATCTTCTGGGGCAGCCCGGCTATGTGATACAAAGAAAGGATAGGTATGCCAGTGTCATGAAGGAATATTGGAGGCTTATTCATTGCACACTGGTCCAACTCCAATCCTGGCATTCATTTGACTAGAAAATGGTGGGGCAGCATAAATCAGACACAAACATAATGTTCCACTAGCTACCTTTTTGTGCAAAAAAAAGTTCCATGATAAGTAATTAAAACGTTGTATGGTGGCACTGGCATACTCTGTCAGAAAAGTAGAGTCTGTCCTTAAACTCAAGTGGTTCACCCAGACGTTTGTCAGCTATCACACTTGATTCTGACTAATCATCCTCCTCCTGTGCTGTGTCAGGAACAGTGTAATTGTGTGGTATGAAATGTTGGTTCCTTTTGATCATGGTCAATCTCTCCATGTTTTGAAGCAAGAAAGTGGTCTTTCTCACTGTGACAACTGCCCCCGCTGCTCTGAACACACATTCAGCAGACACACTGGCTACAGGACAAGCCAGATACTTTATTGGCAGCCTGCTGAGCTGTGCCCATTGGCACATGTTCCCATACATTACACCAATGGGTTTTGATCCACATAGACCTATTGTGGGCCATCCCGATACTCCTGGAACATCTTCTGAATGGTCATTGGTGCTGACTCTTGCTCGACCTCTACTGCCTTTGCCTCTGCACTGGAGTTAACACCTGCCAATTGAAACCAAGCTAATGCAGAGGTTGAGTCCAATTCTTCTGTTGCTGTTGTTGACGGTCTTCTTGTTGCTGGTGTTGGTTGCTGTGAGACAAGACTGCCTTCTCTGGAAGTTGAAGGCGGCACCCCAGAACTGCTAAGTTCTAGCCAGTCTTCATCCATGTCTCTGGCTTGCTTATCAATCCACCTCTTGTATTTGGAAACATCATCTTCAGAAAAAGGAATGGAAGTGGGCAGAATTTCTTTGTACCATGGATCAAGTAATATGGCACATATATACTCTTTGGACAAGATTATGTCATTTTGCAACCTTGCATTGCAAGCCAAGCAAAGGATTAGGCTCTCAACCGATCCATGCACTTCTGCATTTTCATTCACACCTGTGACTGCAAACCTTTACAGAAACCTTCCTTAGCTGGTCATGTAGCAGATGCAACAATCGGATATCTTGGCCCATTGTTCTGTCCTCCTTGCCAAATTCCCATGTGAAACCTCAAAAGGGAATAGTATCTGTGTCAGGCACTTGACTAGGGCCCATTTGTCCAATCCATTGTTATAGCTTTTCCAATTGCATCCCGTCCCCTTGAATGACATAGTCATTGATGCATGTACTGCTCAAACAGATGTTGCAACATGTAATAGGTCGAGTTCCAACTTGCAGGCACCTCCTAAATAAGGGCTTTAATTGGTACTCTATTAGGAAGCTGAATAATCCACAACTGCTTCTGGGCTTTAAGAGAGTGGCTGAAATGAGTGCAGATTCTTCTATAGGTGGTCAGTTTGTTGCTGACTATGTCTTCTTTTTTTAATAACTCTTACACAACCAAGTTGATACGATGTACCAAACAAAGGACCCAGAAATAGCCACTGTCTGCCATGGTCTTGATTATGTTACTGCCATTGTCTGTGGCAAGAAATCCAATTAGAAGACCTCTGGGTCACAGCCATTCAGACACCTTTCTGGTAAATACATCCAAGATGTTTGCAGCTGTATGTGATTTCCCTATGGGGAACACGGCTACTGTTGCATGACACTGAATGCTCTTAAAACTTTCTTCAGGGCCAAGACTTGCAGATAGCTGTTGCCTTACCCCTACAAAAGAGATACACTGTGCAGTGATGCACATGTAATCAGTCGCCTGACAACTGGTACACATGTCTGTTGTCAGGTGGATAGTGTGACAGCAGTCTGCTGCAACGCTTGTCCAACCAGTTGCAGCACATCGTGATGCTGCGCTGGAACAGCAACTCTGGCAAAAAAGGCCTGACTTGGAACCTTCCAATTCGGAGAGATGGCCACCACAAATTCTCAGAATCCCACTCCTTCCACAAAAGAAAAAGGGAGGAGTTCCAACACTAACATTTTTGCCAGCTTCCCATTGTACAAACGTGGCGTTGGGCGGTTGCAGTTGTAGAGTCCCTCCTGCTTAAACATGCCCTTAATAGTAGCTTGTATTTTCTTCATTTCTGGGGCCACTGACGTAGGTGATTTTTGAGAAGTAGGTATAGTAGAGTCAATGTGCGTCGTGTTGTAGTCACTGTATGCCATGGTCTATCCATCTGACTCTGTCTTCTTTCATCATTCTGAGGTCACTGAGGCTGGTGATTATGGCACACTGCTGGGGACAGGGCTGCTTGTGTGAGGATGTCACCATCTTCTTTCTCGTGACCTCCCACAGAGATTGGACTTGTTTCCCTTCTCTCCTCACCTTCACCACAACCACGTCCTGCAATTTGATCCTCCCACTGGATTACGTAATGTTTTTTTCATATGGGTCGTTTGGTCTCTAGTACCATAATTTGAACCATGCTTACCTAGATGAACACTCACATGGCAAATGGAGCATATTGCAATGTTCTCCTCCTGTTTGCTAAGCGTAGAATAGTCCCACATTGGGGAGGAGTTTCTTAGAGGGCCAGTGCCTTAAGAAGAACTGGAGTTAGGTGGGTGAGTCTTCGATTGCCTCTCTGCAGCGCATACTTCAACTGAGGTACGGGTTGCTGCAGGTCTTAGCTGGGGTTTTACAAATATGGGAGCTGGTGGTGCTGCCTGTGCCACATGCCTCAGAGCAGGTTGGATAGGAATGTTTGACTTCTCAGTGTCAGCTTCCACAATGACTAGCTCGTCATCAACATCCTCCTCATCATCATACTCTTCCATGTTTCTAAGGCTTACTGGAACTTTTCTTTTCCCTTGCCTGTCCTTGTGTCTCCCGGACTATGACGGGGTCCACTCCATGTCCCTATCATCGTAATCAGAAGTGGTGCTTGGAGAAGATGGTGGAGTAGTACCCTTCCTTTTTCTTGCTAGAAATCTGAGAGCCATTGATTCTAAAAGAGGAGGTTCTGGCTCGAAAGGAAGCATGACCTCCTGTTCTGCTACAACTTTGGGAAGATCTACTATTGCTGGCTGTGACTGCTGCCAACTTTGCTCTGTTACCTGAAACAACGGGGCACTACTTTGTAAAAGGGACAAATCCAATTCAGTGTTGCCATGATTACAGTGGCTGTCTCACTGACAGATATGGACTTGGGCTTAGGTACGGGGTCATGCTGTTGATGTGGGAGTGATGCTCCAAGGTCCTCCCCGGGGACTGGTGTGGCAAACACATCTCCTGAAAAAGGTTGTGGTCAGCACTCCACAGGTGGAAAGCAGCTTCTTCTCACTGACCACTTTCTTAGGAGCAAGTCTCTTTGGGGTCATTCTAGAGGTCTCAGTTGACAGTGGCACTAAGCTGCACAAGCAGAAGAGATTTGAGGACTGAAAGCATTGCACAGGCCATCTCTTTGGCAGTACCGAGGGTGATGTGAAGTCTCTTCTCTTGTGCACCTAACAGCAACCAAGCAAGAAAAGCATGTAGTTAGTGAAACATGGCATTGTTGCAGGTTAAAACAGTACAGACAAATGCAATATTAGTGTGGTTAGCTACTTATGTAATAAATACAAAATTAATCAAACATTGTAAAGTCATACCATGCCACCACACCAGAAAATTTCATTTCAAATCAGGCAGCACAACATGTAGATATTGCTTTTGCTTTACCTCCATCTGTTTTAAAGGCAACACCTGTGGTAATCCGTGAGAGGGGCAGGGGTAAATGGAACAATCCTTTAAAAAACTATGGCAGCAAGATGGTCTCTGGGATTTGGAACTATCATTAACACAAATATTATGCTGCTGATGTGTCTACAGTGCACTGCAGCAAGGGTATCCAGGAGGAAATGGAATTATTATACAGTTAAAGAAACCAAATGCTGTAGCACTGCTGTGCGCCTGTGGTAGATGGCTGGCTAGCTGGATGAATGGATGGATGGATCAAGGCAAAATGCAGAGCTAAATAAATTGAAAGAATAAAAATATAAAAAAATAAAAAATAACAAACAATTAATATTAAAATATGAGAACAAGAAATTAAATAAAAAATAAATAAAAAAATGTTTAAATAAAAAATACAATGCAAAATTAAAGTAAAAAATAAAATAAATTTTAAAAAATGTAAATATAAATTAAACTCTAAACCTAAATTAAACAAATGATCAATAATTACCAATGACTGTATGGAAGGACAAAAAGAAAACAGCTATTGTGAGGAAAGGACAAATGAGGCGCAAAATAAAAAAATGCATAAAAAGAAAGCAAATAATATAAGCAATGTTCATCAGAATCATATTCTTTTAGTATAAATATTCTACAGTGATCCACAAGCATATAAATATTACACTGGTATCACATCAATCAATGCTAGCCAATGGCAAAGGCACACTGGCTGGATGCACACAATGGTTGTCAGACACATGGTCAAACAACAAGGAGCAAGGAGGCATAGCGAACATAGGATACATGCAAACCTATGGCAAAAAGACACTGACTGGATGCACAAAATGGCACTCAGCCACATGGCCAAACAACAACAGCAAGGAGGCATGGGGAACAAAGGACACTGCAAGCTTATGGGAAAAAGACACTGGCTGGATGCGCAGGATAGCCGCCAGCCCTATGGTCAATGTTAGAAATTAGGTCTTTGGTTGGCAGTCAGGTTATCCCCTGTCCAAGCAAGGACCCTCACTCTAGTCAGGGTAAAGGAGAATCACTCTCAGTTAACCCACGCTCACCCCTTTGGTAGCTTGGCACAAGCAGGCAGGCTTAATTTCAGAAGCAATGTGTAAAGTATTTGTACCAACACACACAGTAACTCAGTGAAAACACTACAAAATGATAAAACATAGGTTTAGAAAAATAGGTCATGTTTATCTAAACAAAACAAGACCAAAACGACAAAAATCCAACATACACATGTCAAGTTATGAATTTTCAAAATAATAAGAGTCTTAGGCAGTCATTCTGACCCTGGCGGTTGAAAACCGCCAGGGCAGAGTGCTGCGGAAGCACCGCCAACAGGCTGGCGGTGTTTCATGGGCAACGAATCCTCCATGGCGGCGCTGCTCGCAGCACCGCCATGGGGATTCCGACCCCCTTCCCGCCATCCTGGTCCTGGCGGTAAAAACCGCCAGGAACAGGATGGCGGGAACGGGTGTCGTGGGGCATGGGCAGTGCAGGGGCCCCCTAACAGGGCCCCATAATGATTTTCAGTGTCTGCCTAGCAGACACTGAAAATCGCGACGGTGCCACTGCACCCGTCGCACACCAGCAACTCCGCCGGCTCCATTCGGAGCCGGCTTCATCGTTGCTGGGGCTTTCCCGCTGCAGCGGGAAAGTCAGAATGACCGCCGCGGTCATTTGACCGCGGTACGGTCTTCTGGCGGTCTCCGCCCGGCGGGTGGCGCCCGCCACCCGCCGGGGTCGGAATGACTCCCTTAGGCCCTCATTACAACCGTGGCGGTCGGTGTTAAAGCGGCGGTAAGACCGCCAACAGGCCGGCTGTAAAAAAACTGGAATCACGACCATGCTGGAAACCGCCAACATAGACAGCCACTTTAACACTCCGGCTGCCACGGTGGTACAAACAAACAGCATGGCGGTTACCGCTAACAGACAGGCGGAAGACAATGTACTGCCCACACTATTATGAGAGGCCAATCCGCCACCTTTTGCGGGGCTGAACCAACACGAACAAAAACACGGCGGAAACAGGACTTGGAAGGGGAAACACTCACCTCTACACAACCCACAAGGAACCAGGACGCCATGGAGCCAGAACTCCAAATCCTCCCTGTGATAGTTTTCCTGCTCCTCTACCAGGAGCATGAACGACGGTGGCGACGACCACGGTGAGTACTGCACCTACAACACAGGGGAGGGTAGAGGGAAAAGAGAGTGACACACACACGCAACACACAACACCCCCACCCCCACCCTCACCCACAACAACAAACACACCAATATATGCTGCAACATTAGATTTACACCCCCTACCCCCCTGGAAGAACGCAATGACAAAAGGAAATGATTGTAGCAATTGTAATCAATAAAAATCCATCAGTCAAAACTTGAAATACAGTATAAACAATTATGTACACCAACCATACAAGTCCAGATAGTGCACCATTCATAGTCCGTGGACCACTAGGCCCAAAATGCATGGGCGAGGCCCACACTCGATACCAGACATCAAACGGAGAGAACACTGCTGGGGCATCAGATCGAAATGAAACAGGCACCTCAGGGGGAAGGGAAGGGGGGCACCTCAGCCGGATGAGTGCACGACGCCAGCTCCACGAGGGGGCTCCATGCCCATTGATGTATCCTGGGGAGTGCAAAGCCACAGTCTCTCAAGTCTCTCCAGTTGGTGGGTTGCCCACTGCTTTATCCTGGGGAGTGCAAAGCCACAGTCTCTCAAGTCTTTTCAGTGGGTGGTTTGCCCACTGCTGCATCCTGGGGAGTGCAAAGCCACAGTTTCTCACGTCTCTCCAGTGGGTGGGTTGCCCACTGCTTTATCCTGGGGAGTGCAAAGCCACAGTCTCTCAAGTCTTTTCAGTGGGTGGTTTGCCCACTGCTGCATCCTGGGGAGTGCAAAGCCACAGTCTCTCAAGAGGATGTCTTCTCCACTGGTTCTGGAGGGGGCTTTGTGACCAGAGTGCTTCATCCTGCCAAGAACTGAGGCAGTGGATGTGAATCTCCACTGGTTCTGCAGGGGGCTTGGTGCCCAGAGTGCTTCATCCTGCCAAGGACTGAGGTAGTGGATGTGAATCTCCTGGTTCTGGAGGGGTCTTTGTGCCCAGAGTGCTTCATCCTGCCAAGGACTGAGGTAGTGGATGTGAATCTCCACTGGTTCTGGAGGAGGCTTGGTGCCCAGAGTGCTTCATCCTGCCAAGGTCTGAGGTAGTGGATGTGACACTCCACTGACGGTGGTGCAACATGCAAGCTGGCCAGGCTCCTGGAACTGACCACCAGCCTCGTATGATTGACCACTGGGGATGGCAGCCATGTCTGCGGTGGTGCCACTGGCTCAGGATGTCGCGGGGCCGCTGGTGGTGCTGACGGCGGTGTCAGTAGCAGCTCTGCTTGTGGCAGACTCTGTGGCATCTGTGCTTGCGGTGGACTCTGTGGCATCGGTGCTGGCGGCGGCCTCTGTGGAAACGGTGCTGGCGGTGGGCTCTGTGGAAATGGTGCTGCGGCCTCACTGACTGCAGTGTTGGTGGCGGGCTCACTGACTGCGGTGCTGGCGGCAGTGCTGGTGGCGGCCTTACTGACTGCAGTGCTGGTGACGGGCTCACTGACTGCGTTGCTGGTGGCGGTCTTTGTGGCGGCAGTGCTGGTGGCGGGCTCAGTGTCTGCGATGCTGGCGGCAGTGTCTGTGGCGGCGATGGAGGTGGCGGTGCTGGTGGCTGTCTTGTCCGCCATGCAGGTTGGCGTCGACGTGGACCTGCCTTTGATTTTCTGGCCCTTCCCCACCTTGGATGGTGGCACAGCTGTCTTGGCACTTTCCACTTTTGTTTTGCCTGAGCCCTTGGTGGCAGGTGTTTTTGCCTTCTCCCTCTTGGATGTGGGCAACGTTTTCGGTTTTGGAGGTGGGGGAATGTCCTTGCCCTCGCTCCTTGGGACACTGGCAGCCCTGTTGATTGGTGCACTCCAAAATCCCTCTATTGGTGGCACCACTGTGCCCGGTGATGTGGTGGCTGAGGTGCTGGGTTGGGACCTGGAAATGCGGGCCCTCGGGGACGGACGGGGGGGAGGTATAGGGAAGAGGTCAACATTTGAGAAAGCTTTTTAGACACACTAGGACGGGTAGATGGAGGGGGTTTGGGAGTGGAGGAAGAGGTAGTGGATGTAGGAGGTGTACGTTTGCTGACTTTGGGTGAAGGTGCATGGGCTGGAGGCTGTTGTGAGGTGGATGGCTGTTGGGTGGGTGTGTGACTGCGTTTGTGTACTTTGGGAGGAGGGCTCACTGACACACTGGGATAGGACACAGGGGATGTGTGAATGGTAGTGGGGGGGGTGAGTGCACGTGAGCGGTGTGTGGTGATTGGCATGCTGGTGATGGAGGTAGTGGCTAAAGATGTAGTGCATACCGGTGTGAGTGGAGACGAGACAGGGAGGGAGGAGGGGGACGTGGAGGAGGGGGACACAGTGGAGACAGTGGATGTTGGTATGTCTGCATGGGTATGATGCTTGTGTGAGTGCTTGTGGGATGTGTGGTGCTTATGTTTGCCTGAGCCACCCTTGTGTGTTGAAGTGTCTCCATGCTGGTCTGATGATGTCCTTGGGATAGGCTGAGGTACAGGGGATTGGGCCTGGGTGGAGGAGTTTGGAGGGGGGAGGCTGGACACAGGGACAATGGCCAGAGCCTGAAATGCTCGCTGTTGGGCTGCCTGGCCAGAATGAATGTCCTCCAGGTATTCATTTGGTTGTTGCAACTGCCTCTCTGCACCCTGGATGGCATTCAGAATGGTAGACTGCCCAACAGTGAGGGATCTCAGGAGGTCAATAGCCTCCTCACTGAGGGCAGCAGGGCTGACTGGGGCAGGGCCTGAGGTGCCTGGGGCGAAGGAGAGGCCCACCCTCCTTGGTGAGCGGCCACGGGACACACGCTGAGGGGCTGCTGGAAGGGTGGTGCTGGTAGGGGGTGTTGCGGCTGTACCTGTTGATGCGGGGGGCACAGAGGGGCCCGCCACCGCAAACGAGCTCCCATCAGAGGAGGAGTCGGTGTCGCTGGTCTCTGCTCCTGTCACCGCCGTGGAGCTCCCCTTGCCCTCCGTCCCACTGGTGACTTCAGACTCCGTTGTCTCGCCCTCCAGGGCCATGTGGGATGCAACTCCCTCCTGCTCCGGTGCCACTGCTCCTCCGCCTGATGATTCTAATGCACACAAGAGCAGGGAGACCACAAAAAGGGGGGGGAGAAAGAAGAAAGACATGTTCAGTGCATGCAGTACCGCTACCGCCGGCGGACACTACAGACACAGCAGCCCTCTGCACTACGCCATGCACTTAGAGTTCCCTAATTAATCACAGGGACATGGGGTACAAGGCCTATGCCCGATTGCTGCACACATGGAAGTCACAGGAGCCTGACTAGTTGTAGATGGCTCTTACCACTGGTGGGGTTGGGGTGCCACATAGCCTGCCTCACAAAGGGTCTTTGCCTACAAAGCTCGCCTTGGCCTAGGGTAACCCACTGCCCACCTCCCCCACCCAGACACCTCGTAATACGCGCAGAGTCAGATGGATGTGACTGTACTCACCCCCTTGTGGCTGCTGTGATGCCCTCAAGCGCCCATCCAACTCCGGAAATGCCACCATCAGGATCCGGAACATTAGGGGGTCATGGTGCGACAGGCACCCCTCCCACATTGGGAGGCCATCCCCAGCTGGGTCTCCGTCATCTTCTTGATCCAGCGGCGAATGTCCTCCCATCTTTTCCGGCAGTGGGTGCTCCGTCTGTGGTGGACCCCCAGGGTCCAGACATCCTTGGCGATGGCACGCCAAATGTCCTTCTTCTACTGGGCGCTGACCTAGAGGAATAGTACAGGGGAAAAGGATGATCTTTAACTGTCCGGACCGTCACAGTCATTGGCCCACGTTCCCACCTTGCCCTGACGCACATACACTCACCATCCGCTCATGCAGGCCTCAGTCCCCCCCTCTGTATCTTCCATCCACACCACCGCAAACAGGCATTGCCCATACAGCATGTTCACAGTGTACTCACCTGTTTGTCTGGAGGACCGTAGAGTAGCGTGTACTGGGGGAGGACCCCATCCACTAACTTCTCCAACTCCTCCACGGTGAAGGCAGGGGCCCTTTCACCAGACACATGAGCCATCGTCGCTTCCAGACTGAGGTCACAGCAGCACTTGCAGTGTAGGTCCTCTCCTGTCGAAGGTCAGGTATGAAGTGAGTGAACAGACAGAAAATGGCGGTCACGTCCGCGGCGGTGCGTACCGTCACCACCGGCGTACATCGTCATTGGCTCCTCAGACCAATAGGGTCCAATGTTAACCAATGCAGGATTGAGCAGCGGTCTTCGACGCCTACCGCGACGGTGTACAACACCAGCGTAGTTACCTCATATCCCCTTGACCTACATTACAGGTCAGGCAGCCGCTATTTCAGGTGGCCACATGGCATTATTTTTAAATGTGTCACACCTATCTAGGCCTTGCATACACACAGTGACAGGCACATTGCGGATTGACAAATGTGTCCAATAAATTCTTTTTTTACTACCTCAGTGTTGGCTGACTCTGTGCTCGCTGTTCTCGTCCATAGGGCACGTCCGCCGGGGCAGGTGAGGAGATGGTGGCATCCTCCGGTGTATAGACAGCTGGTGGACCTTTCGACAATGGAAGACAGACACATCATTATCACTTACAGACTTGATCGTGCCACAATCCAGGAACTGTGTTCCCAGTTGGAGCCAGACCTGATTTCAGCTATCCGCCATCCCACAGGAATCCCCCCTCTAGTGCAGGTCCTGTCAGTACTCCATTTCCTGGCAAGTGGGTCTTTTCAAACAACAGTGGCCATTGCATCAGGGATGTCCCAGCCTATGTTCTCAAACATGTTGTCCAGAGTGTTGTCTGCCCTGCTGAAAAACATGCGCAGCTACATCGTTTTCCCTCAGGTGGAGAATTTGCCCACAGTGAATGGTGACTTCTATGCCCTGGGACATATCCCCAGCATCATAGGTGCCATTGATGGGACACATGTGGCCTTGGTACCCCCCGCAGGAGTGAACAGGTGTACAGAAACAGGAAGAGCTGCCATTCGATGAATGTGCAGATGGTGTGTTTGGCCGACCAGTACATCTCCCATGTGAACGCCAAGTTTCCAGGCTCAGTACATGACTTTTACATTTTGAGGAATAGCAGCATCCCTTATGTGATGGGGCAACTCCAGAGGCACCGTGTGTGGCTAATAGGTGAGGACAAGGACCGTATACCGTGTGAATGATTGTCTGGGTCTGGGGTTGTCCCTTAGGGTTAGTGTGTGTCTAACAGTTGTCCCTCAACATTTGCAGGTGACTCTGGGTACCCCAACCTGTCATGGCTACTGACCCCAGTGAGAAATCCCAGGACAAGGGCAGAGGACCGCTACAATGAGGCACATGGGTGAACTAGGAGAGTGACCGAAAGGACCTTCAGCCTCCTGAAGGCCAGGTTCCGGTGCCTCCATATGACAGGTGGTTCTCTCTACTACTCACCAAAGAAGGTGTGCCAGATCATCATGGCCTGCTGTATGCTGCACAACCTGGCTTTGCGACGACAGGTGCCTTTTCTGCAGGAGGATGGTCCAGAAGGAGGTCTTGGGGCAGCTGTGGAGCCTGTGGACAGTGAAAAAGAGGAGGCAGAGGAAGAGGATATCGACAACAGCAACAACTTAACCCCTTCGCTGCCAGGCCTTTTCCCCCTCCTGTGCCAGGCCTTTTTTTGGCTATTTGGGGCAGTTCGCGCTTAGGCCCTCATAACTTTTTGTCCACATAAGCTAGCCAAGCCAAATTTGCGTCCTTTTTTTTCAACATCCTAGGGATTCTAGAGGTACCCAGACTTTGTGGGTTCCCCTGAAGGAGGCCAAGAAATTAGCCAAAATACAGTGACAATTTTGTTTTTTTCAAAACAATGGGAAAAAGTGGCTTCAGAAGAAGGCTTGTGGTTTTTTCCCTGAAAATGGCATCAACAAAGGGTGCTAAAATCACCAGCTTCCCAGCTTTCAGGAACAGGCAGACTTGAATCAGAAAACCCAATTTTTCAACACAAATTTGGCATTTTACTGGGACATACCCCATTTTAAAAAAAAATTGTGCTTTCAGCCTCCTTCCAGTCAGTGACAGAAATGGGCGTGAAACCAATGCTGGATCCCAGACACCTAAACATTTCTGAAAAGTAGACAAAATTCTGAATTCAGCAAGGGGTCATTTGTGTAGATCCTACAAGGGTTTCCTACAGAAAATAACAACTGAAAAAGAAAAATATTGAAATTGAGGTAAAAAAAACAGCAATTTTTCTCTACGTTTTACTCTGTAACTTTTTTCTGCAATGTCAGATTTTCGAAAGCAATATACCGTTACGTCTGCTGGACTCCTCTGGTTGCGGGGATATATAGGGCTTGTAGGTTCATCAAGAACCCTTGGTACCCAGAGCCAATAAATGAGCTGCACCCTGCAGTGCGTTTTCATTCTATACCGGGTATACAGCAATTCATTTGCTGAAATATAAAGAGTGAAAAATAACTATCAAGAAAACCTTTGTATTTCCAAAATGGGCACACGATAAGGTGTTGAGGAGCAGTGGTTATTTGCACATCTCTGAATTCCGGGGTGACCATACTAGCATGTGAATTACAGGGCATTTCTCAAATAGACGTCTTTTTTACACACTCTCTTATATTTGGAAGGAACAAATGTAGGGAAAGACAAGGGGCAATAACAATTGTTTTGCTATTCTATGATCCCCCAAGACTCCCGATAAAAATGATACCTCACTTGTGTGGGTAGGCCTAGCGCCCGCGACAGGAAACGCCCCAAAACACAACGTGGACACATCACATTTGTTGAAAGAAAACAGAGGTGTTTTTTGCATAGTGCCTACCTGTAGATTTTGGCCTCTAACTCAGCAGGCACCTAGGGAAACCTACCAAACCTGTGCATTTTTGAAAACTAGAGACCATGGGGAATCCAAGATGGGGTGACTTGTGGGGCTCTGACCAGGTTCTGTTACCCAGAATCCTTTGCAAACCTCAAAATTTGGCTAAAAAAACACGTTTTCCTCACATTTCGGTCACAGAAAGTTCTGGAATCTGAGAGGAGCCACAAATTTCCTTCCACCCAGCGTTCCCCCAAGTCTCCCGATAAAAATGATACCTCACTTGTGTGGGTAGGCCTAGCGCCCGCGACAGGAAATGCCCCAAAACGCAACGTGGACACATCACAGTTTTTGACAGAAAACAGAGGTGTTTTTTGCAAAGTGCCTCCCTGTAGATTTTGGCCTCTAGCTCAGCCGGCACCTAGGGAAACCTACCAAATCTGTGCATTTTTGAAAACTAGAGACCTAGGGGAATCCAAGATGGGGTGACTCGTGGGGCTCTGACCAGGTTCTGTTAGCCAGAATCCTTTGCAAACCTCAAAATTTGGCTAAAGAACACGTTTTCCTCACATTTCGGTGACAGAAAGTTCTGGAATCTGAGAGGAGCCACAAATTTCCTTCCATCCAGCGTTCCCCCAAGTCTCCCGATAAAAATGATACCTCACTTGTGTGGGTAGACCTAGCGCCTGCGACAGGAAATGCCCCAAAACACAACGTGGACACATCACATTTTTTCATAGAAAACAGTGCCTACCTGTGGATTTTGGCCTCTAGCTCAGCCGGCACCAGGGGAAACCTAGCAAACCAGCGCATTTCTGAAAACTAGAAACCCAGGGGAATCCACGATGGGGTGACTTGTGGGGCTCTGACCAGGTTCTGTTACCAAGAATCCTTTGCAAACATCAAAATTTGGCCAAAAAAACACTTTTTCCTCTCATTTCGGTGACAGAAAGTTCTGGAATCTGAGAGGAGCCACAAATTTCCTTCCACCCAGCATTCCCCCAAGTCTCCCGCTAAAAATGGTACCTCACTTGTGTGGGTAGGCCTAGCGCCCACAAAAGGAAATGGCCCAAAACACAACGTGGACACATCACATTTTTTAACAGAAAACAGAGGTGTTCTTTGCAAAGTGCCTACCTGTGGATTTTGGCCTCTAGCTGAGCCGGCCCCAGGGGGGGCAGAAATGGGCTAAAAAGAATTTGCCCCCCAACCCCTCCCCGGGAGCGACCCTTGCCTACGGGGTCGCTCCCCTTGCAGTGACATTGGCGCAGAAAAAAAAAATCCCCGGTGCCTAGTGGTTTCTGCCCCCCTCGGTGGCAGATTGGCGTAGCAAAAATCGGCCGATCTGCCCCCAAGTGGGGCAGAAATGGTCTAAATACAATTTTCCCCCCAGGGGAGCGACCCTTGCCTAATGGGTCGCTCCCCATCTCTAAAAAAACAAACAAACAAACAAAAAAAACACCCAAAAAACTTTTTTCCTGGCGTCTAGAGGTTTCTGCCCCCAGGGGGGGCAGAAAAGGCCTTCCAAAAAAATTCCCCCCCTGGGAGCGACCCTTGCCCAAGAGGTCGCTCCCTTATGTCCATTTAATAAAAAAAAATCCCTTGTGTCTAGTGGGCGTTTCAAAAGCCGGATTGCAAGCAATCCGGCTTTTGAAACGCTCAGAGAGACTTTAAAGGGAAGGAAATTCCTTTCCTTCCCTTTGAAGCCTCTCTGGGCCTCCCCCACGTGATCGAAAGAGAAATGCTTTGCATTTCTCTTTCGATCGCGCTGGCCCTCTGTGATTGTCAGCGCGCGATGCGCGCTGACGTCACAGGTGGGGTGGGAGGGTCGGGGTGGAAGGCGAAGGGCTTTCCCTTCTATCTCTGCCTTGGGGAGGTGGGTGGGGTGCACATGGGGGGAGCGCTAGCCCTCCCCCCAGTTCCGGGGTGCAGGACGAGATGATCTCGTCCAAGGCACCCGGGAACCGGTGACTTGGACGAGATCACCTCGTCCAGGGCACCGTAGGGGTTAATCCAGCAATACTTCCAGTGAGACACAGGTAAGTAGGCATCACTGCCTCCTACATCTCATACAATAGTTAGACCTATCATATGTCTGTCACTTTCACCCAGTGTATGGACCCTGACTTGTCACTTTGCCTTTCTATTTCACAGATGTGGGTCCCACTGTGTGACCTCTGCTATATTACCTCATGGACTAGAGCTGTGTGACATAAGTATGTTGACAATACAATGGACATTGCTATTTTCCTTAGTTATTGCAAATACATATTTGTGAAAGCACAGACTGACTCCAGATTGTTTTGTGATTCAAGGGTGTTTATTTAGGTGCAAATTAGTGGAGGGGGTTGGAAAATGGTCAGGGGTGATGGTGGAGGAATGTCCATGGCAGAGTCCAGTTATTTGTCTCCCAGGTGCATTGTCCAAAGGGGCATAGGAAGTGGAGCTAGGGTAGTGTAAGGATGGACAGGGTGACGAAGTGGGACATAAGGATGACATTCACAGTGGGCTCATTTCTTGGCGGGGGTCTTGGCATTGCTCTCTGTCTTTGTCCTGGATCTCAGGGACCGTTTATGGGGTGGTTCTCCATCTGCAGGGGGTGGGGTGCTGGTGTTGTGGCCCTGTGGCGCTGCCTCCTGTCCACTAGCACCAGCGGAGGTGGTGGGCTGTTCATCATCGTGGCTAGTGTCAGGGGCCCCTTGTTGTGCCACAGTGTCCCTCCTGGTGTTCACAAGGTCCTTCAGCACCCCTACAATGGTGACCAGGGTAGTGTTGATGGACTTGAGTTCCTCCCTGATCCCCAAATACTGTTCCTCCTGCAGCCGCTGGGTCTCCTGAAACTGTACGCTCCCAAGATGTTGGAGAGGGCCTTGTGGAGAGTAGGTTCCCTGGGCCTGTCCTCCCCCTGTCGCACAGAAGTCCTTCCAGTTCCCCTGTTTTCCTGTTCCTGTCCCCTGAACCATGTGCCCACTGCCACTGCCCCCAGGTCCCTGATGTTCTTGGGTTTGTGGGTTTGCCTGTGTTCCCTGTAGTGGTGGACACACTGCTGCTTGACATGTCCTGGGGACAGAGGGATGGGCCCGCTGGGTGGGTGCTGTGCTGGTGTTTCCTGATGGGGGGAGGCTCTGTGGTGGCATGTGCCAGTGTGTGGGGAACCGACTGTCCCGAGGTCCCAGATGGGCCGGGCTGGTCATCTAGATCCAGTTGGACAGAGCTGCTGTCATCACTGTGGGCCTCTTCTGTGAGGGGTGGACATGTCTGGAACCTCCTGTCCGGTGACGTTGAGTAGGGGTCCTGTAGGGGTATAAAGGCATGATTATTGCATCTGTGTGTGCCATCGTGTGGAATGGGTGGGTGATCCTGTACCCCAGTGCTTACATTCTTGTCTAGGACCTTGTGTGATATTTGGTTTGGGGATCTGTGTGGGTATCTGTAGTGGACATTCTTTGGTGATGGATGGGTGTTCATGCTTTGGTGTTGCATGCAGGGCTTGGTGTTGGGATGGGTGGTTTGTGATAGTGGGACATATGTGAGGTGTTGGAGTGATGGGGGTGAGGGAAAGGATGGGGGTATGTGATAGCATGCAGGTAGGGTGGGGGATGTAATAGTTAAGATTTGACTTACCAGAGTCCATTCCTCCAACTACTCCTGCGAGGCCCTCAGGATGCAGTATAGCCAAGACCTGCTCCTCCCATGTTGTTAGTTGTGGGGGAGGAGGTGGGGGTCTGCCGCCAGTCCTCTGAACTGCAATCTGGTGTCTTGAGACCACGAAACGCACCTTCCCCCGTAGGTCATTCCACCTCTTCCTGATGTCATCCCGTGTTCTTGGAAGCTGTCCCACTGCGTTGACCCTGTCTACGATTCTGCGCCATAGCTCCATCTTCCTGGCTATGGAGGTGTGCTGCACCTGTGATCCGAATAGCTGTGGCTCTACCCGGACGATTTCCTCTACCATGATCCTGAGCTCCTCCTCAGAGAACCTGGGGTGTCTTTGCGGTACCATGGTGTGGTGTGGGTGATGTGTGAGGTGGTGTGTGTTCTGATGTGTGAGGGGATGTGTTTGTGTGTGTTGTGCGAGGTGCGTGGATGTTGTGTGAGTGATGGTGTTGTGTGCCTGTGGATGCTAGTTTGTTGACGGTGGTGTCTCTCTCTGTGCTTCTTTCTCAATTTGTGTTGTAGGGGTTTGTGGGTGATGTGGGTGTGTGTAATACATTGGTTTGGGTGTGTGGGAGTGGTGTGTGTATGTGTATCAGGTGTTTGTATTTCGAATTGTCCAATGTGGTTGTGTTTTGTAAATATCTGTGTATTTTGAGCGACGCGGTGTGTACCGCCAATGGAATACCGCGGTTGAAAGACCGCTGCGTGGATTCGTGGGTCGTGATAGTGTGGGCGTATTCCTGTTGGCGTGACGGTGGAGGTTTTGCCATCACCAGTTTATCACTGACCTTTGGTGTGGCGGACTTGTGTGGGTGTCTAGATTTTGGCAGATTCCGGCATGTGGGTTGTAATAGCTGTAGTGGATTTCCGCGGCCACAGTGGTGTGTTGGCGGTCTTCTGCACGGCGGTAAGCGGGATTTACCGCCAATGTTGTAATGAGGGCCTTAATCCTTAGAAAACAGTGAGAACGCTGTTAGTGTTAAAAAATACCTGGGTAGCGTCAAAATAAAGCTGCACAG